>NW_027223342.1:2722719-2905315 GCF_030449975.1 Polyergus mexicanus
ACCAATATTTCACACAGTTTATTAACTATGTTTATATAATATGGATGATAAATTTAAACTTAGCGTTTTCTTCTTGTGATATTTACATAAGGAAAATTTTATATCAAAAATCAAGTATCATCCATTATTCTTTCATTATTTTTTACGAAGATATACATATATATGTTTCAAGAATATGTGCATGTGCGCTCCGCTTTGCATGTCGCGTATACTTTTGATCGATGAGAATCCCCAGATTGCACGCGTATTGATAATCTATCGATACGCCCCTGTTCGCGAATTTTCCAACGCAAGAAGATCGTAGGAAAAAGCGCCTGTTTTTTTTTTTTCTCTTTTCTCTTTCTTTCGCATCTCTTTCTTTGCCTGTTCGCGCGACGAGGCGAGGACGATAGGCGACGCGTGCCAAATCATGCGAGTGGAATCGGAGAAATTTAAAAAATATTCTAAATTTAATTACTCTGTCCGTGTCGGACGACCCTCGGTCTTTCGAAATCGTGCGGCCTGCCAATGCTCGTGTTGAAAAATAGCCGATCGGCGAACCGAAGCGTGAATTGAAGACTCATGCTTTTGGAACATTTAAGCTCGCGCAGATTATTAGAAAGAATAAAGAGAGAGAGAGAGAGAGAGAGAGAGAGAGAAGATAATTATAAATAAATAAATTATGAAATTTCTAATTTCACATCGATAATCAAATCCGATACTTTTTTTTGCGAATTTCATAAAACATCCTCAAATTCTCATTTACTGTTAAATTCATTGTGGTCTAATTTCAAAATGGAACTTATATATATATATATATATATTGTTGAAAATTTTGTTTTCTTGTTAAAAAATATGCCGGTAAAAATTTCTGTGTTAAATATTTAATACATTTATGTGTTAATTTAATATATTGCTGTTGTGTCGATTGAACTGAAATGTTAAATTATTAAAACTACTGATAAAAGTGTAACAATAACACACAATGCATATTTTTAATTTTACACGATAGATATTCCGTATTATTAGCGACAGGATTTATTTGTCAAAATAATGTTGATTTTATTCTACATAAGGAGTAAGAGCGACAGACTGTCAATAATATTTTTTCAATTTAATATTATTATTAAAAATATATCGAATTTACATAAAATTCATTTCAAATTCTTATAAAGTTTGCGTTCATTTTGTATTGAAATATTAACGCGGTGTCACCGCTTAACATATCCATATTTAATATGTCAAATTAACAAAAAGATTTGCGTGGTCCACTTGGGACATGCGATATATGTTAAATTTATTGGATTGGAAAGAAAGTGATATCATATTCTTAATAGATGATTTTAATGTATTTTATTAGAAACACAAAAGGTAAAAGTAAAGAAATAACAACGATGTTACTTCTCTTCGCAACCCAAATTTAAGCCAAATATTTCAACCGTGTATATATACAGGGTGTCCCCAATTTAAATGGCAAAACTTCAAGAGCGTGTCGGGGACCGAAAAACTAAGACAAAAAGTCCTTTAGACGTTTGCTCGTTTTTGCTCCATTTTAGAGAAAATCGCAAAAATTCAATCTCTCATTGTCAGTTGCTCTCTTGAGTCGATCGGTACCGAATAAACTTTCCGCTTCAAGGTTCCTTACATATGTAAACACTTGATGTTATCCTTTACGGTGCCGATCGATTCAAGAGAGCGATTAAGAGACCGAATCATAGACGCAGGGCACCAAATATCACTAGAACAATGTCCAGCTACAATTAATAAAGGTCGGTGTTAGATGTAATGCTCGCATTGCTGCAGGAGGGCAACATTTTGAACAATATCTGCATTAAATAGACGATAACACGAATAAATAAGTAAAAAAACGAAAACTTGTTTTGTTTCTTTTTTTGCGATTTTCTCGAAAATGAAGCAAAAACGAGCAAACCTCTAAAGGACTTTCTGTCTTAGCTCTTTGGTCCCCTACGCGCTCCTGAAGTTTTGCCATTCAAATTGGGGACAACCTGTATATATAAAGAGCCGCGAGCGAGATTGGCGAATGCCAATTGACGTTTCGCGAGAGAATAAAATGCGAGAGGAGAATCTTGCAATTGTTCGTAAACGGATCCCAGACGTGGACGCAAAATAACGGCGAGGTTAATAGTAGCCCGCGCTCGTTATACGCTCGTCGTCTAACCGCCTTGTTAAGCTCTAACAGTCGCTACAATCGCGCCGCCGAGAATATTCAAAGTTATTGATATACGCGATCTCGTAAATCACGGAATACTCTGTGAAACTTTTCGAAATGCCCTCCGTACTCTCACGGATGAGAGAAAAATCGACGCGCAGACTCGGAGGCATCGAGGACGGCTCTCGCAAATACGCGCGCTTGGCGCGAGTTCGTATACATACACGATGAGCGAGCTCGTTGCGCGCTCGGTTTGTCGTAAATTTCCGTTAACGAGCCGCTCGTTCAACGAGCCCGTGCACGCGCCTTTCTCATGGCGCGAGCCTGGAACGGGGAAAAAAGAATTCCTCCACCCCGCGGGAGAAATATGAAACTGAGAGAGAACCCGGCTGTCTCTCGCGCCCATAATTCCCCTCCCCCTCTCCCCCTCCCCCCCGCGCTCGCGGAATTGTTTATTGGCGGGCCATTATTAACGCGGACAGATAACCGACCACTGGTTGCCACCGATGATCGTCGCCGCTTCAAATTCGAGACAGATGAAGACGGATGAACGCGCGCGCGTTTTGCCAATCGCGGACCGAACGAAGCCGAACGAAGCGAGCGAAAGGAGGACTTAATTCTCTTGGGAAGCTAACACACGAAACGATTAACGCTAATCTGGTCTTACGCAGCCGCGGGTACTAAAAGATTATACGACCAACGGGCGAGACAAATATACAAGGGACATTTTTACATTGATCATTAACACGTCCCGACGTGAACATTATTAATCTGACAGTCGTAAATAAAAATGTCGGTTAGACAGAAGCGGGCGAAGAGACGATAGCCTGCGATCATCGGTCGAGAGTCGTCGCGATCAGGCCGAGCTTAATAATATATTTCTAATGATAATACCGATAATTTTGTTCAACGAAGAACGCTCGTCTCGATTGTACGTCATAATTTAGTCTCGGCTGCGTTGACGTTTTTACGATTATCGATTACTGCGACAAATCGCTTCCCTTTCATCTTATTTAACCACCAATAAGGGTAATCGATTCCCGATATTTCATCACGGCCTCTACTCTATCGACAGCATTTCCCCGATGAAGAGCCCCTTTATTTCTTCATCGTCACCGCGTTACACACACTCACACACACCCACCCCCCGCTCCCTCCCCCTTCTCGCGCCGGAAAAATCGCCGAATGAAGATCTGTCGCGCGAGCGAGGGAGAGCCTCTTTCTCTCTCGATCACGGGAATCGAATTTCTTGTTTTGACAGCGGATCGCCGATCCGTGGCGAGTTGTGTTTGGTAGGGCTTGCCGAAAAGTTTTCAAAGGTCGAACAAAGAGGAGCGAGAGAGAGGATCGCGAGGAACGAGTCGGCGCGGTTTCCCCCCTACCCCCTCCCCCTCTCTTCCTTTCCGGCTATTTGAATTTGTAGAAAGGGTTCGATTCTGTTTATTTTTCGGGGGCCACGGAGGGAGAAATTGTGCGCGCGCGCGCGCGTACATACACGTGCAATGCGTGCGAGGGGGATAGATTGCGCGCGCTTATATATATCGGGCCTAAAATGTTAAAACGCACACGGAGAGTTTTCCCCCTCGTAAAAACTTTGCGCTTCCTACGTAAGTGCGTTTAGTGTAAAACCGGCGGGGGGGTCGGGAGAAAAAGAGAGAGAGAGAGAGAGAGATGGGAATTATGCGCATGCGAAGAGAGAAGGGATACAAAGTGCCGAGTACAACGTAATTCGAATCGCATCTTTATTCCCGATAACAAGAGACAATAGCATTATTAAAAATCATCCATCTATGCGTGTAAGGTGTCTACGTATAAAGCTTTGCGTACGTGCGATCGGAGAATTGAACGCTACGCCGTGAGAAAAATTCCTTGTAACGGGGGGATCTTATACATTATTTCAAGATAATCACGAAAATAAAATTTGTTACATTATACGCGCGAGTAGAGCGAGGATTTTATTTAAACCCCGGGCATTAAAAACTTGTGCCCGAAATATTTTGCACGGCTACGCGTCGTCCCCTTGTTAAATTTAACACGCCCGTTATAAGTAAGGGCGCAGAGGGTTCGCGGCGTTCTAAAAAGGAAGGGGTTGCACGAGGGGCCAAGGAGAAAGGGGGAAAGGAGAGTAAGAGGGTGTATTAAGTAGTACGCGTGTAATACTGCCCCGAAAAAATCTATACGCGACGGCGTCCGGCGGGACGAGGGCGAGCCCGGATTAAAGAAAGAGAGACCGGTGAACCCCCTCTTTCATCCCCCCTTCTCTCCTCCTCAACCCCCCCTCCCCTCCCCCCGCCCCGCCCCCTTCTTCGTTCATTTACTATGGGTAAAGCGATACCGGTGCCGCGATATTAACAAACGTGCCCTCGTATAAGGAAAAACGAAAGCAAGGCCAACGCGTGTCTCAATCCAACGATGTTTAATACGAGGGGCACCGACACGAAAGCCCCCTTAGATCCTAGATGAAAAGATCCTCAAGCTCCTCTCGCATGTTCCTTCCCGATTTCGAAATAACGCTATCATCGTGATGAATAATAATGCGGCGTCGCAAGGATTTGCAAGGGAATAAAATTGTCGCTTGTATGATAAATCCCCCCCCCCTGAGATGGCGTATCGTCACGTCAATGGACATGCATCTGCCCCAGCATCTGTTTAACGCTTGACAGGAAAAACACATACTCGCGTACACGTTTCTTAAAGCCGTTACACGTTGCGATCGCCGACTTGCGTAAGACGGCCAACTGCGCTGCTGACGTTGATTGGATGAGAGAAAAGGAATCTGTCAGAAATCTATTGTCAAATATTTCCAGGAGTTTACGAGTAGCTATAATATATATAGCACTTTAACTCTCTATCTCTTTCTATATATATATATATTTTATGCCTATCGTAAAATTTAAATGAAAGTTGAATCGAAAGATGATATACATACATCCCCGAGAGAACACGACGATAGTGTTTTCCTCGGGAGTGGAAGGGATTGGAAACGAGACGAATCAATCGATGAGCTTAACGAACAGCTGCGAAGATTATTTCGCGCAAATATATATGGAAGAATCGAACGAGGTAGAACCAGAATGATTCGGCGCCGACGTCGAGTCCGTCCCGTATATCATTCCCTTCTCCGGTTCTCATCTCCCCCGGTAAAGAGGGCGCACTAATTATAATGAACCCGTTCACCACGAATGGGAGAACGGCCATAACGACGTTTATTCTCGTCCCGAATGATTCTACGCGTCGGACAATAAGAAGATGGATAGACCGAAGAAGAAGAAAGGCCAACGGGAAAGGTGCTAAACGGATGACGGCGATCTCTTCGTGACGCCGATTATTCTAGAAATGTATTTTGAATTAAATCTCTGTCATGTCAGATAACAATAATAGATCGATTATAATCCTCGCGATGACTTACTGGAAAATTTGGCTTAAATTTAATATATATTTCCCTTCTCCCCCGTCCCCCCCGGCCCCTACATCTCAAATGGTTCACGCAAATTTTTGTTAATTATATATATATATATTTTTTTTTTTTTTTTGTTTAATGTGTCGAATAATGCGACACTAATACTATTGTTAATATTTTAATACAAAATGTATGTTTTATTATAAATTTCAACAGATCCTATCGTTAATAATACGCGAAACATATCTATTGTGTAAAATTGAAAAATATGTGCAAATTGTGTCATTTTTATAATTTTTAAAAATTGTTTTAACAATTCAACATTTGTGAATACGATTGAACGCAACAGCAATATGTTAAATTAACACGAAAATTTTAGCATATTTTTTTTATCGAGAAAACACAAATTTTTCAAGAATATAACGTACGAAAGATGGAAATTTGTTTGACATGTTGAATTCTATCGCTAAAAGATTCGCAAGACGGACCATATCTTTGTTAGCCATTCGTGCGGTTAAAGAAAAAGGTTGAAAAAAGCAGATCTTCTTTTTTTGATGGTATTACGACATGCATTCGTCGTCTGTGCAATTCGTGTAATAATAGTTTAATCTCAATATTCGAAGATTATTACTCCGCGGGAAGAAGAAAAAAAAGGGGAGAAAAAAAACGTCGGAGATATAATCAAAGGGATAAAGAAGAGCGACAAGAAAGGATGAATCATGCATGCAAATGGAAAATGCTAAACGGATAGTGGCGGCAATGGGACGAGCTGAAGAGAATAGCGACCGTAACGTAATTTTGACAGAAATAACATCGTCGCGCGAGCGTTCGCTGAGAGACAATAAGTTCGCGACACTCTTGCGGATCTTAGAATAGTTTAGCGTCGGCCGCTCTCTTCCCGTCTCTTTCCATTCACTTTCTCCTCTTTTCTCTCCCCTTTTCTCTACCCTCGTCCTACCCCTCACGTTCCCCTCGTCACCCACACGTTCCCCTGTAGTCTCCCTTTGTACGAGTCCCCGCTGACGCTGGCGCCTATATACTCCTAACATACATTCGAACGAACGCTAGAAATCCATCATTTACGACGGGGTTGACTTTTATTCATAAAAATGATCGATATCGGTGATATATACACATATGGTTGGTTGTTTATTATAGAGCTATGTATGTCAAAACTTATTTTGATAACAGGCGTTAAATATTATATATGATGTATTTTAAATTTTACTGCAAAAAAATCAAATGTTTATATCGGCCGTTATTTCAAATATATATTTTGTTTAAAACGGGTGACTTATGGCAATTGTCGCCTATTGGAAACTCTCAATAAGGACGAGAAATTTGGCCTGTTAAGTTCGCTCGCCATGTGGCACAAGTACTCGGAATATCGAGTACCCTAACGTTGATTCGGGCTTATTAAATGGCATCTGGTCGGCGGTTCCCGTTCGCGAAGCCATTTTTCCGGAAACAATGTCGTTACGAGGACCATCGAGAAAGGGTTGCGAACGAGCCTCGATTCGGCGAGAGGGACCGGGGAAGGGGCGGGGGGGGGGGGGGTGCGGCGGAAGGAGGAAAGTGCGCACGGAGGAGACGGGGCACGCCCGGTAGTAGTACTTCCCGTGCGCCTGTGTATTTCTTTTTTCTTTTTCTTTTTCTTTTTCTTTTTCTTTTTTTCGTCGGTATTTAGAGCCTCTCGAGAAGAAAAAGCGTTTAATGGGGGATCGTCGCGGCTAAGACGACGAATCGGCGAGCGCAGCGGGCACTCCACGCATTATCCAAACATGCAGTTTCGTAGGTTACGTTAACCCCCCCCCCCCGTGCGCGTGTGCGCGTAAGCGCACGTGTAAGTACGTATGAAGCGCGCGCGCGCGCGCGAGAGAGAGAGAGAGAGAGAGAGAGAGAGAGAGAGAGAGAGACAGCGAGACTGGTACACGTGAGCGCGCGATGGAGACAGCAGCCGTTTTCGGCACACGGTGTATACCTTCGTGGCGTGTACCATATAAAGGGTTATTCGCTTGGCCCACGGATTAAATGATAAAAAAAGGAGAGCCCCGACGACCCTGAAATACGGGGTCTTTTCAGGTTCGGGTCTTTTTGAAAATTTTAAATTCCCTCCCCCTCTCTCCCGCGCCCCTCTCGGATTGTCGTTCGTGTGGCTTCCATCTCTCAGCGATTCGCACCCCACTCCCCTCCGAGCAGCTCTAAGAATTGACATACACAACATGTGAAAAGGTTCCGAGAGCTCTCTCAAAGCCGCTGTGGATGCGAAGGGAGAGGGGGAATCTCGGTTGTCGCGTCGTCCTCGGAGTTTCACATATTTTTTCAGATTTGCTCTTTCAAAGTCTCGTTACGTCGCCTCGTTGTATCTCCTCCACTCGGTGCCATCGATAACCGCGCGTGGGTGGTATAACCCTTTTTATGCAAAGGGAAACCTTAGATCATCTTGCATTTTTTTTTTTTTTTTTTTTTTTTGCGACGCCATAATCGGAATAATGTGACGGAAGAAATTTGTAGAAAATTTAACTTTTTTCCTACGAGAATCACGCCAACTTGAAGCACTCTTACTTTTCAATTAACGCGTTACATTAAAATTAATTAACGGAGCAAATTGTTCTACTCCGCTCGGTGAGATCTATCGCTTTAATTTGTACGCGATAACGTCAATCATCCCGCATAATTAATTCGCGTCTGTATCTATTCGCTCGCGAGCTGTTTAATATTTATCTCCGATTAATACGTACGTTACGACGCGTACGTAGACCTTGGCCCGATGGAGAGGAGCACTTCTCGATTGCTGCCTGCGCTTGAAGCTTCGACCCGGTAAATGCGACGACGACGACGACGGCACGATCTGGCGGATTATGAATTTGTGCAAACAATAATTTCTCGCGGCGGGAAAGCCAAAGGTGACCCTAACGAACGGCCGCGCGAGAGATCGGCGGTGGCACGCAGCTGCGTTGCGTAATTACACTGCCAAAGGATAAATTAATCGGCCGTAATGCCGACGTTGCGTTATGCAACGGCGCGTAACCGGCGGCGTATCCGGCGACACGGACGCGTTTCATTATTATTAAATTCGCCGAAGTTTTTGCCGTTCGATTTCGTCGAGGGAAACGATCCGAATATTCGAATATATATATGGGAACTCTCGGTAAAAGTAATTCGAGGAGGTCCTCCGTCTATCCAAAGATACCGCGGGAGAATAATGTTCGCCGAATTCCCTTTTCCCTTTCTTTCTCTCTCTTTCTCCGTCTTCCTTCTCTTCTCTCCCTCTTTCTCCCCGGAACGAAAACCCTTTCTCTCTCTCTTTTTTTTTTTTTTTTCCGTACGCGCATACGCAGAAACGCGCACGGGCGACCGATGTACGACGCGTTTCCTTCGCTCCTGACGGCACGTATACCACCGCGAAGAGCGGGGAATCCCTCGCCCCGCGCGCGGGACCCCTTCGCAAGAAATATTCGACAATTTTTAAACTCGTTCCCGAACGCACGGGCATTCAAACGTGCGCGCACGTGAACACTTCCGAGAATCGACCTCGTCCTGGTAGAAGTGCACCGAACGGCTATGGGATAAATGCCTATGGGATTGGAAGACTCCCAGGATCCCGAGAAGATGCGATTTATTACCGTTCCGTAATCGATTTCGCAATGTTCGATAAATTAACCTAACGTAATGTATATAAAAATTGCATTTCCTGTGCATTTCGAGTACAAAGACGGATAGATCTCGATGGATCACAGAGATCTATCCGTAGAAGATATGGGAACGAATTAGAGGGGCCAATATTCGATCGGGGGCCTCAACTCTATCGTCCTTCATTCGCCGATGTCTAAAATTACCGTACAATTATTTATATCATATTTCGTGCTATTTAATTGTCGATATCAAAGTATCGACTTTTGCGTTCGCGGAAAATAAAATTTAAACTCTTTCCCTCCCCCCCCCCCCGGCAAAAGAGAGAAATGCAAATTCATCGGTTTAAGAGAGACAGCTTTAATTGTAAAATTATTCGTTTAGGCGGAATAAAAGGAGAAGGGTACAGTTTATTTTCGTCTCTCTCTTTTTCTTTTTCTCGTGCCCGCATTAGATCACCTCGGGAGATAATTATCCATCCTGAGCGACGATTGATCAACCGAATTGCGTCTCGCGCTCAATATTTTCTTGCGCGCCGCGGCCGTTTCAAGCGGCCTTTAAAGGTGGGTATACACTTAGCGAACGAACTTTATTTATCATTCAGCAGATATATACGCCAAAGCGAATGCGAACGGAACGTTCGATTCGCATTCGGCTCGATTCCCTCATGAAGCGGTACATCAAAGACAATTCGTGCGAGAAAAACGTTCGAAACGTCTCGCATTCGCTGTTCGTTCGCTAAGTGTATACCCACCTTTAGGAGCGCTATGAACGAACGAACGAGCCACGAGTCGAGGTAAACGCTTACGCGTCCTCGCCTCCTCGCCCGCGGCCACGCCGCGCTTTTTTTGCATACGCGTATTGCGATCGGCCCGATAGTTTTTTTTTTACGCCGACCATTCTTTCCCCTCCCGCGCTCTCTCTTTTTTTTTTATTTTTTTTTATTCGCCCTCTCTCTTATCTCGCGGCACGGACAACCAGTTTTCGGTCGCGGGCGCGGGAGAGTGCCGTAGGTCGACGAACGACGGTGCGTTCATAATTCTCGGTATATATATCAGAAGTCATTCCGATGTACGCGTGTCTCTCCTCTGGCGGATGTGAATGCGAACCCGGAGTATTGTCCGGGACATCAGAGCGAGATTCGGAAGACGCGGTCGGTAAAAGTGAAACGATGGAACGCTGCCCGTGAAGAGACGCGTACCAGCGAAGAATAACGTACCAGCGATCGACTGGATTGTCCAGTTTGCTGTATCCTCTATCGCAGCCTACTGTAATCCATCGAGATTTATCGAGCTTTGAATTTGAAATGCAAGACGTGTCGAATTAAAATTGTATATCAACACGTATATATTTATTTATTATAAATTAAATTAAATAGAAAATTTTGCTGCTCTTTTCATTCATCTTATTTTTTTAAAGACAAAACAATTCTATAAGAAAATATATTATTTCGTACATACATTGACATTAAAAGTTGATTTAATTTGACAGATAAAATTTTCTTTTTATTTTGTTACAGCTGTAATCCATATTAAGATCGTGTTTCGAATTTCAAATGCAACACGCAACGTATAAACTTTTTTTTAACATTTCGCAAATATGTTAATAGCAGTATTTCAATTAAAAATTATGTCACATATATAGATATATTTATTTATTATAATTTCGAAAAAAAAATAAAAAATTTTGTCATGTATTTGTTATATTCAATTATGTTGTTTTCTTTTTAATACACAAAACAACTCTATAAGAAAATATATTATTTTGCACGTACATTGATTTAGTTTGATAAATAAAATTTTCTTTTCGCTTTTGTTACAGTTTTGCTGAGGCAGAGTATGTCACCGGTAGCGGATTCTCTGATGAGCGGTGCCAAGACATCGGTCTCCCAACCGACCATCGATTACTCTCGATATGTGAAGAGATACATATCCGGTCAGGAATGCGGCAGTACATATTGCAAGGAATTGGGTTGTAGGGAGCACTTTCATTGTCTGGACTGCAGCGGTCGAGTATTCGTCAAGAAGGAGGAAATGATCAGGCACTTCAAGTGGCACAAGAAGAGGGACGAATCCCTGCAGCATGGCTTCATGAGATACTCGCCGACCGACGATTGCTCGGAGAAGCATCCCGGCCGAGCCTGCCCGCATAACAGGAAGCAAACCCATTATCACTGCATCCACGAGAATTGCGACAAGGTATACATATCGACGTCGGATGTGCAGATGCACGCGAATTATCATCGCAAAGACTCGGCCATCATACAAGAGGGCTTTCAGCGATTTCGGGCCACCGAGAATTGTGCGACCGAGTATTGTCAGTTCGCCGGTCAACGGACCACGCACTTTCACTGTCGGCGGTCGGGATGTCGATACACGTTCAAAAATAAGGCCGATATAGGTGAGAAAGACGGCGATTGATGTTCGCATGATTAATGTAGACTTTGCGTTCTAAGTCGAAGCTATTGTCCATCAAAAACTTTTGTTTAACGCACGTTGAACGTTTCAAAATCGACATTTTTATTCGGAAGAACGATTTACATTACAATAAATTTTTACCTAACATATCTCGTTACATTATTCTCCTTTCAGGTCTGCACGATTTGATCGACAAGTTTCCATTATTTATTTTTCTTTTTTTTAGATAAGCACAAGTCTTACCACATCAAAGACGAACAGTTATCACGCGACGGTTTCAAGAAGTTCATGAAATCGGAGGCCTGTCCCTTCGAACAGTGCCGATTCTCGCGGGTTTGCAATCATATTCATTGCATACGGCCGCACTGCAGCTACGTCCTGCACTCTTCCGGTCAGCTGTTCTCGCACAAGCGGAAACACGAGCGTCACGAGTCGGAACTGGCTTATCGGAAGTACAAGCAAGTCAGCGCGGTGGGTGGTGTTCGTCCACCGGGATCATGGGCGCCGGACGAACTGAGCACTCAAAGCTTGTCGTTAAGTCTGAATGGCGAGAGCTCTAATGAGGGCAGGGGCTCACCATCGTACTATTCCTTGGACGATTCCTTTCAAAGCGGGAGTGACCTTGCTATAGATCTCACTGCTCCTACGACTATCATTACAAGCAGCGGAAGTTCCGTCAATCTCGAGCAGCAGCAGCAGCAGCAGCATCAGCAGCAACATCAACAACTCACCGCTACCGAATTGGCTTATCTGATACCGGCCACTGCGGAATGCGCTTGTAACGCCGCTAGGGAGCATCATCATTGCGGATTAGACCGCTGCGGGGCGGCCTTGAAGGATCCTCGCGAGGTCAGGGAGCATCTGAAGGAACACGAGACCCAGGAACGTATAACGGATGCTTTCTTCGAGGAAGGCGGCTGCGACGACAATTGTCCGTACGCGGACAAGGAGAAGCATTATCATTGCAATTGGGAAAATTGCCGGGAGGTAATACTCTCCACTGACAAACCGTTCCGCAGATTGCAACATTATAAAATTCATGAGTACAGCCGGCAATTAAATCTCTCCTGTTCCTCGCACGCCCTCTCCTCTGACGTCACGTTGACCCATCTGACGAACATCGACGCGATGTTTAGGCGGAAACGTGGTAGACCGCCTAAGAATCGAGTGATCGAAATCTGGTCGGGCGGCGATCCCGCCACCCACACACACGACTCGCCCCAAGCAATCTTTACGAGTTTCAAGCTGCCTAAACCGCAAACTCCTAATTTAATATCGAATACGTTGCTGGAGGATCGAGAGGGTAGCGTATCGCCTTCGAATAGTTTGGGCGAGCCCGAAGGATTCGCCACCTACAATCCGGAGGGATGCCCGGACATATCCTGCATCCTTAGATCGATCAGGCATCATCATTGCTCGCAACCACGATGCCATTTCTTTACCGATCGACCGGATCAATTGCTCATGCATAGCAAGGACTTTCACGACAACGTCGACATACCGCCGGGCTTCGCTTTCTACGACAAGATGGTCGATTGTCGACTCGTTGGCTGCCATAGTAATCGCATTAATCGGCACTTTCATTGTACCAGACCGAATTGCGGATATTCGTTCGTCAGGTACTCGACGATGGCGTTACACGAGAAGCAACACTCCAATCACGCCGAATCGTGCGGCCAGGAATTGAGCAATCAGGAATGTCAAACACAATCCCAGTTGTTGGTCCAGGAAACGAAACCTAGGATCCAGGTGAAGAATCCTGCCGATCTGATCGAAAAACCCGATGAGAGCTTGATGACGGGCGATCCGGAGAGCAGATCGATGATCGAGGATAAAGAATCCGAGCTTGCGAGTCCCGATGGCTGCAAAACTACCGGTAAGTATAAAAAGAAGGGCCATGAAACGGTACCGATTCCGATATTGATCTATAAACAAGTTTCGTTTGGTAGTGACTTTTTTCGAAAGAACACGACAGAAACTTTTCTGCTATTTGAGTACATATGCATGCTCTTCTGCACGTAATCGCGCGCACAAAAATTTATACGTTGTCACATCTTGCATTTGTTGTTGAAGTAGAACACTCTTGCCTACTCCTTCATTGTTTGTTTTGTCTCACGAGACTGTTTGTTTTATCGTTTCATTCTCTCTCGATGTATATATACTTGCACATACACGGTGGTTGTATAGCGGGCGGTAATATTTGAAGTGTTGGTTGTTTGGTTGATTGTTGCTAGTGGTGAGGGCGGCTGGCACCTATTATCCGGTCAGCGGACCACCGAGCGAACCCGCACTTCCGGGCGTCGTGCTATCCATGCGACCCTCCGTGCACCAAGGTTCGTCCCTCTTTTGTATCAAGTTTTTGCGCTTTTGTGAGAGTGTTCTCGTATCGGTAAATTAGTTTTTTTCCTCATCGCTATCTCTCGCGCTCTCGAGGATCCGATTCGATCTCACGGATAAATCTTGAACGTTGTAGAACCGCCAGTCATGCCATCTATGAGCTCCACCTCGCCGCACACTCTTTATGGGCCAGAGCAGAGCTGCAGCAGACCGTTTTGCAAACTGAAACGCAAGAATCATTATCACTGCAACGCGTGCAATCAGGCCTTCTCCGAGCTGGATCGCTTGGTCGCGCATATAGCGAAGCACTCGACTGGCGCGATTCTCAGCCAGCAGCAACATGATATGGTTAGCCCGTCGCCTAATCAGCTGCAACACGATTACATGGCGCAGCTGTCGCAGAAGCATGACTTTATGTCGTCGAACGCTCAAATGGCTCAAAACATTCAGAACTTTCAAAACCAGATGCAACGGCAGATGCAGCAGACTCTCAATCAACAGTCTCAACCGAAGGACATCAAGCTGGAGAAACCAAGATGCAGCACCGATATCGGTGTGCAAAATGTTCCAAGCGTTAAGCGGGAGCCACCCGAGATCGCTGGCAGAGACGAGGGCAACAATCCCGCCACGATTGATAGCCACGAGAATGGTCAATTGCAGCCGCAACTGCCGATTCCACCTACCAATATGCAACAGCCCGCGGTGCCGACGAGTTTCGAGCTCGATCTTAGCCATGGTTTTCATTTCTCTAGCTCAGCCGTGATGGCCGCTATGAACCAACAGATCGCCTTGATGAATCAGGCTCTACCGCCGTTTTTGCAGCACGGTGGAATGTACGCGGGCGGACCCGGACTGATGTTCGCGCCTGGGTTGCCGCCGGCAAACTTTCTTCCACCCACGAGAGACGAGAATCCGCTGGCTTCGCTAGCAGCCAATCTTAATCTGAATAAGAGATCTCTGTCACCGCCAGATGCCAATTCGCCGGAAGCCAAGAAGCAAAGACTTCATCATTCGATGCGTATGCTGAAGGACGAGCCTGTGCCGGAAGGATACGTCAGGTTAGTATTACGATGCATTCCTCAATGAATAGCCTGAGATTTAATTGAATTTTCTTTGTTGTTACAGATTCAGATTCAACGAAGACTGCAGGTACCCTCATTGCGGTTACAGAGAGCATCAGACACATTTTCACTGCATGCGTCAAGACTGCGGCTACTCATTCTGCGACAAAACTCGCTTCGTGCAGCATACTGCGAGGCACGAGCGACTGGATACCTTGATGGGCGGTGATTTCCAGCAGTACCGGGCCAACGTGCCCTGCGGTAGAGCTCAGTGCGCATACACGTCGTCCCTTGGTTCGATGCAAAACAAGGCATCGCACTTTCATTGTCTCAAGTGCGACTTCGTTTGCACGGACACGAACAAGGTGGTCGCCCATCGACGGCAGCATGCCAAACTGGACAGCATCGCTGCGGCGGGTTTTCAAAAGTTCACACCCAGTCAGCCCTGCGGGGCCGTGCAGTGTCAGCACTCCGGCAAGCAGACCCATTATCATTGCTTGCAGTGCCAATATGCGGTGTTAGGTTTGGCGCAGATGTCGGCGCACAAGTACCGACACATGGACACTTAACGATCTCTCCCGTAAAGGTCCTGCGCGCGGCAGGATGCTCGAATAAAGCATTATCTTGGTCCCAGTAGACATTCCTTAGAGAATGGCGCGGCCATCTTCCCCTGATTAGGCGGAAAAAAAAATTAAGCGGAATTAGGTAGGGGGCTAGTCAACGACTTCGTTTCAACTCGATGCCCACCGTCGATAATTATTTCGCGAGAGAGAGAGAGAGAGAGAAAGTCGCGGAGAGTCCGCGGAATTCCGGACAAGTTAAAAAGACAAATTCCTAGTCCCTATAGACATTCCCCGAACGATCACTCGAGCGCCTCGGTCCTTTACGCTCGGGCAATGTTCCTGGTAATACGAATGGTCAGTGGTAACCGGTAGGGGGCTAGTCAATAACATTTATTTTCTGAATGCATACTGATACGTTCAAAATCTTCAAATCACACAACGTCCGATATCTGAGATAGTAAACGTTGGGGCGATTTGATCTTACTTTGAGTCTGAGCAGTGACGTGGACCGATGATGAAAAATCGGGAAACGATCATCCAACAGTCTTCTCAGCCTCTAGGAACCCTTCCATGAATATGAACGAGACGGAATATTGATACGCGGAAAATTCATAATCGAGAGAGTTGCAAGATTTATATAGTCGAATCTCACAGAATATAGAATTATTTCGGGTCCATGACTTTTTTGTGGAAACAAAAGCGAAGAACGTGAGAAAGTGGCGTAGCACCTAAGACAATAATACGAAGACAAGCCTATAACGTAGCTTTAGCATGAAAAAGACAAATTATAATATTTAATAGAAAAAAAAGACACACACACACACACACACAAGAAACCTTGTACGTTTTTCCCTTCGTTAGTATCATCTTGTGTACCCTCCGTGTGAATAGTCTTTATGTCTTTATTATCTAGATTATAGAATAGCTTGACACATTGCATCCATAAAGGCGGGAAATGAAATAATAATAGAAAACGCGATAATAATAGCGACGCGATAATCCGATCGAGATGCGTTGCGAGAACAGTGGGGATCAAATGCATCTTTCACTTTGGCACTGAGAATGAAGAAGCTGAGGGGAGGATAATACTTTCTTATCGTCTAGACTGCAGAGTTTAAAAACGCCTTTGTAGCGTTTTGTCGGCGCTATTAGCGTCCCTATTACACAATTGATACGTGAAAAAATTCAATAATAGCTATATATATTTCTGTGATGTCGAATACTTTTTTAAATCTTTTTATATTCACGATGAAAGAGAGAGAGAGAGAGAGAATTTCTGGAACAGTTGTATAAGTTTTTGTGCCACGGTGGTTGTCAATTATTTATTTAATTTTAATCGCTATAATTGAAAGTGTGTGTTGACTGTGCAGTTGACGATAATTTACGACGTTTTAACATTCAACATTCAAAACATGATGAAATAAAAAACAAAATAATGCACGTATTTTCGGGCTGGCTTACGTTCAGGAGGGTACGCGATGAATATTTACGAGCAGTATTGATAAATTGAGAGTTTAATTAAAAAGACTGTGAGTCGAGATACAAGAGTGGAAAATAGAATGAGACAGAGCGACGGTCGTTGAACGATCAAATAAAAAAAAAATAAATAAATAAATAAAAAAAACCGAGAGTCAAAAGATTGAAGACAAAAGTTATGTATGTACGCGAGAGAGAAAAAAGTATATTTAAAATATATTCTAAAAAAAAGGGTCGCTAATGACATGTATAATGCAAAGCTGTTTAATTTATGTGTGTATAGTGTATATGTATATATTGCGAAATTGGTACGAGTCGTTGGAGGGGGAACAGATTCTTCTCGCGCTTCTATTTCTAAAGCACGCTCAACGATGGTACAATTCTGTCCATTTTCATTTGATGTGAAATTTATTCTTCCACGTTTTATTCTCGCCGCGTTTTACTCTCTGTCGCGTTTTGGCCTTCTCCCATTTTTAAATGCAATAGAGAAGAAAAAGATGAAATCGTAATGAGATATTAACTGAATTTAGCTTCCATTTTCAAAACGAGATGTATTCGGTCTACTTTCACATGTAACGTCGGGGGGAGATAATAATGCCGGATGAACGCGATAAGGAGTATCCGGAGAGTTTAATACGTATGTTCTAAACGTACGTATGTTATAGAGACGAGTAGAGTTATACACACACACACACACACATACATATATACATATATTTTCTCGGCAAATAATTAAACGTAGTACAATTGCTCGGCGAGAGACGCGCTAGGGTGCCTTTAGGATTTTTTCCAAACTTTTGTAGGACCGTGCCTTAGCGATTTAACATACAACAGACACGCAAAATGTTATTTGTCCAATATGGAAAAAAAAAAGACGAACTGAATCGAATCACCCCGTTAGATCTATATCTTAAACTTGTAGCTATGATCGAATTTCCGAGCAGTATGTCGAATTTTATCGCAGTTGCAACTGATCGTGTTTAGAAAGATAGATTGATCGAAGACTGAATCTCCTAATTTAAAAAAAGTAAAGATAACATTAAAGGTAACAATTTCCTGCCCGATCATCTCGAATCCGGTGATAACATATGGTTCCTGGATGAAAAACTTTTATGGACTTACTCTTAATCAACTGAACGGAAAACGATCGTAGATTTAGCCATTGGAAGACGTTAGTGCCTTAAAAATTCGTCAACTAGATAAAGCACCGCAAAATATAGTCGCCGATATTTAGAGATGATTGTTTTAATCTTTTTAAGATCTTTTTTTTTTTTTTACGAAACATACCACACGACTTGTTTTTTTTTAGAAGGAATTATTTAACTTGTACAATTTATCGTTGTCGCGAAAACTTTCCTTGGTTCTTCATACATAAAAATAGATTATAGAGAATATGCACGATAGTTGGAAAAAAAATTTTTTTAGAATTGTCATCAATGAGAAAAGCTGTTGATGTCGAGCCAGTTTTTATTTTGTGAGCACTGTAATTAACATGTTTTTTTAGCAAAAAGTTTCGCGCAAACACGTCGCATTGTTGTATCGAGTAGCGAAAATATTTATCCCATCGCGAAGAAACTTCTGGCAATTTATAATGTCATCATAACGCCGAGTATGTCTGCTTCCAATTAAGAGATATCGCCATAATTTTTTGTCTCTTCTTCGTCGTATTGGATGATAATAATTGTCGGTCCATGTTCTAATTTATGCCGTAGACATTGGTCGACCATGAATTCAAAATCACGAAAAGATATCGTTTCCACAAACATATGCGTTTTTACTGTATAAAGTTCACATTCCTCCCTTCCCCCCCCCCCGCCCCTCCTCTTCCTCCTCCTCCTCCTCCCATCCTGACAAAGATGTGAATAATTTCTTAAACAGAGAAAAAAATATATCTTACAGAAGATATTACATATCGAAAGTATCATAATGAAGAATCGTGCTTCGTCGTCGAAAATGTGTTCTGCCTCAGCAGAAAAGTATCAATTGTGTAGCGGCAATAACTGCGAAGTAAACAATTATATAAGACGCTATGTATAAAAATGAATATTATGATGAGTATATAATGATGAGAAAATTGTTTATCTTAATTGGACACATTTCATCCATATGATCCATTGTCATAAGAGGGGGGGGGGGGGGGAAACATCGGCGAAATTTTTTTTTTAAGCAATAATAGAAGCGACGAAAATTTAATAAAAATTTTTTTAAAATTTTAATTTTGTGAAAGCGAATCATATATACTTGATCGTGACAATTTTTCATTTTACGGTACCAATAAATACAGCCAAGCAAGAGGGATGGTTGTAGGAGGACCGATGATTATGTTTAATTCGATCGGCCGGGCAGATCCTTTGGAAGCGAACTGGAAGGATGGACTCGATATCCTAAAGCGTGTTGCACATTATACGTGACGTCACGTCAAATATATATTCTTATATATGCATTTTAAATGGAATAATATAAATTAACCGTTATACGGATCGCCGTCGACATTTAAAATCCATATAAGAATATTTGACGTTAACGATGACGTTCGTAATGTAAATCACGCTGATAATTTTCCTTAAATATTACAATAGTTTTCTTTAAATATTACAATAGTAGCATTCTATAGCAAGGAGTCGATAGTCATCGATTCTGTCCATGTCGACGGTGCGTCATTCACTTACGGTGCATTTTGATGAAAAATTGCGAAGGAGAGAGTTCATCGCTCTCTCGTCGTATCGCGTATCGTATCGGCGATGTAACGCGATATCGAGGCAAATATCAAGAGGAAAACGTGGAAAGACGAAGGTATCGTTCGCATCGGGAACGTGGAGAGGCTATAGAGTCCAGCCATTAAAAGAGTGCCATAAAACTATAAAAGTCGAGTGCTAAAAGAAAAAAAAGTCCAACTACAGTTTTACTATGTTAAGTCGAGAGAGAGAGAGAGAGAGAGAGAGACAATTGCACGGGACTATATGAAAGAGTGGGCATATATGTGGTCGATAGATAAATCTGTATAATATTTATTTAGCGTTTAGAGTCGACGAATGTGCGTGAGGAAAAGGGAAGCGAACAAGAAAGAAACGAAAGAGCATGATCGAACGAGAATGAGAAAGTTCATCTACTTTTGAAATGTAACTGCGAGAAATCGGATTTTGATTGAATGACAAAGAGAGAGAGAGAGAGAGAGAGAAAGTTATTAACAACGAGATTTGTACGGTGGCTGCCTTATAAATATATCTCGCGAGAACCTCCTTTCCCTCTCCTTATTATATATAATATATATAATTTTTATATGTGAGGATTATTATATATATTATTATATAATATGAAATATATATATACGTGGTTATATCGTCCAAAAATGACGACGGAAGCAAAACGAGAGTGAAGCGAACGAGTCGTATACCAGTAGAGCGTATTATTATTTGAAGAAGCTAGAGAGATTCTATCGCGTATATGGTCGTTAGTGGTAAAATAGCTGCTGTAAGAAACTAAGAAAAAAAGAAACTATTATATAATATTATCTATTATTATTAGATTATATAATAATAATTATATTATTATTAACGTTTAATTTTGTTCGCGTCAGGCCCGCCTTGCTGCCTTCAAACCTACAAGGCGAGCGTGCGGGCATTACACTGTGTATTATTCGCTATTTTATTATTATTATTATTATTATTATTATTATTTTTATTATTATTATTTGAAGGTTTGCCCATCAGGTCCGCCTTGTAGCTTGTGAATCTACAAGACGGACGTGTGGGCGTTATTATGATTATTATTATTATTATTATATTAATGATTATGGAACCACATTTTATGTAGCTGTGATTTTGCTTTCAAGAAGTAAAAATATTTATAGCAACGGAAATGAGAGATATATACCTTTGTTTCCGATCAGACACTTCCTTTTTAATTCGCACTCTTCTATCGCATCGCGTTATTTTATCTGCAAGATAAACAGAGAGCTATGAATTAGTATGATAAAAAGATCTGCATCAAAAATCGATCGTCTAACAAATCGACGGTTCTTATTCAGTATTTTTGCGAGGTAACAAGAATCTTATTTCACTGTCATATTGATACAAACGTTGTATATTTGAACGCATGAAAATTCACCTGTCCTTATAGAGAACGCTCGATGGAGCGAAGATATTAATCGCATACCTGTATGATAAATACTGATAAGATTTATTATACAGGTTGCTCCGAAATTAAATGTCAAAATTTTGGGAACGTGTGGAGATCGATAAACTAGAAAAATTAAATCTTTAGATATTTGACCATTTTTGTTTCGTTTTGAAGAAAATTGCGAAAAAAAGACAAAAGAGTTTTTACCAAAAACAACTTAAAACAGCATTAATATTATTAAGTTTATTGAAAAGTACCGTGAGATAAAGATTGTAGAACATGGTATTAAGGAAAGAGAATGAATTAAAATTCTCTCGAAGTAAATAATAAGGATCGTAAATAAATACGAGACAACGCGACACTGTACGTTATTGTATCTCGTTTCCTTTAGTTTATATTCCTACTGTCATTAAGGAAGTGACAACATGAATAAATAAATGTAAATAAATAAATAAACTGAAACGAAGAAAAATAAAAACTTTTAAATTTTACTTTACTTATTTATTTATACTTATTTATTCATATTGTCACTTCCTTAATGGAATGTAGATATAAACTAAAGTAAACAGGATACAATAATTTTGCGTTGTCGTGTATTTATTTACAATCCTCTAATTTTACTTCGAGAGGATTTTAATTCACTCTCTTTTCTTAATTGCTCTACGACTTCTATCTCATGGTACTTTTCGATAAACTTAATAATTTAATGTTGTTTGGTAAAAATTTATTTATTTTTTATTTTGTGATTTTCTTCAAAACGAAGCAAAAATTGACAATCTCTGAAGGACTTTTTTTCTTAGTTCATCAATCTCTCACACGCTCCAAGTTTTGACATTTAATTTTGAGACACTCTGTATTTTGTATAAAAATCACATTCCCGAAAATTTATATATCACGATAAAAATATCGTGTGAATACAGCGATCGGAAGAAGTAAATATCGGACAGCCTCGATGAAATTTCAAATGATAGTTGATATTCTCAACGACTGTTGAATTCATCAAAATACGATGCGTAATAAAATGTTTAAAGATTTGAGATAAATTCTGATGATTGTACGTCGATATTATAATCGGTTTCGCAAAATAGAAAGCTAAAAGATCAAGGCTGAAAGTAAAATCAAATAATAACATCAAGATTTATACTTATATATGTGAAACAGGTTTCTCACTTCTCGTGCTATTTACAATTTAAATAAATAAATTTTTAAATTTTTTAGAGAATTAAAAAAATTAAATGAATAAAATAAATTATCATAAGCTTATATTTCGAAGGCATAAAAACACAAGCTTATGATAATGTATTATACACTTAATTTTTTTAATCATCTAATAAATTTTCTAAATGCACAAGAGTCCTAGTCACTATTTTGAATGAGAAATGAAGCGATTTTCCAGATTAAACTTTAGATAATCGGGAGTCTGGATTAAATTCTAGATAATCAATGTAACTTCGCACTTGGCGCAACAAAGTAAGCTAAACTTGTTTTTCAATTTTCCAATTATGTTCGTGCGCAATTTTCCAATTATGTTCAATGCGCTTTTCATGGATAAGTATTCTGCTGTTATACCGACTATTGAAGTAAATTAAACATGCTACAAAGCTCGAGAAACGAGCAACGATAAAATAATTATAATGAAGGGAAGAGAGATGCAGTAGATAAAAACAGATGGATTTACTGACGGACACTCGCCATTAATTCAGGATTAACTTTTCGGTTCACGAATATAACGATCTTCGTATTCTTTCCCCATCGCATGACATAATAGATCGTAATTTATTCATTGTCAGACTTTTACGTCAAACAAACGTGTATTATACAATATATCAACGAGCGGGCAATACATTGTGGCAAGACCTCGAATTAAATATCACTTCGCATTGCGATGGATTTAGTTTTGCGAAACGTCAAGATGGACATGTGTAGCTCGCGTGTCTCGCACTTGTCAGATATATTACGTGTTACAAGCCAAAAATTAATAAATTTTACTATCATGAAATATAATACTACTACGAATGGAAAATAATAATGGAAATTACATTATCCATTTTTTATAATAGTCTAAAAATTGAAAGAAGAATTTTAAAAAAGATCGAATAATGCCATCATAATTATTTTTCTCGCAATATTGAGCGGAATAAAGTAAAGTTTAATTCTTTGGCATTAATATAAACAAAACTAGTAATGCACGCTGCGACTTGCAATGCCATAAAATGGAAAAATTTTATTTATCTATTTATTTAATTTTCGCATATGTCGCAATTAGATATATTATGTGTAACGAGCCAAAAATTAATAAATTTTACATCGAAATATAATACTACTATAAATGAAAAACAATAATAGAAATTTCATTATCCATTTTTTATAACAATCTAAAAATTGAAAGAAGCTAAAAGAAGACTGAACGATGCGCGTCCATCAATGTGTTACCAATTTGTTTTTCTAATAATATTTTCCGCGATATTAAGCGAAATAAAGTAAACTTTAATTCTTTGGAATTAATATAAACAAAACTACTGCATCCTTCGATTTGTAATGCCACAAAATGGAAAAAAATTTGTAAACTTGCACCTGTCGGGAAAGATACAATATATAACGCAATAGATATATTGAAATACAAATTTAAATAAACACAATCTTTCATAGATATCCTGCCCTATGTGTCATGGATAAAAATTTCTCGAACACGTGATTGTTTTGTATCGGAGACGGATGATCAATGGGGATGCACGTGGCATGAACGTGAGTCCATAGGACGCCCTTCTCACGACTCTTGTTATGGGATAAGGAAGGGACTGGCCTAGATTCTTTCAGACCATTTCGATCCTAAGCTGTTCGCTATTTTGTAAAAATTCGTTTCTCATCTATTTTTACGCCAGAAAAATTCCAAATAAATTTACAAACATTAGAGTAGAAGATGCAAGATAAATCATGAATATGATTTTTTCAAAGTGTAGCGCGAGAATTATGTATACGTAATGTCGACAGATTATATAATTTTTGCTTCGATGAATACTCTCTCAGTCGCACTTTGTTGCCTAAATACAAGCAGATAATGATTTTCAAAATCGTTAAGCAGATTATGTTATTGGATAAGTTATTTTCGTCGCCAAAACTTTGGTCAGCATTGAACTTGTTCAGAATTACATCATTCCCTCATGATTATTACTCTAAAGTTATCGGCTTCACATTCTCTCACGTGTTAAGCACGATGGGTAGATAACGAATCCCGATAAATTCGACATACTCATAAATTTTAACATGACACTCCACAGACACAAGTGGATGTAATCGCAACGCGTAAAACGGCTGGTCGTTTAGCTTCTGCGTCGCGATTAGCACCGTAGACTGCGGGGGGAGCGACGAAAAAGAGAAAAATTACGGATGCAGAAATAGAGCAGCGAGAAGTGGGAGGAAGTGATTGTAAAAGACAACCGAGCGTCGATGAAGAGCGATGTTTGTTCACCAACATAAGGAATATTTCTATATTAATTGTATGAAATTTATAACAGAGAGAGAGTTCGTTATTCTGCTGCCCATTTTTTTTCTGAAAATAAATTTTGAAAAGGATATAAGGGTGATATAAGGCCTCAAATCGACCTCAAAATAACGCTTTTTCTTAAATATGTGAAATCGATTTTTTTATATTGCTTCCTTATAGAGGAAGTTTTTTGTTTCCGTGTCAGAATTTTTTTTCCAGTTCTCTGTGCCAATGTGTTTAAAATGTTTAAAAATGTCGAATTATATTGTACAAAAAAAATGTATATTGTACAATCTCTAACTTTCGCAATTTTTGAGACATGAAACTAATTTTTTTTAATGAACAAAATATTATTAAAGGATAGTTGATATTGAATTCGGTAAGGTGAAAGGGTTCATTTTCTACAAAATTTTGAATTTTTTGAGAAATGTCTGTACACGGTGTAACTTTCGCAAATTTTGAGATATCTTCCTCTCTGAGGAAGCTAAAATTGAAAAATCCGCTTGCTTTAAGGAGCTTAAGCTCTGTGAGTGAAATAAAATGATGAGGAAGCAAGTTTCTAATTTGCACGATTCTGATCTTGTCTTAGTAGATATAGAAGATATCGAATCTTAGAAGATATAAAAATATTTCTTTTTTTTCATTTCTCGATACCATCTATTCAAAAATATCCCTCGAACATAGATCTGACCGTGAAAAATCACGAAAAATCATATTTTTTTAGCATTCGGTCGCAGCCTTTTCATACAGCGCGTTCGTATACCACAAAAATTTTTACGCAAGTATATGACTACATAAGTCATAGCATATACATAAAATTGATAGTAATACTGCAATGTGTGGGTAATAAAAAATAAACTTAAAAACAAAACTTATCTCATACTCGTAGCACAAGATACGATTTGTTGCGAATGTTATTTGAAGAGATAAATTATTTTATACTTATTTATAGATATTATTATTTATTTGTTTTATTAATGTATCGATTATCTTCTACTAGCGCAATTTTGTTTAGTTATTGAAAGACAGAGAAAATGCTTATCGTGCTTTTTTGCTACTGTAAATAAAATAAATGCAACTTATACTTTTATTAATGTTACTAATAATACTATCAATTGATAAAAAAAAAAAAAAAAACATCAGAGGAATCTCTGCAATTCTCTTCAAGGTTCTTCGGTGTTTTGAACAAGCGAATGCTTTCGGTACGAGTTGAAGTACGCTTATTCTCGGCGTCTGTTGACGAGTTGGCAAGGTGTGTACACTTTTAAGGCAAAGCACTCGATGCGTGTGTCAACAACGAGTAAAAAAAGCTACCCGATTATAATTATAGTACTCATCTGATATCGAAAAATATTTTGCACGTGTTTGACGCACGTACGATGACAAGATGTGTACGATAACAATTCGACATAATTTACAAATAAAGTTAGATGCGCTTGTTTTCTTTTTTTTCTTTTTTTTTTTTTGGTTTTTAATTAAGTAGACACAACGGTAAGATCATTTTCGGAGAATTGTTACAGAATTTTCAAGATAATTGAGAAACAGAGAGAGAGAGAGAGGACAACCACTTTTATCAGATGTAGCGGTAACTTTCCGCGGATGCTGCTTCTCGTACTTAGCACTTTGCAACCGAGTGATTTGAGAGTTGAATGACTGCAACAAAAAATATATATATTCGTATTTAAATCAGATATCATTAACGAGCAATATTGTTGTGTCTACTGCGGAACGACCTGAATCTCGAACGGTCATGGGAGAACACGCAATGCGTCACGAATAAATGCGTGTCGAGAGGCTTTGAAAAAAAAGCGAGGTCAGTGGAAATGTCGCGCATCATTTTTTGCGCGTCAAATCAATACGTATTCATTTTTTTATTTTTTTTTCTACGAAATCAATGTACGTAAATCTGCCAATTTATTGACAAAATTGCATTCGTTACCGATGATATTTTATTATCGCGATACGTTATCCACGAATGGATAGAACCGTCTGTCCTCCGGTCACGCATATTCCTCGTGTATCAACAAACGGATTCGATACGTCGATCCTATGGAAGAATCCTTGTAGATTTCCGAAGTCTTTAAAAAATTGCTGCAACGAATGCACTTTTCATTTTCATTTCGCAGCAGAATTCCTGATTCCTGCCTCTCCGCTCGCAGATATTCGTATTACATCAAAAATGCAAATTTGCGCGTTTAAATACTTAAAATATCTCTTATTGATTTGTTAGCTGTCATGATGCAATATTTCAGCTGTTTGACACAAGCCGATCTCTATTTTACTATGTTTTATTTAAATATAATCTTTTCAGGACAAAAAGATTTTCGCTTTACTGTGATTAAACGTAATGTTTGAAAAAAAATATACATATATATGTCTTTATCTTCTAAGCCTTCATTTATTTCACATGCAAAAATGTTCATCTATATATATATATATATATATATATATATATATATATATATTGAATATATCTTGACTTATTTCATATGCAAATGTTGATTTATATAAGTCAAGGTTTAAAAGATAAGGGTATCTTACGCAATTATTTAAGCACCTGTTAAAGCAAGCTACTACTACGTTGGAGGAACAGCGCAAAATTTATAAAATCAAAAATTATCCGTCTCATCAATTGTTTCATATTGCATAGTAGAATCTTTAATGACGGACAAACCCTACTTTCGTTATAGTATAATTCCATCGAAAATTCCATACGGGCATTAATCAGGCCGCGAGGGTACGTGCGAGAGACCGCGTGCGTGCCAGAAGATTCGTATGCGTGACCGTGCACGCATTTCCTCGCGTCGACGACCCTTTTCTTCTCCTTCTCCGCTATTTATGGAAAAATTGTATCTTGACCATCGCAGCTCGGTGGTAATGCCACGGCCAATCCAACGTCAGCTTGGACGGAAATCGTCGTTTGTATTGGCTCGACGATGATTCACGTGGCCGTGGTGGTTCGGAGTCGGTGGAGGTGGATATGGAGGCTTGGTAGTTGCTAGCCGACACGACCGAAGCCGGCTTAATAGTTGAGCGAGCACCGCACCAGCATATCCTACCCAGCATCAGCTATTGAGTTCCTCCAGCCGGGTGTGTTGTTGCATTATCGATCGCAAACGTTCGTTGAAGAGGCGACGCGAAGAATGGGCATATTTCGCGAGTTTCCTATAGTCTTCAATCTCTACAAAAAGTACAGTTAGTTCGCGGTCGCTGATCACTCGTACGAGACGGGTGAATCTTCTTGCGGCTAGACGCCCTCCATCACTGACAGCTGTAAACACTGAGGTGAGCGCCCTAATACGTGAGTCGCATGCGTTTCAAAAACGAAATGCAAAGACACCTTGGTTTTTGTATTGATCTATCAGGACAATTATTGATATCATTTTAATCGACATTAATCGATTCAAACGGATTCGATCGAAATTTTTATGTTAGAGATTACGGATAAGTGTTTAGAACATATCATGGATTTTTTAATCAATAGCAAGCATAGTATTCATATATCTAAGCGTGCTATGATTATTATTCAAAAAATTACAAGCTCTAGAAAAAAAAAAATTATTTATACGATTACTTAGCATCAGGTGCAAATTTTATTCCCGTGATATTATATGCATATATCGTAACTTATTTGGCATATATAATTTATTTGCGTTTCAACGATTACACACAGTTGTTCATCTGTCATTTAAAAAAAAATGTTTCCCTTTTCTCTTATACGTGGACCGCTTGTAATTAAATTTTTTCATTTTTTGATGAATAATTTATTTACTAGAAAAAATTTAATCAACATCAGTAAGCATTATGTACACGTGCCTGAGCATGTCATGATTATTATTCGAAGAATTACAAGCTCTGGAAAAAAAGATTATTTGCATGATTAGCATCAGATTTTAATTTTATCCTCTATAATTTTATTTTTTTTCTTTGCGCAACATTTTCGCGTATATCGCAACTTATTTAGCATATATAATTTATTTGCGTTTTAATAATTATACGCAATTATTCATCTGTCATTTAAAAAAAGCGTTTCCTTTTTTCTTACATGTGGACTACTTGCAATTAAATTTTTTTTATTTTTTAATGAATATTTTATTGACTAGAAAAAAATTTAATCAAAAGTAAGCATCGTATACATATGCCAGAGCATGTCATAATTATTATTCGAAAAATTACAATTTCTGGAAAAAAAGATTATTTGCATGATTACTTGGCATCACGTTTAAATTTTATCTTCTATAATTTTATTTATTTATTTTTTTTTTTTTATTCTTTTGCGTGACATTTTTGCACATATCGCAATTTAAATGACATATATAATTTATTTGCATTTTAATAATTATACACAATTATTCATCTATCATTTAAAAATGTGTTTGTTTCTTTTTTCTATTAATACGCGACTGCTTGTAATCGAATTTTTTTATTTTTCGAAGAACAATTTATTTACTAGAAAAGATTATGACATCATACATTACAATGCTGAATCATTTTAGTTTATGATACTGCTAATCGCACTTTGTCAACGAACAGTGAATCACTTCTGCGCACTTGTATTAACTTGTTTTATAAAAATACAAAAATACGTGAAATTGCAACGACATGTCGTTCAACAACACAAAACTTTCTCTTCTAAGAAAGTTTCTTTTTTCAAGTCTTGGCCAATGATTGGAAATATAATAAAATTTTTAATTCGTGGTAAAGTACTTTTAACAACTGTACTAATTCATCTCATTAATTTATACTTTAAAGCAAATAAAATATCTGTAATTTAAAAAAAAATTTGAATTAATTAATTTTAAAATATACTTAGTTGTGTGATGTGTGTATGTCGTGTGAAATCAAAAAAATTGAAGTTTATCATAAATTACAAGATGTAATTTAGAACTCATCGTTTAAAACTTAGTTTATAAATTAAACATTTAGTTTCAAGAAACAGAAAAACAAATTTGCAATCGAATAAACTGTACTTTGAATACTGAAGTAAGCAAAATTTTTGCGACCGATGAATTAATCTCGGGTCGACAGGGCTATCGAATCATATCTTTTTTATACCATGCAACTTCGATATGTACAAACGACGAAGATCTTTCAGTGCTAACCGAAAGTCTCATTGGTCATCGTCGAGAATTTCAAAAATATTCTCGTCATCAAAGACGATCGGTAATCACCTATATTTTCCATTATATTAGTTTCGTATATTTAATCCCTGATCTTTTGCAATCGTTCATGAAAATCCTTTAGTACTCTTAAATTAATTATTACTAACCGTTTATAAATTGTTTTCAGATAATCTAATTATCGAGTGAATTCCCTGAAGGAAGATTATTTTGAGGATTGTTCTGTGATTGCGAAGCAAACGCGTTTTTCGAAAATCGTATCAAAATGTCGCAGATTATGTCAGGGATCGTGGAGAAAAAGAATGCTGTGCAAAGGAAATCGACTTTGGCCAGACGAGTGTCCGATATGTTTAAGGGTAAATAAACAAGATTTCACGTTTCTCATTTCTTTTCCTTAGTTTTGGCTCTTTCTACATTTGCATGTTGAAATATACTCGTTATCGAACAATTGTAACAGATCCAGTTGTTTTCTAAACTGGAGATATATCTAGCCAATTAATATCTTGGCGAGCCTATCGCCAGCGCGAATGATAGTAAACGCATAATATCGCCCGTACTGATTACAAGCGTTTCTCTTTCCTCCAGATGGAAACTACAGCGGTCCACCGATGCTGTTCCGACACGCATCGATGCAGAAAATCCGCCATTGCTGCCAGAACGTCAACTTGCTGCTATATCTCCTCTATTCTTTTGACAACTCCAAGTCGCATCCGATAGCGCTCAAGGTGCACGTCAGCATCAGCCGTTTCCTCCGGGAGATCATCATTACTTTTCTCGTCGCGTACAAGAATTTGCGTCAGTTGATCTCACTGCGCAAGATCCATGTCGACGAACCGATTAAGCCGATTATCGAGGGACCTAAGGACGATCTCGCTAAACTTGCCACGAGCTTCAGCGGATTCGAGAAACCGAAACGCAAGCCGCATCCTCTGTACCTGGTCGCGGCCGTGTACCTCGTGCCATTGTTGCTAGGCTTCCAGATGGTGACTTTGTGCGGCCTGACGATTCTCGGCAAGTACACGCCGGGCTTCGTCTTCTTGATAACCGCGCTCCTCTTCCTCGGCGGCATCGCGCTCAAGGTATTATTACACAGCGTCAACAAGTGCGAGAGGAAAAAAGTGCAGTGATCCCGTGTCCTCATCACCATGTAAAGACAGTCGAAGAACTGAGAGAATTTCGAGTTTCGTATGCGTCACGATGAATGTTTGCATAATATTAAGATCGCTACATATGTTGCGACGAGATCCCTTTCCGACAACATCTTCAATTTATTCTTTCCATGTAATACTTTATTCCCTTTTTTACATGTCAGTCATCAATATCTATATGTGCACACTCTGTTCTTTTCTTATAAATTATTAATCGTATTGTATTTCATTTTTATATGTACATTATCAACACCGTTAAATAGGATTCGCGAACAAGGCATCCCCTCGACAGTCTTAAGTACAAGTACATTACTTAATTGCAATAACGCGTTTAAGTGGAAGCATAATTTTAATCTCGTTCTCAATTGTAATATTGGAGGACCACTTGCATTCTTAGATTTTTCATAAGATGAATTATTGCAAGTAGTACCTTTTTATACCCTCTATAGCATAAGACTGAGAATTGTTTTTTAACGTACATATTCGTATGTAGTTGTAAATAATAAAACGTGCGAATGAGTGATTTGTAAAATTGCTCGAGCAAGGAGTTTATAGGAACTCGGTACGTCCATTGAAAGTTGATCCAATCTGTGATGGTGTGGAATACAAGTGATATATCTCGCGGGCACTTGCAATACCACTTAATTACGCGTGATAAGAATTATTATTATGTAAATGCGATTTTTTCGGAAAAACACCCACATACACACAGTGTCCGCGCATGTGTGTGTGTGTGTGTGTATACTTATATGAATATATCGTTTTCTACTGAAAAATAAAACTGATAACGTGCTTTTATTAGTACTTACAGATTTATTTGTATGCGATTAAAACCGACGAGATTAAACTAGCGCATAAAATGACTACGTTTAGGCAACGAATCTGCGATATCGCGGCGCCGTTGAAATACTCGCCGACATTCGCGGCGTATGCGATCACGTGCGCCACGTAATTCTGTTCATGCACGCTGTGAAAGAGGTGTGCGTGCGGGCCTGTAAGAGAAAGGGATCAGATTTTTAAAATTCCAAGTTTCTCTCTCTCTCTCGTTTTGCATCGAGAACTTTCCAAGAGCGAAGCCATTTAACTGCGCTCTTGTACTTTTAATAACTAATTAGACACGATGTATACCTATAGCGTACACAGCTACGTCCCCACCGCCGTGATAAGCTTCGTCTGATATGATCGTGGCTTGTTGGCTATAAGTGAAGTCGCTGGTGTTGAATTTAGAGGGATCGATCCTCACGGGTCGGCCGTTATCGTCCACCGTGTAAGCAACATTGTTTGGCCCGCCAGTGCTGTAGGACAACTTTGTGTACGGTATTCCGTCGTATCTTGATTTCTGTGCGATTCCTGAAACAATCTCCCGCGTGAGAACGAACTTGGTGAGAATCCGGAATCTCTGGAATCGATCTTACCCAGGACGGATGAACCGCGAGGACTATATCCGTTGAAGTTCATCGAGTGCGTGTGATCGCTGGTGACTATCACGAGAGTGTCATCGGTGTCGACCATTCCAAGAGTGGCGTTAATGGCGTCCGAGAACCGGACGGTTTCCAACAGGGCTTGAGCAGCGTGACCGCGATGATGAGCGAAGTCGATCATACCTCCCTCGACCTGGAAGAATCGCATTGATTGTAACAATTTCGCCGAATCATGTGACTGGCATACGATACCATTAGGAAGTAGCCCTGTTCGGATTTTTGCAAAATTCGTAATGCCGTCACTGTCATCTCCTCCAGACTCGGTTGTCCCTTCGGACTTCGTTCGCGTTTCCAGTCCATCTCGATATGGCCGTTGGCGAAGATACCGAGCAAATAATCCACGCTATCGATATCGAGCCGGGACAATTCTTCATTGTTTTGAACGACGCTGTAAGCCAAATTTCTACTGGACTTGTCTTGCGTCCATTCGGCGATGAGATCACGGCCGTCCTGCCTGAAGCAAGCCCAGGAGTCTATCGGATCGAATTCACCCGCGCTTACATTGGACTTCATCACCTGTCTACCACCGCCCATAATCACCTGTGTGTGTGTGTGTGTGTGTGAGAAAGAGAGAGAGAGAGAAGTTCAATGTTATAAGCAAATCCGTCTCATATAATCATCGCCCGAAATAAAATATATGAATAATTCTCTATTTACTCGAATGCTTCTCCCGGGCTCATCTTCTACTAATTGTCTAGCGATGTCTTTACAATTTGATGCGCTTTCAGGCATTTTGGATTCGCACTCCCATCTACGATTCGCGCAGTGCGCATAAAGCGGTGCCGGAGTCGCGTGAGTCACTCTGGTGGTCGTCACGAAGCCTGCAGTCAATTATATTATTTTTCGAAATTGTTTAATTATTGTTAAAATACCTATAGAAAGAAAAAATCCGATTTTTCTTAGTTGACGAAGACAAAAGGGATTTTTAGCTTTTACTTTCACTTGAAAATTTTTAAAAAGAATTGCCTAATAAACAGCTTATTAAAAAAAGGGATTTTCAGGACAGATGGTATTGACGAAATGTGGGGAGAGAGGAAGTCCTAATAAACATGGGTCAAAAAATTAATATATACAATAGGACTTTTTTCCTCCATTTTGTGAGCACTATCCTTAAAATCCTGAACTCTTTTTTTTTAACACCCTGTAGGAAGATCGTACAAAAATGTGTTATTTGAAATAATTATGAAACTGCATACAGACAGCTTTGCATGACTTCTAGTTAGACTTTCTAGCACTAGAATTGCAATTGGATCCGACCTGTCGCTTTACCGGCAGCCTGAGCCCACGCTATGAACGAATCCACGTGATAATTTGTGTTCAAACTCGCCCGGCAATCCCCCAACTGCACGTTGGCGTCCACTCCAACCACCTCGTAATTCGTCTTGACTCCTCCAAAGAGAGCGGTGGCGGTAGATGCCGAGTCTGGGACTTGTCTGTTTGCGTTATAAGTCTGCATTACCAGCAAAAGATATATTTAAACACGAGGAGAAAGAAATCATTCGTATAAAACATGAGATTAATTTAGATACGAATCACGTCTAATGAAAACCTCATCGGGACGACCTTCAGTATCCCAATATGGGGAAAATGTTCCCACGCGAGTCGACTAGTCTCGCCACCACGATAAATTCTGCTAGCTGTTATGGTGTCCGGACTCATCCCATCACCAACGAAGAGAATCACATTTTTCGCTTTTTTCGTGTTCCAATGATACGAAAGGGATTCTTCTAGTTCTTTGTTAGCCAACCGTCGCCAATATCGATTGTCTGCATCAGAAACGGGACGTTTAGTCGTCTTCCTTATTTGAAATCGTTATCGTTCGTGCAAATACGATAACCAATTAAAAATATACGTTAACCCATCCGGAAATAAATTTCGTATTTCTACAAGTGTGAAGAAAAAAAGATTGGTTTATTAAAAACCTCTGTCTTCAACAAGGAAGAGAAGTATTCGTTTTTATTATTGATTTATCGCTTTAAAAATTTCCCATATATCATAGTTTGGAAGCGAGGTTCATCATATATGCTTAAAAATAGGCATTGCGATTGCATATCGTGAAGTTTTATGAACTATGTGGCTCTTGTAGTTTCTATGTAGTCTCGTGATGATTATGATAACACTTGATGTACAAGTTTCTATATATAATGATGATTAGAGTACCTTCTATTGCAGCGACATTCAGGATTTTCACAATATATATATACACGACAAAATAGATGATAAAGTACTTCATCTTTTCTATTATTCATAGACTTTTACACTCTTGCTGAGAAATATAGTAAAACTTAGAAAATGCACACACTTTGAGATGAAGAGATACGCGAATACGTCCTCTGCTGGGACATGATACGAATCCTGATGACAAAAATCATCTCGAATGGTAACGAAAGATCTCTCATATATAAATTGATCAATTATGTGAAACAACGGAGAAGCCAAGATCGAGGAGGAACGTCATCTCACGCGATTTAGATTGACGTATGGTAATTCAGCATTCACGAAACGAATGCGTTGTGTGTACTACAGAATCAGTTACGTTGCACTTTGAAAGAGGCAAAGGGATGAAAATGAGAAAAATAATTCTAATTCAGCTAACATTGATCGTAACGTTTTATTTGATTTGTTGTTTATATCTATTATCTTCTTTTTACAGATCGCAACATATCGCGTAATATAATCTCTTACAAGTTTCGTTTCTTTTCCCTTTGTCTGTTTAGTCTTTGAACAAAACTACTAAAAATAGACTCGATAAAATCCAACCGCTCGAGCCATTTTTTTCTTTTAAATATCTCTCGTCTTATTCGTCAAGCGCGAGTCGATGAGATCCGAGATGCAGTCGAAGATTATATTGTGTACATTCCAGAAAAGGAAAGAGGACACGTCGTCCTGTGACAATTTCTAAGAAGCTCGCAATAGATGAACCGAAAACGCTACTCGTCCTCTAGCCGTTGGCGCTTATATCCGCTACGATATATAAACATACCGTTACTAATATCAAGTATTCGCGTATTTCGACGCGCTTGGAATGTAACGAGTTGTCAATCGAACAACCGAGGAGCCGCGAGATCGCCATGAATTTATCTCTACGTTACTTCCGCGTTCAATGGTACGTTTGGCCGATAAACAAATTTTGATTTTCTACAACTACTGCTTCTTGTGATTTCGCTCGTGACAGTCTCTCAGATCGTACGATCTTGATCTCGAGAAAGAAAAAAAAAAGCATTGTTGCAAAGAGATTTAGGAAAGAGAAATGAAACGATACAGCTGGCCTTTCGAACAGAAGGCAAACATTTAGCTTCATCTATAGTTTTCTTCCGGCTAATACAAAGGATCTCGATGATTTCTGTAAAAGATAGAAATATGCACGGGACTTCATTCCACGTTGTTACGCGAGCATTGCGCTAAAATTCGAACGCGAAAATTGTGTCTTATCCTTTGTACAGGATAAGGATCGCCGCGTCGATATCGGTCTAATATAAACTTGTCTACAAATTCTGTCTTATATATAATAAAGTCGTTCTCGTTACGTCTAATCGTGATATACGCGTTTCGTATTATCGCACAGACGAGACGCAATCGTCCCTCTTTGTCCGCACTCTTTTGTCCTCTTTTTAGCTCGAATATTATGCCAACGATTACGCTATCTTCTTTGCCTCGCAATTTCTTTTTCGCCTCTCCATTGTTAATCCTCAACTATCATAATGATCCTTAACTATCGTGAAAAAAAGCGCGATTTTTCTTTCATAAATATTCGTTCCTAAATAAATGATCAGACTCTTGACATTTTGCTTTTGATTATATTGTATTAATATTCGCGACATGCATTGTAACGTTATTTATTTTTGCAGATTAAAAGCTAATCTCTCTCACACGATAGTTTTCCAGATTATGCTACAATAGTTAAAGATTGCAATTGCAAGGATTAAGAAACGCAAGTTTAAGAGATTCGTGCCATGCGCGAGGTCCGTCTGACAAAATCAACCCTCGCTTCCCGCGCTTTTGTCCGGATGCGATCTTGTCGCGAACGTAGGCATTTCCCGTTGGCTTTGAGAAATTGAATTTATTATCATTGCCACGAAGGTCATTATCGCCAGTATCGCGAGCTTAACGTCGTATGCACGATGTGCTCGATAAAATTGACTTGACGGTTGCAGGGGATGGCCTCGCGCTTTTTCGCTGCACTCCCGCTCGCTTAATTTACTCTCTCTCTCTTCGTTTTTGTCGGGATTCGAGAAAGTCTCTCGCACTCGCATATATATATATATATATATATATATATATATATATATGAGCCCGCAAGGAAAATTTCCTAAATCCTAGATGCTCAATGTGACGATGTGCTCATGGTGATTCTCGATTATATCCCGAAAGTTGCCGAAAATTTGTTCACAATCTTGAGAATTTTAATCAAAGGATGGCGATAATGCTCCAAATCGATCTCGAAATATCGATTTTTCTTAAATCCACGGAATTGATTTTCTTTCATATTTTAGTAAATATAAAAGATATGAAGTCTTAGGAAACAAAAATATTTTTAATACCATCTATTAAGAAATACACTCTGAACTTAGGTTTGACCGTCAAAAATCGTATTAAAATCATATTTTAAAAAAGCATATAGCACACAAAGATTTTTACACATAGTGTATGATTGCATAAGACAGAACATATGTAAAATTGATAATAGTACTGTGTAATTTCCGAATAGTAAAAAATAAATTTAAACAAAACTTATTTCGCACTCACAGCACTCAAGATACGATCTGTTTATTATTTATTTGTCATTATTTATTTGTTTTATTGATGTATCAACAATATTCCAATGCAGTCTTGTTTAAATATAGTTATTGAAGGACTAGAAAATGCCTAAATCATGTTTTTGTTGCTGTAAATAAAATAAATATTTCAATGCAACTTATACATTTATTAATGTTACAGATAATATTATCAATTTAGAACAAAAACAATTGGGGCCCTTATCGTCATCCATCTTTTATTTAAATATCATCTTTCTTTTTCAATCTTTGTATATGTATTTTCATATATATCTTGTTTTGTGCCTTCAAGATGCTTACAAACCAATCGAGAATCCACATCCATCGTATGTTTTCTTTTCTTTTTTTTTCTTTTTTTTGATTACTGAGTATACCGGGCTCGTCACAGTTGGGATCGATGCAACGGGTATATAATTGACGATTAACGTTACACGCTAATTAGTAGCATTGTCGAATTAACCTCATTGTGATTGTATCGTTTAATCACTTTATTATTCCGCTACTCACTGATGTAGAGAGAAAGAGAGAGTCGGAAATGTGACTCGTCTTAAAATGGAACAATGAAGTCCAAACGAGAACGCCGATTAAAATTTACTAATTACTACTGATATGTGCACGATCGCTTTTATACATATGGAGCCCAATTCTTTTCGAATGCTTCCGCATTCATTTGTTTTTCTTTTTTTTTCTTTTTTTTCTCAGCAACGCTGATTCCTACTTTCATTGTCTCTATTTGATTTCTAAATTATCGAACCATACCATGAGTTTCTAAGAATGGAATATCTTTTTTTAAATTTTTATCTTTGCCTCGTATATATTGTATATATGTACAGGGTGGCCCCGAACGTTCCAGAGATCTTATACTTGACTTTGAGATCTTATAGGAAATTTAATTCTGAACAAAAGATTTCCTATAAACATTGGTCGAAAAATGCTTCCTTAAGAAGTTATCGCTCAAAAACATCCGATGCAAGGGAAGAGGAAAAAATAAAAAGAAAATGAAACTTAATAAATTTCTTGAAAAAACGATAAAAATTAAAAATTAAAATCTTTTTCTTTTATGAAAACGAAATAAATTTTTTTTAACTTAAATAGGACGTAATAATAGAAAATGAATAAAGACGTGAAAAAACTAACTGTTCTCTAAGTGTCCTCTCCCTTGCTCCAATACACTTTCGGCATCGAGTAATGATCGATCTAGTAGCTTCACGGATTCCCTCTTGATTCAACTTTAATCGATCTAACAATAAGTAACGGAAGCACTTTTTGTACGTTTGAAACTGGTTGTATCAAAATCTATGAAACGTACAACAATCATTTTTCATCTCATTTAAAAGATAATTTAATTTTCTCCAACTTTTGTTTCGATACTTTTTGTTAAAAGACGTACATTTTCCATGATATTTAGAAAAATGTGTAAAATAATCACGATTTCAGAGGTTTTTGAGCGATAACTTCTTAAGAAAGCATTTTTCGATCCATGTTTATAGGAAATTTTTGGTTCAGAATTAATAAATTTCCAATAAGATCTCAAAGTCTGGCTGGAACGTTCGGGGTCATCCTGTACATGACAGAAGAGATTACGGGAATTCTTAAATAAACGTTACTTTCTCCTTCACTATTACATAATTTTAATTACACTTAATATCACAATATTAGGAACTGAAATTTGTACATTGGTATGGCTCGCGGCTTCTACGAGATTCTACATCGTATATTTTTATATCGTAGCTTCTCAAAACACACCGTCCGATATTTGATTATCTTTCATTTGTATTAAAACTGTGCATCGAGCACGATCCCACAGAGCGATTGAACAAAAGGACAAGAAATGGTATTTGAGACTTTCTCACCCGTCCCGCTATCATAACGCGAACAGCTCGTAACAGCTTATATGGCTGCCGAAAGATTTCACGCTCGCTTGCGCTTTCTTCCGGTTACAAAAGAAGTATTGTCATTATTATCAAACCGTCATCGCACGCTATTAAATGACATCGCTGAAAATAACATTGAATTTCCCATCGGCGAAATTGTCATCGTGTCATCTAGCTGATAGATTTTCGCCTCAAACTACTTTTCTATTCACTCATCTTTTTGATATCGAGACTCGCGCAAGTTAATCTTGACGCGTAGACTTTGTAAAAAAATTGCTTTTGATTTTTGGCTGCTTACGGTAGACTCGCGAGGCAATAGACAATCAAGATTAGGGACAATCAAAATTTAAGGTCAAAAGCTTTTGCGTGTCGTGTGTATGTATGTGTGTGTGTTTCCATTTATCTGTATACGTGTCGATGACACAGGGGTTTTCGTCGTTAAAGCTTTTCAGCGTATAAGTGTTATGTAACTTGTCTTCTTAAAATTCTGCACGAGGGATCTATTGAACGTCGTAGATCATAGCAATTTCATAATTAATTGCTTAATTCGTTCAGGTAATAGTTGCTCGCGAATTGTCGAGCGAGGAAAAAGGGTCGAACCGAGGCTGATCGTTAACAAGAATTCCTATGAGCCTACGAATTCACGAACAGTAACGAGACACGCGCTGCGTTTCAAAAATTTTTTCTGCTCTCTGTGTGTGTCTATTTTTATATATAATTATATATATATATATCTATATATATATATATATGTATAATATATATTTATAAATGTGTATATATTGTACTATATAAGACTATCCCGTTATTAGGTATATACCTTCTCGCACATTTTAACAAATCGATCTTATTTAGGCTAACCCTCGTACGATTTTGCTCGCGGCACGAAAGTTCTTCGCGTCTCTTCGCTTGTGAATGTCTGCAGGTGTATTTACAATATACGATAGATGATGGGGGAATATTTGATTGTGGGGTGCGAAGTGGAAAGCGAAGAAAAATGCTTGCGATTCCTTTCTCTTTTCATCCTTGTGGCGAATTTTCGGAAAGAAGACTGTAAATTTTCACGTTGCGTCTTCTTCTTTGGGAATTTCAAAAATCAAATTACTGCGCTTTTTAACGTATTATTTCAAAAGTATATCAGTTCACACGTAAATCCTTCTCATAGAGTTACTATTAAAAGAGAGAGAAAAATTTAATTTATAATATTTTGCAAACACCTTCGCCTTCCGCGCGATTCTCCAAACTGTTAAGATGAGATGTTGGAACATGCTGTAAATAAAAAAATCTAATGTTTTTTTTTTTCTTCTAATTTCGTAGTCGACGACTGGTCTAAATTGACTGGAGGAACGGGATTATCGATTATCTCGAATTGGCGGTAGGCGATTAAATGTCGCGGCGAAGATGCTCGTCGCGCAAGCGAATCAACTGGGAATTGAATGTACTTTGTAGGATGATTTTTATAATCGTAGAGATCGCGTCTGCGCGACGTCTTTATTAGCTCTAACAATAAGATTTTGTCGGGTATTGAGGGAACCGAATGAAAATCTCATGGCAGATTTTTGGCAGAATGTGATTCGAGTAAGTTTCAAAAAAGATGAGATACGATTTTGGAATAATTTGAAAAAACCGATTAGGAGTAATAAGACTGAAAACAATTCGTTTGGATTCTAAATTGTGACGCTATGTTCGAGTTTTTCCTATCGATAATATTATTAGTCCGCGATAACTCGATATGACAGATTACTAAGTTTGGCCGCTTCTAGATTTTTTTTTTTTTGGGGGGGGGGAGTATACTTCCTCTCACCGTCTTCTCGCGAATCTACGAGATGGCGAGTAATTGGGGACAAGTTACGGACTATTCGAGACAATTCCTTGCCGGCAGTTGTCGAGATCTCGCATTCAAACAACGTATAAGAATGAATATACCGGATGACCTACCTCGAATTTATTAACACCGACACGACTTATATTATCGTGCCGAGTACTCGAAGAATCGCTTTCGCGCTAGGTCATATTCATTATTTGATAGCTGGCTGCTGGAATTTTCAAGAGGTGACATCCTTTACGAAGAGCGCCGTTTAACATTTGCAATTGCATCGCGAACATCCGCGACCCATCCCGTATACGATATCGATCCTCCGCGGCAAATAGGGTACCCGGAAATATACCCGACCGTTTATTTCGTCGAGGACTCTTCAGGTATGCCCGTACGGCCCTACGGCAACGATCGACCTTTCATCTCGAGATTTCTGTGCGATCGCAATCGGAGAGGGTGATCGCTCTACTTTTCGTCCCTCAGGAGAGCCTCCTCGGCTTCCTTCCGTCGTGCCTTCGCTTCCTTCTTCGCCCTCTTCTTCTCCTCCTTCGCCAGCTTCTTCGCTTCCTTCTGCCTGGTCTTTTCCGCCTTCTCCTCCTCCTTTTGTCGCGCCTTCTCCGCTTTCTCTCGCTCCTTCTCCCGTTCCTTCTCCTTCTTCGATTTCTGCACCTCCTGGACCACCGACATCTTCGGCGTCGACGCCGGCCGCTTCGATGCGGCGCGGCCGCACGACGATGCCGACGAAGACGATGTCGACGTAGTGACACCGGACGTCGTGACCCTCGGGCTCGGTGACGTTTCCAGCTGCGTCACGATCTTTTGAGCACACCTGCAAACGCGGATCGAGTGCATTGCAAACCATGAGTCTTTCCCGGCCGATTGTGCTCGAATTGAGAATTACCTGATCCTAGTGGAGGCCTTGCCAGCGCGATAGTCCCTCTGGAACTCTTTGATTGGCGGCAATCGGCGCTCCCGGATCTCCTCCTCCTCGCTGATTTGTTGAATCGGATCCTGGTACTCCTATTAATTTTCATAGATTAATCGTGCATGTATTGCAAATATTCTTCTTTGATACTAAGGGAAAACCATCGGAAAAGAGTATGTTCTTAAATTGTACGTGAAATGTGTTTTATATCGGATATTACGCGAAGCATTGCTAACCTGAATTCGCATTTTCATCGATTGCGTCTGGGAACGTCTGAGAGTGGCGCCTATGGGTTGCCGTACCCTCGTAGGTTTGCCAAGAGCGGAACTTCCGGTGCTATGCGCGGATGAGGAAGTTGCCGATGAGACGGAAGACACTCCTACGCGAGTGAATTCAGAGGCGTCAGACTTATCTTTGTAATCGCTTCAACTATGACAATGTGAACTACGCATGCAATTTTCCCTGAACTTCGATCTACGAACCGGAAATGGAGGACGAACCGCTGGCCATCGAGTATAAAGAGGCAGAGGCTGGTACGCTTCCGGTTCCCCATCTGCCACCGGGACCGGATACACCGGCGGTTACACCTGTGCCCATGTTGTACTCCGATGCGCTTTGTGGCAGTACCCAGGATTTTCCCGACATCGAGTACTATAAGCGAAAACAATCTCAATGTATGATCGATACGCATTCCTCTCAACGAGATATATCCGTAGCGGTTACCATGATTAGCGTGTGAAATCACGATTATTGCGTCAAAAAAAAAATAAATAAATAAATAAACAACTGAAAATAGTGATATAAATTCAATTGATTTTTATATTTAACGAATAGTCAGCAAACGTGCGAATTTGATGAATTAATTGCTGCAATATATTTGGACCGAATTACGGCGTGACGTTTAAGGGAAAAATATTTTGAACAATTTCAGTCTCAGTCAGCAAAAGTTGTCTTTAAATATCATAGGGTACATCGCGTTACACGGTAACCAAATTGGCTGCAAAGGCACCAATGCTTTGTCCAATGCTTTGAGAATCCGCTCCAATTAGCAGGAATTTCGTTGCGATCACGTCAACGAACACATGAAATTTCTTGACGCGTCTGTCACGCCGAAACATGGATGTAAAAAAGGAACACGTTAAAACGAATTTCACACAGGAAGCTTCCTAAAGCGAGCGTAAAATGTTTAAACGAGTGGGCGGATATAATCGTTGTATATTCGCGAGAAGATCCCCGTTTAAGATCAAACGCGCAATCTGCACTTACGTCACGCGGAATGAGAGTCTGCTTCAGCCGTAGGATCTTGGTTCTGCATATAACACATCTTAGCGGCAGGAGCCTCTGAGACACCGCCGTTTGTATCGTCTTGACGAAGCAGCGTCTGCAGACGAAATGTTAAGTTAAAACGAGAACGCCCAGAGAAAGAGAGAAATCTTCTTAATTAGAGATACAGCTTGAAAAAGAACAGCTTCTCTTTAAGTATAAATGTTACTGAAATGATGGATGCGTGAAAAGTAATTAACTGCTGAAATTTTAACATAAGTCAAAGAAACGAAAAGAGCACACGGTACAATACAGATGGAGAAAGAGAGAGATATGCAAAACTGTAAACTTTTTCCTTCACCTGCACACCACTCGATGCCCACATGGCGCTGTTTGCATCGTCGCCCTCGCGTTCACGCATATGACGCACTGAAAAAGGAAAAATGACGAAAACATTCGTCAATATTACACTGAAAAAAAAAAAAAAAAAATGTATTCGATACAGAAAATTTTTATTTTTATTAAAAAAAAATTATTTGAACTTTTACTTAGACATTTGCAAAGAAATTAGTTATTTCAATCAAACGACAAATATATTTGAATTAGTGAAATATAAGATAAAAGCAAAGTATGCCTTTATTTGCAAATAAGAAGAAAGAATTTGTATTTTTATCTTTATTATATCAAAAATTACTTCCTTTCCAGCGAAACATTTTTAAAACTTTTGGCTGCTTGTTTCAAAAACACACAGATTTTCTTGATTTTAACACAAATAATTTTTTATCTTCAAATAAATATTTTTCGATATATCAAAATTTTTGATAATAATTTTAAATAATGTATTTTTAAAATTATAATTTTTATTACACGCAGCTAATAATATAACAAAACAAAGTATACATATCTGTTAACTAACAAAAATCAAAATTAACAAAATGTATTTATTTATTTGATTTAAAAAAAATTTTATTTATAGTGTATGAACTTAGACTTTGATTGACAACTGCATGGATATAAAATACTTGGAAAAGGAGAAAAAAATTGGCGAGAAATAAAGAGATGAGATTATGTTTAACCGCTTTTATTCGATCCTCGCCATGGAACGTGACTCTTGCTTTATTTGCATAGTTCTTATGCGCTTGCACGTGTAACGTTATTAAATCTCGGGATACAACGCGGATCGTTGTTTAGCGATCAGGACGGCCGCGATATTGGCTGCCGTAATCGACGTAACGTCATTAGACATCGCTTTAATCGAAATATTAATAGCTCGAGTCCGGAGAGAGTGGGCGAACACGTCAGGAGTCGAAGGGTTGCGACCGCCGCTTTGTCGTCGTCGTCGTCGTCGTCGTCGTCGTTAATCGACTTTTGCGACCGATTGGGCGGCCAATTCGTTCGGAAATTGCGACTCTTCCAAACGGCCCGGTCATATTTTGCGCGATACAGGTTGCTCTGTTATCGTCATTCTCTTTATCGTAGCAGCCTAACCGTTTCAATCCGGTGCAACGAAGCGAAAAGATACGCGGCGTCTCTAACAGAAAATTTACGTATTATGTATTTCACGCCAACGTTAAGGTATATACACTCTATCAGATTTAAAAGAGAAGAAAAAATTGGAGAAGAAAGAAATGTTCATTTTTTATTTTTTATGTAATTATACTTTTTTTTTTTTTATATATTGGCTATTTACAGATTGCAGGAAAATAATTATCATGAATGGAATCAATGAATAAAATCAGACCAGAGCACACATAGTTCGACGTACATACGCAAAAGTAATTTCCATTAAGCTTCTTTTATTGACTAATTCTTCGATTTGTATTTACGTTAAGAGCGGAGATTCTCCTGCTCGCAATTCGACGTAATCAGCAGAGAAATATGTGTTTTTTTTTTTTTACCTCAATTGCTTTTTTCGATTACGTCTATAGAAAAAAATTTTATTCACCAGTAATCGAGTTCGTTTGTCGACAAAATTATCCTCAATTATCCGTTGCCCGGGCAAAATAGATAAGAGGGCAAACAGTGAAGCGAACTTTAGGGAGTCTTAATAAAGAAAGCGTAGATCGTATAGAACGATGGCGATCCAAGCGAAAATACAATAGTTTCCTTTAACGATTAGATCCGCGACAGGCTCGAGTGATCATGGAGAAAGAAAATTTCGCTGCTTGATTTTATTCCATTTAGTCGATTTACACTTGTAAGTATCGTTCTGGGGAAAAAAAAAAAAAAAACGTCACTTCTCTTGCTGTCACTTTCGATTCTTACCTCATCTTCCTGGGAAGATGCCAGTTCCGGCTCGTTCTCCTCCAGTTTCGTCAGCAGCTTGTCCTGAAAACGAAAAATCACAGGCTCTTTTATCAAGCGTTTACCCTAGAGATACATTGAGTTTAATTTCTGTCTAACGGAACGGAACAGTTATCAAGATATATACTTGATAAGAGATTACTCGTCGCGTAATGAGCATAGTGTTCCTAGTAACGTCAAAAATAAAAGAAATAAAAGATACGGCGCGTAAAGTTGCTCCGCGAGCTCCGATTAGAATAATTTGGTATCGTATCCATTCTTGCCTGGCATGATTCTGTTGAACCCGTGCCCGATATTATAAAAAGAAAAAGACTGGAAAGTAGATCGTGACGCTTGCGTTATGCTCGCGCGAGATGAGAGTTCTACAAAATGATCAGCAAGCGCCGTTTCCCGCCAGTTTCCTCTCGAATCCTATGTAAGACAACACCGTAAGAGGGTCACTCCACGGTAGCGGAGAGGTAGCGTCATTCGAGATTTTCGGACACTCGACAATGGTCCCGTCCTTCCTCGTACCTATTCTCTGTCAGTTGTATATCTTCCGAAGAGGTAAATTCGCGCGACAGTGAGTGATGCACAATCGCTCGATAATTCCTCCGACTTTAACGCCAGTGACAATCATCGTTTTCACAAAGTGGATCATAAAACGCGAAACGTGCACGTATAAATTAACTTGGTGCGGCTTTAATATATTCGCGCTAATGCCTATTAGTTCGATGCATATAGGAGTCTAATTCTATCAGAGTAAAATATTAGTGATGTTGAATTTTGTATCGATGTCTTTTTTTTTTTTTTTTATTTCTAATGTTGTGGAGGAATAATACTAAGAGGGGAAATTGGCAAATAAGAGACAAAATGGAATTATTGGTGCGCAAACTTTTGTTGGTAAATTTCAATGACAAGTATGTATTAAAAATGTCATTTTTAATTTAACAAGAAAAAGTTTGCCTAACCAATAACCGCATCTTGGCTCTTGTTTGCCAGTTTCCTCATTCACAAACCTGTTAATCATGAATCAACGAACCAAAACTGGATCATGCAGTCACTCGAGCGAAATCTGCGACGAAGTCGACGCACGTGTTAAGTGTAATTCCGTTTCACTAACAGTAATCGCGTAAGTCGGCGGCCGTGATTCACGATGTCAACGTGAATAATATAAATAGGACGAATAATAAGAGTGTTGGAAAAGTTACTGCCAGTTGACGATGTGACGAAAAATGATTCATTAAACAAGAAACGAAACTTTGGTGCAACGCGTAACGAGGGCGCTTTATTTTCGCGACGATTAATTTCGGAAGCGAACAAAATGGATCGTATCGAACTTCTTTTACAAATTTCTTCCAACTTATTTTAATGCTGATCGCGTCATCATTTGATTTCTTGCATATTTTCGTACGTTTTATATATTGTGGATAGTTTTATGTATTTTATATCATAAAAAATTAGCGTTTTCTTTTTATTTTCTAGTTCATTTTCTGCAAGATAATTTTTATGTCGGACAAACGTCGCAAATTTACAATCCCCAGTCTTGAGAAAATATTATTGTTTATTGTAATTTAAATTATAATTCTCTTAAATCACATTTTATATTAAAAATTATAATTTATTTTGTAATATTTTTCCCATAAATTGTTTTACAATAATATATAAATTTTCAAAGTAATCGTGTTAATTGTATTAATTATATCAATATACGTAAAATAATAAGAAACATTTAAAAAATGTGTTTACTTACGTTTCAGAGAATGAATAACATTCGCATAGTAACGTAAATAAATATTATTAATATATAAAAGATAATTTTTAATAAAAAATATATTTTGATATTATATATGCAGAATATATAATATAATATGCACGTTACATATATTTTGCATAGAAAATGCATATGGTGTATGTTGCAGTGTAAATATGTTTGATGTTATAAATAACTTAAATCTCTTGGTTATTAAATGTTTTTTTTTTTTTTTAATACCAAATTTCTTCATAAAAAATCCGATGTCTAATTATCACAGATAGAATGCAAATGTGCATCATTTAAATTTCAAATAACGACATGCTTAACACATTCATTTCTCATTTAACGAATCATTCATTATCTTTAATTGCTATCGAAATCCGATTTCTCTAAAACTTCTCGATGTAGGCTCTCTTATCATTCAAAGAGAATGTAAACCGATCGAGACGAGCACCGATTCATAAAAAAAAAAAAAAAAAATAAGGTAATCAGAACGCGTAACGTATCCTGCGCAAAAGGCGCATTCACGTGTTTATATGGTACGATAAATTCCTAAAATGGCGTCGCACGTTACACGCCGTGATTTCTCGACGAGCCTTTTACGGCCCGTCTCGGAAATTCACAAGTGCGAGCCCTTTTTACATAATACGATCGACCATCCGTCCGGTGTAACCGGTACTGGAATGAGCGATTGTCCGGCAATCCGGATTAAATCTGGTAACAACAATCCGATGCAACGCATCGCGGAACTTCGATCGTGGAAAGGTTTATCGAACCTCAAACGCGGGAAAAAAAGGAATAAACGGCATCTGCCGTACCTTTCTCTCCGCAATCGTGTCACATTGTAAGAGATATATCCGTACACCGTTGGAAAATTTGACTTCAATTTAACATATATCTGCATGACCCAAACGATCCGTGCAGATTTTTGTGTTAAGTCGACATAATCATGAATGTGTTAAATTGTGACACTAATACTTTGTTAATATTTTAACGCAAAATGAGAATATGAAGTTCATAATAATTTGAAATAAATTTCGTATAAAATCAATATATTTTTAATGATAAAGCTAAAACTTGAAAAAATATTATTAATGATCTGTAGTCATTCTTACTCCTATGCGGAAGAATAAAATCAACATCTTTTTCTTGTAAATTTTAACAAATAAATCCTGTCGCTAATAATGTCGAAACATATCTATTGTGTGAAATAAAAAATATGTGTATATTGCGTTATTTTTACTTTTTTTTTTCAATTGTTTTAATAATTTAACATACGAGTTTAATTAACCCAACAGCAATGTGTTGAATATTTAAATTTTAATAGACATATTTTTTAAGAAAAAAAAAAACACAAATTTTTCAACTGTGTATATCTGTGTATTCTTTATTTTTAATACATAACACGGAACAGCTGTGGCCTCGATCGTGGTGGCAAAAAATCCCGTCCAACGATGCAGTGTCATCGAACCGACGCGAATCATGACATGAAAATTGCAATCATGTTGCTGCCTGCTAATGCCTGATTACGCTTAATAATGAAAAAAACGGACGATTTGCCATAACGGTTGCGCGTGATAATCATTCTTCGTACGACATCCCGTTCATGTTCGATAATCCTCTCACTTGCTAACGGTCTATGGATAAAGATAACATTTTCTAGATGCGTTGGACAAGCAGTTGGGGCAGAAAGAGAGAGAGAGAGAGATTCGATTGTATTGTTAATCCGTGTTATGTGACATAATCGTATAATTCTTCGCGGTGAAACGCTTCGAGCGAAAAAGCATCGCGATTATCGCGGTGAAAGTGTGATAAAGCGTGACCTATTTTTTGCTACTTGAAAAAGTAGTATAACTGTCCAATCCGGAAGCAAGTATCTGCTGGATTTATTTCGGTAACTCTCGTGCAAAGAATGGTAAAAATTTATTTCATCATTAATTTAAGTAATTTTCCGCTTAAACGCTCGACGTTTACCGATGCCGTAATAGCGTTTAAAGCTTCTCCCGTTTTCTAATATTTTCCTCGAAAATACTAGTAATAATTCAGAAACGTTTTGGACGCGAAACAATTAAAATTCACGCACGATACATTTATTTCTAATACAAAGGCCGTTCATTTTCGACGCGTCGCTGCTCTATAAGGTTTAAGGGGACGAGCTCGACAGCCACTTAACAACATGTCGTACGTATTCCGTGCGAGCTTAATTGCTACCGGGCACGGCATCGGGCGATTCGTTGTCGAAACGGCGGATTATTCCCGCAGATATTTTTTCTCTTCGATCGTACGATCGCGGATAAGCGTTTCTGGAAATTATCGTTTGTCGTTGCGTCTATCGTTGGACGATTAATTGATCGGGACGCGATTGTCCGACTTGTCAGAATCAGCGTTCTAGAAAGCGTTGAAACGCTAATCGTTTCAAGGAGACCATCGCGGAGAAAGAAAAGATAGCTCGTACAATGGGGAACGAAAATTAACGTAATTCGTTGAGGAATATTCTATACAAGCGCTCTCGCGTGTTTTGTGAAAAATCGAGCGGCGTTCCAAGGCAAGTAAAGGGGCATTCTTAGGTAGGATATCGCGCAACGTCGAGCTCTCCATCGGCGCTACAACACGCGACATAACGTGACCATCGTCAGGTTCAATGACGACGACCGCGGCGATTGGTCGAGGCCGGCCGTTATCGTTGCTGGTATTATGCACCACGTTTAATACAGCAGAGGGAACGCGAAAAGTGAGCCATTTTTGCCATTTGAAATATTGTACGTCACTCGCCGAGCATGGCATCTTTGAAATGAATTCTCTACCCGGTTCGATGGAAGGAAGAAATATATTAATTTTATCGCACTAAAAATAAATTTTTTTTTAATCAAATACATCTTGATAATTTTTATTTTATTTTATTTTATTTTATTTTATTTTTATTTTTATTTTTTTTTTATTTACATAAATATATACTTTGTTTAAAAAAAGATTTTGTAATAATAAATTATTACTTGCATGTGTAATAAAAATTATAATTTTTATAATGCGTTATTTAAAATTTTAATATAAAAAAATATTTATATATATATATATATATATATATATATATTTGAAAATAAAAAATTATTTATTAAAATAACGAAAACCAAGACCTGTTTAAAAAAAAAAGCAGCCGACAATTAAAAAATGATTTTCTTAAAGGAAATAATTTAGTATAATAAAGATAAAAACATTCCTTGCTTCCTTATAGAGGAAGCTCTCTGTTTTCATAACAAAATTTTTTTTCGAGTTTTTCACGCCAATACGTTCAAAATGTTCTAAAACGTCGAAAAATCATTTTCTTAAAAAATTTCTGTGCAACCGTTAACTTTCGCAATTTTTAAGATGTCTAGTTAAATTTTCTTTTACATAAATAGAGTATCATTTTAAAGGATGGTTGGTATTGAATTTAGTGACAATCGGTGATTGCTTCTTTATCTTTTTATTTCGCTCACAAAGCTTCCTCTAGGAAGTAAAAATTGAAAAATCCGCATGCTTAAAGCTTAAACTTTGCGAGATAGAATGACGAGGGAACAATGCGCAAGTTTCTAATTTGCACGATTCAGCTTGTTTTATTTTTGCAAATAAAAGCGCATACTTTGCTTTTATTTTATATTTTACTAATTTAAATATATTTGCTGCTTGATTGAAATAATTAATTCCTTTACAAGTATTTAAATAAATAATTCTTTAAATAATATTTTTTTTTTTTGTATTTGATACATTTTTTCAGTGTGAACTCAATATTTGTTTGTTATTCGCGTTTGTTCGTTTGTAAAAATTCGCAAGATTAAAACCGATGGAGATTTTGTCAAAATTATAATCAGTTTCTTTTTGTTTGTTATCAGAGGATTCCGTGCTGCATCTGACTCTACTTCCCACCGGTATATGTTTCTATTGCTGCCCGATCGACTTAAATCGGGACGTCCAGTTGCAACTGTATACCAGGTACACAGATTGTTCGTGTGTAGAGATCACCATCACACGCCGTACTTGAATCATATTTTTAACGTAATTTAATTTTCCCGCTTTAATATTATCTTATATATGATAAACTTAAGAGATTTAATTTAGCTCGTCAACGCGTGACTAATTAGATAAAGTTCTAGTTGATTGGAATCTCTGATTGATGGGAATCTGAAAATTAGCCTTTCAGCATCCCATAAGTCAACGAGTCCATCATCGACCGTATTAAATTCCACAAACTTTGCTCATAGCGACATTTTTCTTGCGTTTCGCATTAACCCACGGCAGGCGAAATCCAACGTATCCGTCCATACTGGATCCCACCGATGTCGCAACATTATGGAGGAGTAACTTCAACATTAAACATCCGACTATCGTTTACATTCACGGGTACAGCGACAGCAGTTCAGGGAAAGGGCCCATCACTGTACGAAACGGTATATATGTCTTTATAAGTAGCCGGTTAAAATTGACAAGCGTATCATGTCGCTGCAGAGCGATCGTAGGAGACAAGAAGTTCAACGATTTCCGGCAAGTTTTTTTTTTTTTTTCTATCGAAACAATCCATCTTTTTACCTTATCTCGCTCAAATTTCATGATAATAAATACGTCATAGATATTTTTAATGTTTCTAGTAGACGTATGCGTGATATTGCACGGTATATATCCGCTCTGAATATCGAAATAGCTTGTTACAGGTAACCGCGATACTTCGCGTTTTCCTTTCCGCTTGTAGATTTCGGTGAGCAAGTAGGCTGGATCCATTACTAACCGCGTGATCTATGAATACCCTGTCGAAGCCTCAAGAAATTCTACCGGGATGATGAAATGCGAATTTTTCCGCTCTTCACAATTCGACCAACGGGTTGGTCCAATTCAATTTTCCGCGGCCCCGAAGAAGGCGCCTTTGTTGTTTACTTGCTCGTTGTGAAATAAAAGTCTTGCTCTCCGCCTGATCTCTTTCAAATTCCCACGCATGCCATTCTGACATTACTTGACATTGTCGAGTGCAACAAACGGTTGAATGTTCATTACGTTTATATCGTGGAAACAAAAAATTTTAGAATATTTTCTACATTTTTAAAGTTAAATAATTTTGACTCGAAAACAATTGTACAGTTTTATATTCATCCTTATTTTTGTTTTAGCGTATCTTCATCGTGGACATTATAACGTGATATTGGTGAACTGGGCCAAATTGGCGGTGTTACCGTGGTACATAACGGCAGTGAAAAACTCCAGAATCACCGGCCGTTACTTGGCACACGTGATGAGGTGGCTCGAAGCGCAGAAAGCCGTTCCCTTATCCAAAATTCACGTGATAGGCTTCAGTCTGGGAGCGGAGGCTGCCGGTTTCATGGGGAAGGCTCTGGCGCCGCGGAAGGTAAGGTGCTGTTACATCGTAAGGTCCGCTAATAACTATCGTCAGAGCCACAACGCGTCGCACATTCCCCTGGCTAATCGAAGGCCGCATTATCGGAACCGCATTAGCGCCGGGAGGCGCGATATCGACGCGACCGATAGACCGTATATGTATATATCGGGGTAGCTGTACGTTGAGGGAAACGCGCTTTTAGATAGGCAGAATCACCGGATTGGACCCGGCTTATCCGTTGTACATGAACACCGGGGAGGAGGGTCACTTAACATGGGCCGACGCCGCATTCGTCGACGTCATTCATACTGACGGTGGCAATTTCGGATTCCCTCAGCCGCTCGGCCACGTCGATTTTTACCCAAACGGCGGCAGAAGACGACAACCCGGTTGCGATTTAAGGAGCATCTTTCGCATGAGCTTCCGGAGAGTCATAAATCAATACAGTGAGTTTCGACGACGTCAACATGTTCTCTCTATCTCTCTCTTTATCTCTTAAAACATCTCTCCTTTATTTTCATTAGTTTCACTTCCATTTTTTTATCAGTTACCTGCGGACACAATCGAGCCTGGCGTTACTACGCGGAATCGGTGAGCGATCCCTATGGGTTCCCTGCGAGTCGATGCCCAAGGTGGCGACCGGGGATTTGGGCGAACTGCGTGTGGAAGCCCGAAACTCACATGGGCTTCTTGGCCAATCCCAAGTGTGAAGGAAAGTTTTACTTGAGCACGAATGCGCAAGCACCGTACGCCAGGAATTCGACGGGCCATAAATTTCGCAAGTGACGATCGATGTGCGATAATCCTGGATTTGGATGAACCAAATTACTAACTTTGGAAGCAAAAAGCGATTCTTCGTAACGCTTCCGCCAAGATCATTCATTTTGGGAAAAGTTCGATAGGAGGAGGATAATAAAAGATCTTCTCGCGCGACAGCGTTTTATAGATAAGGTGTTTTGCGATAAAGATGTTTGTATTTCTACCGTTTTCATTGTAAACAATGAATGCACGGTTCTCGATTAATTTTGCTGCCTTCTTCGAGGGCTCGCTAAAATGGCGATAAAATGGTTTCTGTCCTCTCTCCAGAAAATAAACAAAGTTCGTGACAAAACGCGACGATGATATGGAAGAGCTCGAATCGAATTGTGACAAGTCAAGGAGGAAACAAGTCGTGCCGGTCGCTTTTAATGCCAGCCACTGCGATCTCATGCGAGATACAGGAGCGCATTGTTTACGACGTTTACCCTTCTACCGTTACCTTTAATAATTGTCAACGACTACGACACGACTATAAGTTATATGACACGTAACAGGAAAAATACGTGACTAATACCCGTATTCATAGTCCGTCCTTGAGGAATAAGGATTCCTTGTTCCTCGTTCCACGTTTCATAAACTTTCCTTGACCGAACAAGGAATCTTATTGGCTCGCTTATCTCAAGGAAGGTCACGAGCTTCCTTGAGGAGTGATGCGACCTTTTTAGCAGACGATACGCAGAATATAACCAAATATAATCTCCAAAAGTTAGTTTCGTTACATTTGGTGGTTTTGTGGTTATTTGTTGTCGCGCTCTCAAACTGAAAGTGTATAAAGGAAAAAGGGATAATGGACAATGAATTTTTAAATGATTCTGACGATGAATTTGAAGACGAAAATCCAGAGAATCGGATTCTGTGGCGGATTCCGAAAAGATACATTCGCGATTGGGAAAATCCCGTGGAATTTTTTGAAGATACGAAAAAGTTTTCATATGTATTATATGAAATTAGTTGCAGGCAGCATAAAACGGTGCTGCCTCCAGTCGGTCACTAAAAATCCCTAAAATATTCCTTCCTTCTGAAAGGGAGACTCGAGGTCCATCTATGAAACAAGGTGGCCTTGCAGATTCAAGGAATCCTTCATGGAGGCTTCCTCCGTCCTTAAAATAAGGAAGGACTATGAATACGGGTATAAAACTCTGTAATAATTAGATAGGTAACTTTGCATGAGTTTGAGAATACTTTTGCATGAAAAATGGTATGTTGATAACGAGCCCAGATTATAAAAACATGCAATATTTAAATGATACCATTAATCTTTTTTCACACGGTTTTAAGAAGAACATGGTTTGCGCGTGTAAAATTAAATGCGATCTCTAGTACATAGTGTCAATCGATTAAATAGATTAAATAGATTATCAAATGACTTGATATGAATGATAAACATTTCATGTTTCTTTTTCGTATTTTTAAAGAACGACGTGGATTTTTCATGATAGAAAAGAAATATATAAATACATAAAATAGAATGTAACATAGAATAAGAATGCTAATGATTGGGGAACCCGCAAGTCTCGTGCTGTTTCCGATGCCCCCCTCCTTCGGAATATAATAAATTTCAAGGCCGAGATACTTTATTGTTTTCCATTTTGGAGAATTAATGGATCTCAATCTCTGGAAGCTACGTGCTCATATTAAGAATTACAAGTGACAGCTTGGGGAAATACAAAGAGGAACTGCGTGTTGGAATTATTCGAGAAGGCCCGTCCTCGGATCATCTTCATCTTTTCGCGCTGCTCTTATTCCACGTCATTCTACAAAATGCGAATCGTGAAACGAGGCGTTCGAGTTTATCGTGAAATTGTCTCGAAAATTCCTCCCGTCTCTTAAAGACGAACGTAAGCCCCCCCGGTCGTTCTCTTCAGAAAGTTCGGCCTCGCGAAACTCGTTCGACACTTTGTGAAACTTGTCGGCCGAACTTGAGTATCGAGACCGCCAAATTGCACGGCCCCGAAGAAATTTCGCTCGCCGTTTTCAACGCTCGTTAAACTAAAACAACTTCTCCCGCTCCTTTCCCGGAGTAACTTCTGTCTCGAATGTCTCGCGGAGAACTTTTCGAACGAGCCAACAGGAATGATCCTTCTAACTATCGCGCGTTATTAAATTCGAAGGGCCCTTCGAAAGTTTACTCCCTTTGAAAAAGGGGATAGTGAGCGATAACGATTTTTCGAAAGCTTGCCATGTAAACGGCGGAAGGTGCCACGGTATTTGTGAACAAGCACAACAACAGCAAGTAAAAAAAACTGTAGACAGAACATATTCAGCGGTCGGAATGCAATTTCAGGATCGATGGAATGATTTATGCAGGCAGAAATATTCTCTGACTCATCTTGAAGATAGCACCGTGACCTTTCACGATCACTCACCGTTAAGCAGGTTCTTCGATTTCGGAATATACATTTCGCGTAGGAGAAGAGATGGGCGAAAATAAAATCAGGCGCGTGTGAAGCGAAGAAACTTTTCGTATTCTTCTTTAAACGAGCGACGACAATCCTTTCTCTCTTTCGGAAGAGATGCTTCAAGAAGGATTGACAGGATCGAAATTCGCGATACATCTCGGAATGACGAACGAGACATGTAGAAACTCCGTGGGATATCTTGCTAACGGTCAATCAACCTGGCGTGTATACTGAAAAATTCAGTACAACTGGCGAGTCGATAAGAATCCAATGGCCAGGGTTATAGATGACCCTAGTCTTGAAAGACCACGTTACACGCGAAAGGCCTAAGACGGCCCCCGCAGTCTACGCTTCAGCAAGTAATACCGTATTCGGTGTTGGCTCCTTCTCTCTCTCTCTCTCTCTCTCTCTCTCTCTCTCTCTCTCTCACTCTGTTCGTCGAGAAGAGAGACTCCCTCGAGTATCGTTACTAGCTATATTTCTCTCGCGGTTATAACATGTACATCGTGTCCCAGGTTTCCGCAGTATTTCCTTTCATCCGCTCCATCATCGTCCAAAATTCTCTCCCATTCACGAAGACGATCTTTTTGCAGGAAAATAAAAAAAAAAGTTCCGCTTTAAAAATTTATTTAATTTTGTATACATTTTTTACAAGTTTTTTTTTTTTAAATCTTTCAATTTAAATTTTCCCTTCGACACTCTTGCGAGTCACGTGAGAATTCGTAAGCTTTCACAAGATCGCGAATCTCGAAATTTATGCGGAATTCTCTCGGTTAAGGGTCGACGTTGCAGCTACGGTTATCGCTGTGAATCGATGAAACGAACCGACGTCGGTAGTTTCCGCGCTCTCTGCTAAAATCGCTGCCGCGATATCGACTATTTGATCCTTGCATCGTCGGGTGCATTGTCCTCCGCGGAAATGAGAAACGAAACACGAAACGTACCACCACCATCATCGCCGCCGTCGCGTCGTCAGCCCGTGGCGTCGTGGATATCGATCTCCCTTTGTTCTCGTTGCCGAGGGGGTTACAAACATGTTAGACTAGGGCCATTCGCGTGTTGCATCCCCATGACAGTTACGCGCATTTACGTGGGACTTTTCCGGAGAGAGCTTGTACGAAGGGATACGCTTACCCCTTGTAGGGGACTTGGAGACTTCACCGCTACTTTCTCTCTATTCCCTGAACTATCCATCTTCTCGAGCTGAAGTTTATCCATATACGGGGTGTCCCGGGGCGCGATAACTCTTATTTTTCTTCACCTATCTTCTAATAGCAACTGGCGAGATGATGGCTTCGACGGACCATCGACCAATGGATCCCTTATAGATTTACATTACAGTATCTCGAAGGGATTTCCAGTCAACAATAATATAAAAAAAATCTGTCTAGATGTCATGCAATTAGCGTATGCGCTTTCATCTGAGAGTGACGCTCGTGACATTAGCACCTCGTTAATCCTTCTTGGCGAAGGACACGGTGTCAACGCACTTGTTCTCTCAATTGCCGGCCATCGTGTCACTCTCGTGTCATATTGTCGCATACAAAGACCTTCGAAATTACACCCGATAAAAACTGAACGAAGTTGGGTGTCTTCATTCTTCCACCGGTCTTCCGTTTGATTTATCTCGTTCTGTTCTAATTTCGGGCTGTCCTATAATGGAGAACCTCGAGAGTAATCAAATTAAATCCCCTTTCCCAGAAACGGCGTCGCAGATAAATGCGAAGTCGCGCAGAAGGGGTGCTATTTGTGCAACCCCATCGAAATATTCGGGTAGAATCGTCGTGATAAATTGGACCTTGAATTTTCGAGAATATCAAATTTGCGAGGAAATGAATTTAGACCTCGTTCCATCTTTTGGACTAACTAAGGTACATCCCAGCACAATCCAAATTATTATCGCTGCCAAATGATCTCTCCGCGTATATTGATTTTTTTCACACATGTCCAAATTCAATTAAAGGAATCCTTCCTCGTTATTTAATTTAATATTGTTTGCGAAAATGTCATTATCATATTGAAACTATAATTTTCCTTAAATAGTAAATTTCTATCAATTATTTTTTTCCCACTCTAATTTATATTAATTCTGATGTTTATTAATAATCTATTATTAGTCTATAGGAGGTATATAGAGGGTCTCCTTCCCGTTAAAAATAGATTAAATAAAGAAATAATTTATAGAATCGAGAAAATACTCTTTTTAAAAAAATTCAACGTCTTTTTAACGATAGATTAATAAACCATCCCTGCCAATCTACTGTTGCCCTTAACTTTTAAAGTAGTACCTTACCACTCGTTGCTGTCTAATAAATCTGCTCTCGTAATCTTGAATCATTAACGCTGCATTAATCTATGCTCGTGTTAACAAATGTAGCGGGAGAAAAAACTCTTTACACGAGGTGCAACGGCAAAACAGAGAAAAGGTGATTGGAGAAACCTTTTCGAGAAATTGAATAACCCTCACGCAACCCTTCCGACGGAAGCGGAAGATTGCATCGGGTCGCGTTACTAGCGTGTATTATGGTGGTTCTCGATGACATTATCAACCCCTAACCCCGAACGCTCCAGGGGTCGACGACCAAGCACTTACGAGTTCACTATTTAACTTCGTGCAACGAGAACTTTTGATTTAAAAACTGATATATGCATATACCCTCTGAAATTACAAGCAATAATTCATATGTTGAGGATCAACTCGCGAAAAGTTCTTTTTGTAAAAGAATTCTATTATTGCAAATTTCTTTCGAATTTGCAAAAATAATAGCTTAATAAAATAATATTGATATATTTGAAGGTAGATTTTTATAATAAATAAAATACGCTCCAACACAATAAAATGAACATGTTTTACTCGAAAAGTATTAGAAACAACAGCTTGAATCGTTACATCTGGCACATAACCGTGGATCGAAAAGTTTTTTTTAGTTCGTCGAGTGACCGGGGACGCCAACGACTAATACATAGTTGAAGGGTGGCTGTGTAACGACGACTCGTCTGCTGGAATCGCGTGGACGTGCACTTACGTGACCCGCAAGGGCAAATAGATAGGAGCGTAAAACTTTAGTCCGCCGATGGCTCGGGCCGGCCGCCACGAGGTACAAGCCCGCCAGCTTGTTATTTTCTGCGAATCCAATTATGTTGCATCGAGGGAGAAAATTCGCTTCGTTTTTACGACTGCTGTGCGACTCGGCCGTTTCCAAATTGGTATAAGGAAAAATATCGTAATGAAACGACGGGCACGACGTAAAATCAAAGACGTATGACGTAAAAATTATTTTTATATAAAACATTTATATTTTTTTTTTTACAGGAAAATTATAAAAATCATGAAAACTTTGTTGCGGCATTTTAATGTCCCGTTCACGCGAGTGGAAATTCGAAACAGTGTCAAGAAAAGAAAAAGATATTGGAAGTAAAGAAGGGAGCGCGATATCTGACGCCGATAATCTCGAGTGACGAACAGTAAGCGTCGATTTTTCTTTTCCTTGCCTGTCGCCTCTATCGTTCCCCGTTCGTCAAGACGGCGTTAAACGAATATACGGCGGATAAAGTCCACGTGCCGTTGGGTTACGATCTTAACGTCGGGTTGGCGTGAGCCTTATCTGGCAGCACGCCACCGCCACATCGTCAAGTTCCATCGGTTTGTAAGAAACGCTCGATTTTTAAACGACGCCGACTTCTGCAGGTACTTCCTATGTTTCATACCGTCAAGGTTGAGGTTGATCGCTCCCGTTGCAGAGCCTCTTCAAGGCCCATCTTGCTCTAACACACGTTACGCGAACGCGCTAAACGATAAGTCGGCTTGAAATTCTTTCAATTTCTCTCATTCAGATTGTCCGGCAGCCTACTAATTTCAGTTTCCAATAACGAGACGATAAATTAGCTGGCTAGACGTGAACTGGCTTCGCGAAATTCCGGTTTCCTGCACGATACGGAGGCTGTACGAGGTATTCACGGTATCTCAGTAACGATCCGTGTACGCAGCTTCTTGGCAGGTCTCCCTAGAGCGGGGACACTTTTTTCTATCTCCATCGTGCTTGCCAAGCCCGGCACTGACCTAAGAAATTATCCTGGAACCGGGACGACCTTGAGAGAATAGACCCATCGTGTCATAAGTTTCGAACAATTTGTACACGTCGTATACCGGACAAGATTTAAACTCATTCGAGTGGAATAACGGAGGGAAAAAGAGACGAGCTTTCGCATAATCTCGATCCAATCGGAATCTCAAACAAAGATCATGCCCTGCGATATCTTTCACGACCGAGTCATTTGTTATCGCGAATCATTCTCGATACGCTGTTGTTTATATGACGAGTAAATCGTCGTGAGTCGCCTTTCCATCAGCGGATCAGCACCCGCCAAGTCGACCCGAATCACGATAGCCCGGGACGGACAGAAATCAATAGGCGTTCTCACAGTTTACAGAGTTTCCATGAAATGTGAATTCTGCGGCGTCAGCTATCTCCCAAGTGAATATCGACAAGGTCCAGTGGGCCGTTCAATGCAGCGATCGGTCGGCTTTCCACATCTTTGCGTGCACATCTAACGATATATAACGAGATAACGTGTCCCCCAAATCATGCAAACATAAACTCCGCAAAGTGAAAAGTTGAGGTGCCTCCCTTTATTAGCGAAAGAATCGATTGTGTACTCGATCAAAGAAAGCTAACGCTGATTCGGCGAATAAATTTTCAGAAATACGGGGCATCGTTACGCGGATACGGTCGCATTTTCTTTCATGAGACGATGCGAGCTACTGAGAGGATCCGGGGTAATAACGAAGACAAAACGCCGCTAAGGCGGCCACTTAATAAGGATCGCGACGTATAAAAGCAAGTGGTTATAGCCTTCGGAAGAAGATACAGCTTTCTCTCAAGCAACGAGGGATGATCACGTTTCTCCCTTCCCTCTAGATAATCGAACCCTTTCACCGCTTCATCACGCTCTCTCTCTCTCTCTCACGTGTCTCCCATCCCTTCCTTATTCTCTCGTTATCACCGTCCTAAGACGGTATAGAAACAAGCTATGCAACGTCATCATTTCGTTGACAAATCTCCGATAAACGACGCACGTCGCGAACCCTCTGATTAAAAAGGGTAAAATGATTTTTTTTCCTCAACCCATTGTCGTCGCTCACGTCAGAGATCAATATCGGCGGAAATGATATACTCTTTCGTCGCTTCAGCATTTCAGTCCTGTCGTTTGTTTTCGGAATATCAAAATATAACAAGGACAAAATCACGTGAGTACGTGAATATATGTGTATAATAAATCGCTCTCGGATGGCCGATAGTAATAAATCATATTTATTCTCAACCCACATTCCTTCTCTTTTACTTCGATCCGCGATTTCAACTTTCGTATTTTCGTCACCTCGACCTAAAAATAATACGACCGAATAGCGAAGTCAGCGTAAATAAATTGTTGGACAATTCGAGTTATTATCTCGGTCTGCGCTTCGCGGCTAAAGATAGACTCTCGGACCGATGACGTAACACAACAGGTTGGATGTTACGATCGCGAGAGACCCATCTCGTGCGCAAGTTCCTTGACCTACCGATAGGCAAATACTCGGGGCAGGTGTACACATGTACAGCTAGAGAAATTCGCGCTCACGATTTTATGATGAAGATGCTGTAGCTCCCTCTCGGTGACTCTTCTGCGAGAGAGCTCGCGCTGCTCCCGCCTGTACTGGCTGTACTTATAAAAGAGGTACATCCCGGGTAGAGCCAACACCACCAGGGGTTTCATCAGGCCGGTCCGTCCGCCGCCGCCGCGAGCACGTGGCTCCGGTGGCTCGTCCAGGTCCTCCAGCTGACCGGCTCCCTCGGCGACAGCCGGTACGGCCGCACCGGCCGCTGGCATCCTTCTGAAAGATAGTCAAGAAATCTTATTTCTATAAATGTGTCTTGTTTAAAATTGTACAAATTATGAATAAGAATTTTCGCGCGAGTGAAAGAGAAACATTCCGGAGAACCTCTTTCGAGAGATTTGACAATTTCTCACATTATCTCTCTTTAAATTACTAAACGAGGAATGACTTATACAACACACTCTACTGCGCCGAACAATACACTCGTTCCGGTGCATTGAGGAGGTGATTGAGGATATCGAACCGCTACGCCAGCTGTTCCGCTCGTTCGAGGAACATCCGGCAAATTGAAAGTGTCTGGTTTAATCGCTGTCAACTTTCTTCATCTCCTGCTTAATGTGCACGCGCGTTTCTTTTTTTGTTCATACCCTTTCCAGATAAAATTTCAAGTATCAATTCGTGCGACGATGAGTGGCGACGGATTTTAGTTTCAATTCGCCGCCTCCGAAGAAATGGAGAATTTTAGGTCGACGAAAAAATCAGCTATTGATTATTGGTTTTCCATCAAATCCGTTTTTTACCGTTTCGTTGCGCCGGGACAGAAGTCGCGCATCGGCTTTTAGTCATCTCGTATTCCAGACACGAACTCGCCTCTTGTCTCTTCTCCTCCTCATCATTTTTAGATATTTATAATCCTCCCTAATATCGGGTTTTACGATATCTGAGAAAGAATGGCTTCCAGGTCTACATTTATCCTCTAATCTGCCGACTTTAATCTCGCAACCGTCGAGATTGTGATTATTTCCGCGAGTTTTTTTATATTTGTATGATGTAGGTGCAACACACGAAAAGAATAGAAAGGACTGGACATTTTGCGGATATTTTTGACGTTTCCTTTGGTTTTTTGCAAAAGTCATTGGGAGATAAAACGCTCCCCTCTAAATCTAATTTCTAAGATTTCGATTAATAATCGCGGATGCAAATCTGTTCAAAGTTTCAAGATTACGAATGCGCATCGATCATACTGAACTGACTTGATGCGATTAGAACTGCAATTACCCTCGCGCAAAGCACCTAAAGTATCCTGTCAAGAATCAAAATCATGTCGACTTTCTCGCTGACGGATAAAGAACCCACGATTTACTCCATGTCACGAGGACATCCGCTTAACGATCTTAGGCATCGGTGATACCGAGATATCGCGTCTAAGGATCTTCGTGACTTCAATGAAATTTCATAATCTACTTGCCGGTCGTTCACCGTCTATATTTAGCCCAGTCGTCTACTTGTCGTTCTATTCTTAAACCGGCTACTCTAGAAATACACGCGCAGCTCGCTCTATATCACCGTCATGTCGCCCTGAGTCAGGTCGTACACCCTGCTTCGTTGCACTTTGTAGGGAGACATACGATGACTCGATGATACACGCGGCTCTCGACATTGCTTCTTCGCCGGTGATCTCTTCGCGTATCACGATGATAAGAGCGATGATAAGAGCGGCAAGCGAACCTCGCGAATGTTTGCGAATACGCATTATTTATACCGCGACAGATTAATCAATGATCCGCGAGACTGGACGCGAAAACATGCAGAATAAATAACGCATCGATCACATTCATTTATCCGCCTTTATCTTTCATCAACGTATGCAAATATTTCATCGCGACAGTTTTCAGTGATTGATCGGCGTCGAAGTTTAAGCGTTCGGATTCTGTTTATATTGTGGAATATTTACAATCTCGATAAACTACAAGTGCATCTACTCGGTCCTTATCTCCAGTCGAATGAACAAACAATGAGATACATTCGTACTTTCGGGGAAAAAAATTGCCTTTTCTTGGGAATCACAATAATAATTCAGATCATCACTTTTTCTCTTTCACATTCTTGCTCTCTCCTCATCTTTTCTGTCGAAAAGAATAGATTTACTGAAACTTTCTACACTCGTTGGAAATTCATCGAGAGCCTAGTAGAGCTCACGTTAAAATTGCGTTTCTGTTAAAAGTGATTGCAGTTATTTCTGGCGACAGGCGCGTGCAACGATCGATACGTCATCGTTGCCGAACGCGCGAGGACGTATTTCTTTTTTTCGCGTGTTCTCCAACACGCCATAACAATTCGCGCTAAGCTCGATATCCTCGCGATCAAGGGGATCAACGAGATATAAGTACGTATAACGCGCGTATATATGTGTTATCCTCATGGGAGGTATAATACATTATCGGAAATGAATCGATATATCGACTCATCGTTGTTTTACACTTCGCACTCGGCGCCGCGAAAACATACACGACCCGAGGGATTTCACGACGGTGTACAACATGAGTAATATCGCAAAGGACAAGGTCGATGCAGCAAGCTTTTTACACAGATTTCCTTTCACAGATAATCAACGAGCGAAATGTTTTCCCATCGGAAGAAAAAGAGAGAGAGAGAGAAAAAAAACGAGGGAAAAAGAGAGTTCCAAATGGCACGTGCAACTGATACTAAACTAATTTACAATAGTCGATGTAATTAAAGCTGTCGCACAAAAAGGTATTATAGTCGCTTACAGGATCAACATTATACGACTGTTAAAATATCATTAACGTGCTGTTACTTTTTTCAGGGAAATTAGCGAGCTCTCGGTTGAATTAGAGATATCGGAAGTCTATCTTTAATATCCGGAAATTCGATTGAATTATGTATCAGCCGCACCCCCATGAAACCGAGGGGAGTATTTATGAGGAGCGGTCAGATGATGTTCGAACAACCTATGTTGTTAGAGCGCGAATATTATCCGATCTGATGTCGCACGTATGTATGCAGTTTGCCTTGACACCAGCGGTCGCACGAGCAAGGACAACCCAATCAACATTGCGGGATAACATCGTTCACGATATTTCTACGGCCAAGTACACACGTCCTGCGTTCGCTATTTTTATGTTCTGTCAAGTCTCGGTTCGATTGTCTCGCCACGCTATTAGAATCGATCTGGGCGCTCTTTTGTTGTCTTCGTGCTGCTCGATGAAAAAGTATAACAACGCGGTAAACGTCAGCTTTAACTGCAGCAGCGGTACATCATCAGTTAACGTTTGATGAACGAGCGCGACACAAGTTCTAGTTGATCACCTGCGTAAAGTGAAGGCAATGCGGGGGTGAAATATAATATATCTATCTCGACGTATCTCGAATTAAAAAGTCAAATAAGTATCGATCGCTTTAAAGGAACTTACGCCAATGTTTTCTCACAACTAGCATGAATTGTAAAAACCATGTTTCATGAGAGCACACAAAAGCTCTTTTTGGACCGTATAGTACATGAGATTTGCTCGACGTATAATAATGATCGTCGAGTTTGCAGGAAAACGAGAAAGACTAAGTTCCGAGCGTTTAAGTGCAAAGTTGTCATACGTCGTACCGTCAGACGAGAAACATCAATCACAAACGCAACGGGGTACCCTCGTCGCGGATTATGCGATCAGTTTTTCCGCCAACTATGGCGAATCATCATTCTTCGTACCTTGCTACAAGTCTTGCATCGAGCTTCCGTTCATAAATTTCAATCGCGGATCTGTCTTTCATTGTCTCATTATCACGATATCGTTAGAAATACGCAGGTGACCCGTCGTTTGCGAGTCTCATTCATCCTCGCGGCACCTGGTACTATCGCCAATGTATTCGTATAACGCCGCGACAAGGCGCGAAGGAGAACTATATCTCTCTCGTCACCTGTCATCGTTCCCGCCAAGACGATGTCCAGTAACACGTCCCCGCGAATCGACCATCGCGCGTTGTCCGTGCGCCTTCATCGACCCCCAGCGTGGCGAGTACATCGGGAATGAAACGTCTTTCCCGCACGAGGAAAGAGCTTACCCCTCGCGGAGAGTAAATCCCGCCCCGTGCGATACGCGTGTCGTCTCCTCCGTGAATACGACAATCCGAGTATCTCGCACACTCTGGTGTCACGTGCGATTATCCGCCGCGTACTCGACGCTCCCGAAAAGCTTTAAACCACGTTCATCACTTACATCTTCCTGTCCTCCTCACCCTTCCGAGGCAAGTCGCCAACAGGATGAGCGTAGAAGAAGGAGCCCTCTCCTCCTCTCGCACGCGCTCACCACAGCTCAGCTCAGCACAACCAAACGCATCGCCGTACTATCCTCGCCTGGTGCTATACCGGCGGCTGCACTAGCGGCGTGCCTGGCAAGCCGAGGCAACCCTTGCGAGCACACTGCTCGCTCCGTGCAACCCCCGGCTCGCTTGCGCGCCCCCGTACGCCGCGATTCGTGCGCGCCCGGCCGGCGCGTCGGCCGCTTCCGGAGAAACGTATATTCTCCGCAAAGCAGCACCGAGAAAGAGAGACAGAGATAGAGAGAGAGAGAGAGAGAGAGAGAGGGACGAGTGTGCGATGCCAGGTTGCGTGACGCAATGCGTGGTGGAGGCGCCGCACGAGACCCGACCCGATCGAAACAGTTATGCCGGCGTGGTGGCCGGGCAGCCACTGAAAGGGATGATGGGCGATGCTGATTGATGCTACTGCTATCGTTGCTGGTGCTGCTGTTGCTGCTGGCGCTGCTACCGCTGCTACTCCTGCTTCTGTAACAGAAGCTCTGTTAGTTGGAGGAGGATCGATAAAAGGAGGAGAGAAAAGCTAGATGTGGATGGAAGAAAGGTCTGGGGAAGAAACGAGAGATGTGCGAGTATCTCTGTGAGAGATCTTCTCTCTTGCTGCTCCTGCTGCTTCTTCCGATCCGCCAAAGCAGCCGCTTTTTTTAATGTCGAGGTGGTCTTATACCTCTTCTCTTCTTTTTGTCTCTTTATCTCGTCTCATCCCCTATGGTCTTAACAATCTCACGTCGGTACGGTACTAGAGTTTAGTGAACTTTCAATGGAAGTTTCACGATAAATGTTCTGCTTTCTATTGGACGGGCCTGTTATTGAATTAGAATTATGATAATTGATTCCTATAATGGCGTAACATTTATCAAATCGTTACACTTTTATAATCGTTGCAGATTTACAATTAATAGATCAAAGAGATAATGTTATAGAGATAATTATCTTGATTAGAGTTTCATAATGCTATCTAAGAAAAAAAAATGTAATGTCTTTCTTTCTCAGATTGTTGTTAGCCGAAAATCAATTTGTCTCCGTCATTATTTGTATCGTACATTTGCATTTTTCGAACCATCATTCTTGGAATATCTACAAATCGGTTTAAATTGATCGCTCACTTCGCCGCATAATACTGTCATGCATAGGAAAAAGGAAGAGCCCGCCATTCTCTTGAATCACAGCCAGGAACTTCGAGCGAGACCATTTTTCGTGACGTTTGACCTGTTTCTATCGAACGGCGGTGACGTCATCGCGGAGAATGTCAGATCAATGGTCCCCGGGGAGTTGGTGACGGATGCTTTCCTACTCTCATGCATCTCCCTAACCTGGGCCACTTTCAGCCATGTGGTAGCGCGCGCGATTACGCTCTACCAACCTACACACCGGTTTTCGGTCTGATGGAAGTTGAGGAAGATTAAGAATAACGCAATATTACGGCAATCGGACGAGCTAGGATTCATGAGAATAAACTCGAAAAGAGAAGAATGAAAAGAAAACCGAGCTGCCACCAAAGAGATATTCTCGCAGACGACTCTTCTACTACTCTTCGTCCATTCGCATTTATCACGACCGATAATTTGTAATCCTAATTTGGATTTTAATCGGTCGCGGATGAGGGCTCTCATTAATATTGCGTTATCAGATACATATTGCCCGGATGACTCCTCGCGTATCGCCACTAGATCGCCCACGGTTTCCTCGGATGAGAGCCGCTGGTACGACGTCATACAGAGTTCAATGACGTCACAGGGCGTTCGATACGAGAGCGGGAAGCCCACGTAGTGGGGACGCTACGCCGATGAGATGAGAATAAAGAGGAGCACGAGTCCCGACTCGGCGGGAACGAGAGAACGAGACGAGCGCCGCGAACAGACGGCTAGAAACCGGCGTGGAAAGAGGAACTTTTCACTTTTCGTTCTCGTTTATCCGACTGTTATCACGCATTGCATCGCTACATTCGTCATGCGGATATCGAGGCGCATCGCTCGTATACCCGTGCAATCTTGCGTGACATTTAATCGGAGGCGTCGCTATCGCGCGAGATTCGATAACGCGCGTTAATTAACGATCTCTTTTAATCGCGCGACGTTTCATTAACTGCGGATAAGCTGCGGAGAATCGATCATATATACACAAATTCGTGGAACCCATGTACGCTGCTTCCCAAGATTTCTCTCGACCCGATGGTCTTTCCGCCCGCGTGCAGATGCGGCGCCGCATTGCGCCACCCCCACTATCAGCCGCCCCTTCCCTCCCCCCCCCGCTCATAAAGGCACCCCTTGTAATTCTCTTACTGTGGCAAGAAATGGCTTTTTCATGCACTTTGTGTTTCAAAGCCCTCGCTCCTATTTCATCGCGGAAGTTCACGGATGCCTGCGAGTTGAAAGTAACCTAACCTGACATCCTGACTTGCTTAATCGTCTTGGACTGGTTTAAAATATTATTTTCTCAATTACTTCAATCCGCGAGAGTGCCGCGTGAAATGTTCACGTTCATTCGATCGTTAATATAATCCATCCAGTTTAATCATCCATAAATCTCTCCGCGCTTTCTCCTCTTCACGATCGTGTCGTATGATCAAATTTAGACGCTTTGCGTTATATGTAAAAATTGTTATAAATGAAAATATCGTTCTCCTTATGCCCCCGTCGAGCAAAAGCTATAACAATGTTTCATTATCTTTGTCAGATAGAATGTATCCTATCGTGCTCGCTAGGTGTCGACTTCCCCTTTGAAGAAATTACAAGTGAGAGTAGCGCCATTCACGGATTAAGTGAAGCGGACAATAGAAGAATTCTCAGAATACGTCGGTGTTAATCAATCGGGGTATATTATCCTGTCGGCGAAACGCGTAATCGATGTAATTTATCCGGCTTCGACAAGGAACGAAATTGAAGTAAATTGAAATGGCCGGCGGAACGTAAAACGAGTTCTACGAAGAGAAAAACATGATGAGATTAAGCCCGCTATGTTCTCGTTAATTCTGACAGACGAGATTTAAAAAAAAAAAAATTTCCATTTCAAGTGGAAGAGAGAAAAATATTCGGTTAACATTAGGATGAAGAAAGCGAATGTCATTGTCTCTCATATCTGTTCATTTTCGGCTGTTTTGACTTTCTGTTTGGGCGTTTTTTTTTAGCTGTTCATCATTAATTAAATATAGAGTATCTGATAATGTTCCCTCCTCTTGAATATTTCTTTTATATAAAATGTATGTAAATTTTTATAAGACGTTTTACATTGGTGTCTTCTATCTAAATAATTAAACGACGAACGTTTGTAAAAATATATTTGCGCGATGCTATAATAGAGATTAAAAAAAAAAAAAAAAAAAAAAAATTCAAGGTCAAAATAAATGAAGCTTGAAATCCGAGACATATACCCGTATTCATAGTCCTTCCTTATTTTAAGGACGGAGGAAGCCTTCATGAAGGATTCCTTGAATCTGCAAGGCCACCTTGTTTCATAGATGGACCTCGAGTCTCCCTTTCAGAAGGAAGGAATATTTTAGGGATTTTTAGTGACCGACTGGAGGCAGCACCGTTTTATGCTGCCTGCAACTAATTTCATATAATACATATGAAAACTTTTTCATATTTCTTCAAAAAATTCCACGGGATTTTCCCAATCGCGAATGTATCTTTTCGGAATCCGCCACAGAATCCGATTCTCTGGATTTTCGTCTTCAAATCCATCGTCGGAATCATTTAAAAATTCATTGTCCATTATCCCTTTTTCCTTTATACACTTTCAGTTTGAGAGCGCGACAACAAATAACCACAAAACCACAAATGTAACGAAACTAACTTTTGGAGGTTATATTTGGTTATATTCTGCGTATCGTCTGCTAAAAAGATCGCATCCATTCCTCGAGGAAGCTCGTGACCTTCCTTGAGATAAGCGAGCCAATAAGATTCCTTGTTCGGTCAAGGAAAGTTTATGAAACGTGGAACGAGGAACAAGGAATCCTTATTCCTCAAGGACGGACTATGAATACGGGTAATAGTATATTTCCTCGTGACTGTATTTTCCTTTGAACAGAACAGTATCGCCATCGCTCCGGAGAAAGTCGACTTTGTTAAAGCCCCGTTGTTCTCTTACCGAGAAAATCCCAGCCGTTCGACTTGCCGGGTAATACCGTTCCTGGCTCCAGTGATAAAACCAGAGCGGCCATGACTGAACCATCGGTACACGACAAACTATTAGTCTCGTTAAATAGTGTGATAGACCCGTTTATAACCCGTGTCGTTACGATCGCGACCTGTTTTTACATTAATCTCGACTTTCTATCGTTATTACATGAAAGTCAATTTCTTATCGATTGAAGCCGCGTAGTCTTGTACGACCGGATAACCAACATGAATGATTGCGTCTTAAGCTATCGCGATAGAAAATGTTACTTTCAGGGTGGCAAAGGCGTAGCTTAATAGCCGCACGACTCGATGAATAATGGCACCAATTGCGCGCGCAAATTATGCGAATGATCCTCAAGGAAACTAGTACAGACGGAGATGGTGAATCGCGATAAACGAGCAGCCTAAACCATTTATCTCGTTGAGATGAATTCGGATTTCAAATCGGAAATGACCTCTCTCCTCGCGTTATCTCACCAGACCACGTCGACGCGTATCTTAAAAGTAATTCACGCGTGGCAATTTTGGCATCGACAAAAGCCATTCGCGCGTGGGTTCATCATCCGATCAAGAGAGATATATCGCGCCTTCAGCATCGGTCCCATCGAATCTCTTTCACATGAATTAAATGAAGATTTGTGGCCCGCTGATTAACGCTTCGTTAGTCACGCAGTTACGGGGTGTTCAGAGTTCAGCGACGCTATTGGGTTTATATCAGCAACCTCTGTCTAACGACAAATGTCACGAGATCTTCCTCTGACAGCTGATATATGATCTCGCGTGCGCAACTCGGACGATCTATTATTTCGTAGCGCGTCGAAACGAGCTTTCAAAACGCGTTTATGTACTTTCTAGTCAGTCTCTGGTGGCAAATTAATTACGCGCTAATATTTCCGAGGCATCGCAAACTGCTTCTATTCAGCTGATTTTATTTTAATAAAATTTAATTTTAATATTGTTTTAGATAAAATTTATTAATTTAAAAATAAAATTTATATGGGGAGGGAGAGAGAATAATTATTTGGTGTATATAATTTTGAAAGATGGGGTTCACGGGGAGTGTGGAATTAATAAATTTATTATTTTAATAAAATTCAATTTTAATATTGTTTTAGATAAAATTTATTAATTTAAAAATAAAATTTATATGGGGAGGGAGAGAGAATAATTATTTGGTGTATATAATTTTGAAAGATGGGGTTCACGGGGAGTGTGGAATTAATAAATTTATTATTTTAATAAAATTCAATTTTAATATTGTTTTAAATAAAATTTATTAATTTAAAAATAAAATTTATATGCGGAGGGAGAGAGAATAATTATTTGGTGTATATAATTTTGAAAGATGGGGTCCACGGGGAGTGGACCTAAAACTGATTCTATTCTCTTTCGACGCGCACATTATACATTGTTAGAAATGTCTTGTTAACTAACAATTGAGTAATTGATTCGTTTGAAATATTCACGAGTCTGATAAAACTTTGAGTGGGTTAGTCGAGTAAGTCGAGATCTTTATCGTTCGCCATCAGCGCTCTTTTCGGAATAACGTTAATCATCGATTAGTTTAAAATGTTATAAAATATGAATATAAATTCTATCAATAATCTCTTTTTCTTTTTTCTATAAAAATAATTTTTTTTAAAATAATCTCTCTTTGAACAAAATGATACGAGACAGGATGTGTACTTATTGTTAGCGTATATCAAAGTTTCTATAAATTGTATTTATCGTGTGTTTAATAATTTACGATATATTTCATGCTTCAAGATTTCAACACGAGTCAATATAAATAAAAATATATCTACCGACAGAAGCCGCCCTTGTCGGCGTCTCTTATCGATAGAATTTCCTCACTGTGTTTTTAGCGTTCGCCGATACGTTATCCCACAGGATGTTACAAAGTCCTGCGATAAAATCCTCGTGTACGATCCCTAAAATTTATCAACCCTATTTACCCGTTTGTATAATACAACAGAAGCGAATCATCGCTAATGTTTGACAATGGACTTGAGAGTATACTCGTGATTTGTTTTCCACGACTTTATTCATATAATTCGTTGAACACAATTTTCCGATGACAGTGTGTGTCTTGTACAAGCGTGACGCTATTCGTAGCATTTCATTTATCGTTTTTCGTGGGAAAAAAGCATTTTTTATTCACATCATTTTTTTTTTCCAGGCTCTATTCATATTCTGAATCGTGAAAAAGTACAAAATATTCATTCGCAACAACGTAGAAAAGTCGCAACAGCGGCTGAACGAGTGCGCAGACGAGGCGTCTAAATTTGGATCGTTTGGAACGGCTAGACGAGAGAGAACAAATGTAAATTCCACTTTTCACGATGAAAATTCTCTGTAAAACGCGTAAATTGGCCGCGTTTTCCCCCTCGTTGCTTTGTCTGTCGTGGAAAATTGATGAAAATGTGAATTAGAGAGAAGAGATAGATGGAAATAATTTTTCGTAATTTTTTCAAGTCAATACGATTCACGTCTCGCTCTGCGTCCGAGGTGATTTCGAAATAATTTTTACCAACGTGTTATAATTGACTTGTAAAATTGGCGTGCCGTAACGAATATACGGTTTCCTTAAAAGTGAAAGTAAGAGTTGCGCACATGATACAAAACATATATCGCATACCCGTTGTGCTAGTCTGAATCTATCCCTATCGTTATCTGTATCGGTCATCCGGAATACAATGTACAACTTTAAACGAAGGTATAAAAAATGAGAAAAAAATTATGAGAATAAAGGAAATATTATATTTTATATTCCATATCTATGGAGACCTAATTTTGCGTAACGAAGAACGTAATTTAATTACTAGACTGTAGAAGCGGCTCCATAAAAGGCCATAAAACGCGAGAATTAATTTACTTTCTTTACGTCTCGTCGTGTACGTGGCATGAATTTTCGATTCGCGCTGGCTGACGTTCAACGAGCAATTTTAATTAAGCGACTAACGTCGCGCGCGCGAGCGCATGCTCGTTAAACGATCCCGTGACTCAGAGATTCGATCCCTGTGAGTTTAAGACTAGCGTGGAGGAATTTACAAAATGGCACAGTGGGGAAAATTAATTATCTTTTACATCCGAAAAACAATTTCTCTCTCTCTCTCTCTCTCCCTCTTTCTTCAACTCCTTTCCTTTCTGTCGGACAAACACCGAAATAACTGGCAATTTACTTAGAGCCATCGTTGCTTAATCACGTCGCGATTCTGTAGATTCGACGTGGCTCGTAACTTCCTCGATCCCGCGGGATTGTAAAATCCCGCGTTTAAAGAGAAAGCCCGGGGACGTTAATCGCGTCTGTTCGGCTAAACTTCTCGACTTTACGATACGAAACGTATCGCTGTCGTGATATTTCGAAGCGGCCCGGGGACCGCTGCATCCGCGATGCAGCCGCGAGCGAATTTTATTTCAGGATGAAAAGAACGTCGTCTTATTGCCTTTGGGGAATCGGATATTTTTGGCCCTCCTCGTTTAGCTCCGCCGTCTCTTTCCTTCGATAGCTGGGTACCCTCAGAACGACCGCATTTTTCTGCGCATGACGAAGGCAAAAAAAATATTTTCGTAAAGCTTGCAAGTAAACGCGTTTTTAATTTATATTTTATCGTCATAGATCGGCGATCTTGGGACCTTCGCGCGTCATAGACCAAGATCGAGTTCCTGCATTCTGCGCCCAAGTAGCAAAAAGTTGAAAAAATCGATTTCCGTATCCTTTCCTCGTCGGTGGAAAGGCCACCTGGCAACGTATTACCTGGCGTAGATAATAATCGGAACGGAAAAAAGATTTTCGATATTAATAATGATATATTGTAAACTTTAATTATTACTACAACACAGCTGCTTTCTCCTTCAGACAGTGGTTATCAACGGCATACATAATTATTACGTCTCGAAGTGTAAAAAAGACTTTGTTTACGATTTTCATGGACAAATGTCATATTATCAAATATAATATTATATAAACAAAAAATATATTAAATACAAGATTGATTCAATTATAATTAGTATCAGCATAAAAGTAGATAAAATATTATTGTCCTACAACAATGTTTCAGAATGATAGGAAGTCTTTAGGAAGTTCGTCACGCGTTTATTCAACATTTCAGTATCTAAAATTCTACGATTTTAATATAGAATATTCATTGCAGCGATTCTATAAAAAACAATATTCATCGTCGTAGCGAGTTATAAAGAAACAGTATAAACATATTGCTTTATTATGCCGCTGAGAGATGGTTGCACGACGTAAACACGATTAAAGATCCGCGAGGGTTGCGCGTCTGCCTCTCCCACTCTCGTACGTTCGGAGAGAGAAAAAGAAAACAAACTCGCAGATGGCGAGTAGTGGGGCTGGTCTCGGGCAAGCGGGGTAGGGTATGCTGTACATTCTCTCGTTGGCCGCGTTCGCTTCAGTCGTTCGTTGCGCGCGCGCCAAGCTGTCACATTGCCGGCGCATTGTCGCCCGTTTCTTCAATTGCTGCCGACGCACGTGCAAGATTCCACCATCGGATTATAACGAGGAATCGCTCGTATCTCTTCGTGATAACGCTTCGGAAACGGGGACGGGGGTGGGGGGGGTGGGGAAATAAACTCGTTTCGATCGGGAAGAAACATGGCTATCGTCGATGTGCTGGATCTCGTAAAGGTTTGTTTGTTGTTGTCGTAAACAATGTGGGGCAAAGTTTGACGAAAGGAATTACAGTCGGGGCGCGGAGTGGAAGTGACGTTTCTTCGAGTGGCAGTGACATTTGGTCGGATGGTGACACGTCGTTGATTTCCGGAGTAATCGGTCGCGGCCGATTGCTATTACACGCCGGAAATTTGGGGAGTGATACCGGAAAGTTGATGACGTTCATCGCGATCGCATTCTTGCCAGGCTTGCGATATGGAAAGAGAACCGAGAATACGTCGTACGTAAAACAAGTAGTGCGACGTTCGTCTCGTTGAAGAGTCGCGTATAGGTCGGGTATAGGTGTCGTTGCTCCGATACGACTTATCTACGCGTGGCGATAAGCCCGCGGATTACGACGCCGCGTGCGTTGCGATCAATCCCGATCGACGGGCGCGTTTTTCTCCTCGCGTTGTTCCTCCATTTCGTTTCGTGCGGGGGCGAAGAAAACGATCTCTCGCGAAACAATGATAAGTCGAAGCAGCGATCGAATCGTCGATCCCATCGGATGTCCAGGAATCGTGGTCTCGATCGTCGACGAGATTGAACCTTGAACGGGACATCCCATCGGGTATTCGTCGGCGTGGGATTGCGCGTCGATTGAATTAAAAAATAAGAAAAAAATTGCGACGATCGACAAGAAGAACGAGTGACGGAGCGAACGATACGACACGCTGAAAGAACGTCGTCGGTGAAAAGGAGATCCCAGCCGGCACCTTCATCTTCGTCTCGACGAGCGAATAAATCGACGACGACCATCTCGGCAGCTGTTATTTAAACGAGATTCCGCGTGCGAGTTTCGATTTTCCGATTTCGGAGCCGAAACCGAGACAAACTAGGTTCCAACAAAATCCAGTTTCTCGATTCGTAAATACAATTGTGGAAGACAATGGGATACGCGCGCGCGAGAGAGATATGACGAATAACGCAAATTGATAGTGGGAAGAAGTAACTCGGAAAAGAAGCTAAGATGATGATGCCGCCGCCGCAGGTAGTGGGTGTCCTGTTGAAGAAACCGGGACAGCAAACGCATCCGCGATTACCTCCCTTGGATCCACAGGAGACCAAAATCAAAGGTAAGGATGCGATTTTTTTTTTTTATGCTCCCAAGTATTATGTACTTTTACACCAGACGACCAAAGAGCCTAGAAACATACAAAACCAGGATAAAACAATCATTAAAAAAGTATTAGATTAATGAGCACGCGTATAATCTTGAATTAATGTTTAAAGAAACGTATATAATTATACATATATGAAAAAGAAAAAAAAAATATATATATAAACACGAAAATCTCTTCAGAGACGTGACGAGCGTCAAATTAAAGAATCATCATGACACAGCAACAGCAGCGAACCATTATACGACGCCGATAGCGTATCAAATAGGTTAATTATTATAATAATTGAGCTCTCTACATAGGCCCCCCCCTGTAATCACAAATTTTCCCATTAATTTGGGATGTCGTCTTTAACGATTACAATAAATAGATACATAGATGTGTATGTGTGAGTTCATTTTGCAAAAATATATCTTTTCACTAAAGTTAACGCGGTGAAATTTTCTTCGGTCAACCAATTTCCTTTGTATATGTGTGACAATAGTTGATGATAATTAATTTCAAAAAAAGACATCGTCGATGAACTTTCTCCACTAGAGATTATACAGTTTTATTATTCCCTTCGAGAATGTAAGCAAATGATTGGAATCCCTTCAAAGCGTTCTCTCGCGAGATAAGCAGAAGGAGAGAGAAAGAGAGAGAGAGAGAGAGAGAGAGAGAGAGAGAGAATGCCGGATCGAAAAGAGAAATAATTTTCATTGTAAGTAGTTGGAAAATTTATGTTTTCTTGTTATAAAATATGCCGGTTAAAACTTTTGTGTTAAATATTTGACACATTTATGTTGTTATTTAATATATTGCTGCTGTATTAAGTTAAATTCAAATGTTAAATTATTAAAAGAACTTAAAAAAAAAAAAATTTAACACAATGTGCACATATTTTTAATTTGATACAATATGATATGTTCCGTATTATTAATGACAGGATTTATCTGTTAAAATTCACAGAAAAAAAAAATATTGATTTTATTCCATTTTAAGAGTGACAGCGATAATATTTTCCAAGTTATTTTTATCATTGAAAATATATGAATTTTACACATAATTTTTTTTCAAATTACTACGAAGTGCTTGCATTCGTTTCGTGTTAAAATATTAATATTATTTAATAGTATTAACAGTGGCTCGCGGCTTACGTCCTGTAAACCGGGAGAGACGTAAGCTCGCCGCCATTCACCTCTGTAGGGTCTCCGCGCCGGCGTTATGCTACATTATCGATATTATGATTCATTGGAGTATGTTGTTACAACACATCGTGCCGCCTTATCGAGGTCTACGAGCGAAAACTTTCAATTTCCCTGAAATCCGGGCTCCTGTTCTCTCTAATCAAACTCTACAATCGATCTTACCGGATATCATTACCGTCCAGGAATGCGCTCGCTCTTCTCATCGATTAATTGGTTTGTCGGGACTCGAAATTGATTCACCGGATGAGAAAAGCGCCTAATACCCGTATTCATAGTCCGTCCTTGAGGAATAAGGATTCCTTGTTCCTCGTTCCACGTTTCATAAACTTTCCTTGACCGAACAAGGAATCTTATTGGCTCCCTTATCTCAAGGAAGGTCACGAGCTTCCTTGAGGAGTGACGCGACCTTTTTAGCAGACGATACGCAGAATATAACCAAATATAACCTCCAAAAGTTAGTTTCGTTACATTTGTGGTTTTGTGGTTATTTGTTGTCGCGCTCTCAAACTGAAAGTGTATAAAGGAAAAAGTGATAATGGACAATGAATTTTTAAATGATTCCGACGATGGATTTGAAGACGAAAATCCAGAGAATCGGATTCTGTGGCGGATTCCGAAAAGATACATTCGCGATTGGGAAAATCCCGTGGAATTTTTTGAAGATACGAAAAAGTTTTCATATGTATTATATGAAATTAGTTGCAGGCAGCATAAAACGGTGCTGCCTCCAGTCGGTCACTAAAAATCCCTAAAATATTCCTTCCTTCTGAAAGGGAGACTCGAGGTCCATCTATGAAACAAGGTGGCCTTGCAGATTCAAGGAATCCTTCATGGAGGCTTCCTCCGTCCTTAAAATAAGGAAGGACTATGAATACGGGTATAAAGAATATCCAGTCGATTCTCCATTGTCGCGGCCGGACCGGCGTCAGTGAAAATCCTCTTAAAATGGAATGTAACCCGCGCAAATACGACAATTGAAGATATTAAATGGCTCCGCCGGCCTGTTTACTCTATTACGCCGATCAGCCGAGCCGACGCCTTTTATGGCTCCGTTAACAATTATGTTAATAGAACGGCGACGCGCTGCGATAACAGCGTGTGTTGATTTGATACGAGTAAGTGAGCATCTTGATGTAGAAGAAATCCGTAAAAATGTCTTTTCCGTTAAATATATCTTCAATCAGAGCTTTGTATAGCTTATTTGCATAAAATTATGGAGCTTTTATATTTTGATACGTAAAACTTTCATAATTTTGCTTCCTTATAGAGGAAGCTTTGTTTTCGTGACAAAACATTTTTTTTTCCATTTCTCTGTGCCAGTGTGTTTAGAATGTTCTGAAGCGTCGAAAAATCATATTCCTAAAAAATGTCTGCATGTATGTATGTATATATATATATGTGTATATGTATGTGTGCACGCAATATATTGTACTTACACTCCTCTAACTTCTGCAATTTTTGAAATATCGGGCAAAATTTTTTTTACATGGATAGAGTATCGTTAAAGGATGGTTGGTATTGAATTCGGCGAGAATCTATGTGAAGGTTTATTTTTTATAAAATTTTTAATTTTTTGAGAAATGTTTGTACGCGTTGTAACTTTCGCAAATTTTGAGATATCAGGTTAAATCTTTTTACACGGATAGAGCATTATTCAAGGATGATTGATACTGAATTTGGTTAGTGTCGATGGAAGGATTTATTTTTTATAAAATTTTGAATTTTTTTGAGAAATGTCAAATTTCAAGATATCGAGGTGAATCTTTTTATATGAATAGAGTATCATTAAAGAATAGTTGGTGTTGAATTTGCTTCCTCCATGAGGAAGGCAAAATGGAAAAACTCGTTTGCTTTCGAGGAACTTAAGCTTCGTGAGCGAAATAAAATTCCTCTATGAGGAAGCAATGCGTAAATTTCTAATTTGCACAATTTTCAGCTTATTTGAAATCGTAAAATAACATAAGAACGATTAAGTACGTGAAAATTGCGCTCCCCTTGAAAAACTCGATTCGCGACAGGCTACTAATATTTCTAGCAAATATCAAACGGTAAAGGCCTCTCATCGCTTTGAAAGGCCTTTTAAAAATCTCTCGTCTCGTTCGCACGCGATTGACAATTCGTGCCCCGTAATCCGGTATCTGGGCTACCGTGCTAACGGGATACTTTTACGTGGCCATCCATCCAATACGCGGGGAACCTGAAAATGGACTCTCGCAGAAAACGTGTTTCTAGGCAGAAATATATAAGATATATATATATACATACCGTGAAATACACGTGTCAAAGCTTGGAAAACCGAGAATGACAGATCTTTTGGAACGTAATTATCGGGATTAGTCGCGTCACGTGTTAAATGTCAAATGATTCCGATCGTATCTCGCACTATGTAAGGCTCTTACGGGGTGACGGCGTATTTAAGAGCGCATTAAAGTGACGCAGCGCCGAAAATGACGATGACGTTCCGTGCAAAAATAGATCATTGTCGAACGTCGAAAGTCGAATGTTCGCCGAGTACAGGCATACGAGTATCGATTAAGCTCGCGTCTCCAATCACGCGGATCCGTCTAAAATAAACGCATGGGCACGCTCCGTCCATCTGTTTCGTAAAAATAAACAAAATAATGGTGATTTGCGACGATCATCCGACACATACGGCCCGTTAATCTCTGCTTAACGTGAAAAGTGGTAAGACCTACCTAAATTCCTACGTTTACGGCGGGTCAAGAAACAGTAAAGCGTAGAAAGCGGGCGAACCTACTTGCGTTGCGGCGGTTTTAGCGCCGATTTTCTGTATATCGAACTGTACATCAAATCCATCTAGGTTTTCTTTTTTCTTCCTTCCCCCACAGTAAGAGAGCAACCCTTTCTCTCTTGTAACGGGAACACTTTATTAATCACCGTATTTTCCGTTTCATTGCGCATTCTATATAAACGGTTACGACATCGACGATCCCGATATTGCGAAACCCCGTCGAGATTTTAATGAAGCATACCTGCCGCTCGATAGCGGCTTTATATTATAATTTTGACCGCAACGCGTTCGCTCTTTAATTAACTCCCGCCCGTCAAGCGGCCTGCGAAATATCGTATACTTGCACGAAACGTAAAGCGCAATCTCTTATACAAATTTTAATTACTTCAAAAACTGATAATTCCTTCGTAACTCTTAAAAATATAATATCTGTATTGTATAAAAAGAGGAGATATATACTATAAAAAATTGTCTAAAAATTCAGACATTTTTGTCTGAATTTTCAGATCTAGAAAACATTTCAGAAAATCTGTTTTAAACAACCCGTCCGTAAATTTAGACAACGCTCTATCTGAAATTTCAATCATTTTTCTTTACAATTAACAAAAAAGTTTCACCGTCTCTCAATTAAAGCGCGGTTCTCGTTCATTTCCTTTTCTCCTCCTTTCGGCTCGCAATTTTCGCAAAAATAAGAATCGAGCTTCCCCGGTACGTAAAGGAGCTCTTTGTGACACGAAGGGACGCGCTGCGACTGTGTAAATAGCCAATAGAACCCGTGGAAAAAAAAAAAGAAAAAAAAAACCCCCGCAAGAGACAGCACGCACGAGGCTGTTGAGCCGCCGAAGCTGGCGACACGCGTTTCACATTTCTCGTTCTTCCAGCGTGTTCTGGACAGCGGGAAACTGGATTTCAAGGTGTTACGTGGTAGACGCTCCTCATTTCCGTTGGCGGGACTCATCGTTTTCGATTTGGCGGTTTCGGTAACATTCGCGAAAGAAACGAATCTGTATATGGTATACATACGTTTGATCCGCGCACGATTTCTTTTGCGCAATGAACATGTCTCTCATTTTCTCTCTCTCTCTCTCTCTCTCTTTCTTTCTCTCTACAGTCCGGGCGACTTAAATTAGGGTCACAGTGACGAATTAAGCACGGTCCACAAGTGCCATTCATGAGCAACTCGACGCGACCGGGGATTAAGATATACACATGTAGATAAAGTCGGACCCCATTCGAGTTTCTGCGATTCTCTAGGAATCCTTTTTATACTTGAGAATCCTCCTGAGAAATCCCTGTCCTGGCATTATACGTTTCGCGAAGTAATCCCCTAAGTATCACTATTCAGGGGACGAAATTGAGCTTGCGCTTCTCAACGTAAAGGCGCGGGTCTTTGCGGTTAAGAAGGTTCAATTGAGCCAAGGGAGGCGAAAGAGGATCATTTCTATCGTCATGCAAGAGAGATCGAATGAAAAGAGAGCGAGAAAGCGAGAGAGAGAGAGGAAAGTCTGCGAGTCGCGAGTCTAAACAAATTACATCGGCGGCGGCTGGCTTCTCGCACGAGCGCGAATAATAAATCGCGAATAATCGCTCGCGCATATACCGGGTGTGTCCCATTCGAACGGATCGACGCAACACCCGACTCGGATTAAGCGCTCATCATCATCATCGATCGGGAGACTCGAATCTCGGCCACGTGTAACGCGCGTTTACCTTTCACTAAACATCTCGGCTCCTCGGCTTTTCTGCACGCGTGTATTCCACGATCGACTCTCGTGCCGTTTACGGCTAAAATCACCGGACGCATGAACGAGAGACCAAATTCGATCGTTCCGGATGAGATCGATGACGGTTCTATTTTCACAAGAGGCGATATCGTTTCTCGAAATCGACACGTATCAGACGCTATTCCGTATCGGATGTTTCTGCGCGTCATTGTTTGCGACGCGCGTTCACACCCGGTATCTCGTTGCACCATACGCGTTATCACACCCAGCAGACGATAACACATCCGGAGTTGGACGACGTTCCTTAAGGCGAGCCCCGATCGTCGAGGAGAGTTATTTTTGCAATATATGTAGTCGCGAAAGAGAGAAAGAATAGTTTCACTATGATTTATTATAGCGTGAAAAAAATATCTGGTATGATATACGTTTTCTCGTTTGCTTCAATTATTTTTCATAATATTAACGCGAGTTATATCTCTATAAATGTCTCTCTCGCGTCACTTGGACGAGTCGTATTTGACATCGGCGTTTCTAATTATCGCCAATCTCGACTTTCTTCTGCGTCATCCTCGACCTCGGACGCTTCAACGAAATCGCGTCTCGAGCTGGATCTCCTCCTCGATGCCGCATCGTCTCTAATCGAGTTTCGAAGCAACCAGTTCTGTCGGAAAAAAGTGGTTGCGAAAATATTTTGCGGAGTCTGTCGTCGCGCGTTTCCTCACGATTCGTATCGGTTTTCATCTTCCATTAATACAACAATTCGTATTCCTTCAAAGAATAGCGAAATTCACAGTAGACGAAATGGATGATTCATCGTGTATCTAATACCCGTATTCATAGTCCGTCCTTGAGGAATAAGGATTCCTTGTTCCTCGTTCCACGTTTCATAAACTTTCCTTGACCGAACAAGGAATATTATTGGCTCCCTTATCTCAAGGAAGGTCACGAGCTTCCTTGAGGAGTGATGCGACCTTTTTAGCAGACGATACGCAGAATATAACCAAATATAACCTCCAAAAGTTAGTTTCGTTACATTTGTGGTTTTGTGGTTATTTGTTGTCGCGCTCTCAAACTGAAAGTGTATAAAGGAAAAAGGGATAATGGACAATGAATTTTTAAATGATTCCGACGATGGATTTGAAGACGAAAATCCAGAGAATCGGATTCTGTGGCGGATTCCGAAAAGATACATTCGCGATTGGGAAAATCCCGTGGAATTTTTTGAAGATACGAAAAAGTTTTCATATGTATTATATGAAATTAATTGCAGGCAGCATAAAACGGTGCTACCTCCAGTCGGTCGCTAAAAATCCCTAAAATATTCCTTTCTTCTGAAAGGGAGACTCGAGGTCCATCTATGAAACAAGGTAGCCTTGCAGATTCAAGGAATCCTTCATAGAGGCTTCCTCCGTCCTTAAAATAAGAAAGGACTATGAATACGGGTATAAGACCATAGCTTTGCGGCTCTTCGACGTCATCTTGACGATCTCTCTCGAGCCAACCGCGACGACAGAACCGAGAACGCTTTTTCTGGGCGCACGTGTCCCCTCGTCGGTTTCTCGCGCACACAAATTAATTAGCGCGACTTGACGAGGGGAATGTCCGTCTCTCAAGTGGGCGTAATTAGATGCCCTCGGCCTGTGTCGCATCGCGAAGAACGTGATGGAAGAAAGCGTCGTCTCGTCGACAGCGAGGCGGGGAAAAAAATTGTCTCGACAACGAGAAAAATCAGACTCGAAGCAAGGAATCTTATTCGACTTTGTAAAAAATGTAAATACGTCAGATCGTCTACGTGGATGAAACGCGATCTGACGTATCGGAGCGTCAGCTCGATAATGACTAAATAATAGAGGATGAAACGGAGAAATCATTTAACGGGATATGTGTCCGAATTTGTTTGGCGCGAATGATGAGAGAGAAGGGCCGAGATAGATAATCTTTCCATCTTCGTCTCGAACAGCTGACGGGAATAATGTCCGCGTCGGACAGGAAATGGCCCTTCCCTGCCCCTCTGTGTCAGATACGGGAACGACTTGTGTTCTTTCATTTTACTTGGTCGAGCGACAGTGACGAACGAAACACGCGCGAGAACAAGAGAGAAGGAAAAGACTCGATCGTATTGGCGGAATAGAGAAGGCTCCAGTTTATATAAGACAGAGAGAAAGAGAGAGAGAGAGAAATATCTAAGAAACGAGCCAGCATCTGGTTTTGGAGGGTATGTAATTAAAAAAAACAATAAAAGAAATCCACCAGACCTCGAGGGAGAACTCGCAGACATTCTGTATACAACGATAACAGTTGAACGAGCCTGGTCGATGAACATCTCGAATTATAATTCCCTCGTTATTTTCACTTAATTAATCAAAGTAGGTAAGGGAAACGATCGCGCGATTTATATTAATCGCAATACTTTTAATAGATGAGAAGCAAGGGACATATTTTGACACGTAAACTTTCACTTTGAAAATTATACATCGCTGTCTCTTCTACAAGAGATATAATATATTATCGATGAGAGAGAGAGAAGTTGCGAGAAAAGGAGATAGCAGCTGACCCGAACGTTCGGAAAACGACTACCTGGGAAAGAGAGAAAACGGCATCTTCTGCAGATGCGAGAGAGAGAGAGAGAGAGAAAAAGAGAGAAACGCGACACTACAGAGTTCACCGATGAAAGAGACAGCAACAGCGACAGTAGCTGGGACGGAAGTCGACATTGCTTTACACATTGCGAGATACAGCCGTTACTGGCGACGAGTGAGACGGACTTACGGTATTCCCGCGGTCGTAAGAACGACGGGGAGTGGTGAATCGATGATATATGAGAGAGAGAGAGAGAGAGAGAGAGAGAAGAGGCGCATAAGGAGGATCGAACAAAGATGGAGACAGGTCAGGGCGTTGCACCGTTTGCTGTGACCTAGTGTTCCCTGCGGGCACCGCTTCGTTTTGCGTCTCTCGGTAATTGTCACTTATATCTTCTTTCTCCCGCAGGACTCTCATCTGATCGACAAGGGACATGCATTTTTAGAATTTCGCCAAGACGCGCATAATCGTTATCAGTTGTTTGATCAATACTGCCTAAGTCCAGCAGAGAACACGAGAAAGGTAGCACTAGAGAATAGTCTAACAAATCATTCGGAAAATTTTTATTAATAATAAAATAATATACTAAGCGTAATAATATATTTTTATACATTCATAAATTAATAATATAAATTTTATATAAATTAATAATTTGTAAATAGATTATAAATAGTTTATAGATAATAATTTATAAATTAATAATTTTTATAAATCAATAATAAAACAACACACAGTATATAATATATTTTTATAAATTTAATTCACAATAATTCGAAGAAGAATGATTCCTCGAAATTGCTACGAGATAAAAATAATCGATTTATCTAAATAATATTCTCAATCGCATACACTCATTGCAAATTAGGGAAAAATTATTTTCCTTCTTTATTTTTAGTAAAATAAATACGAGCTTCTTTTAAATCATGCGATAATCATGTAACGTACAAGAACTTTAATAAACACGTTAGATTTCTTTGCTTTATCAATATCAATCGAGCTTCTTACAATTAACATTATTTCTCTCGCATATAATACACGCACGACAATCGATTTCGTTTAATTATTATATAATTTTATAATTTAATATTTTATATAATTCTCTTTAATTTAATATTCTATAATTTCAGAATATATATCTTTGTTTTTTCTTTTTTTTATTTCTTAATATAAATTCGTTGAAAATAGAATATTTAAATGTCTTTTCTTTGTTTGCAGAATAAAATAAAATTCTTTAGATCTATTTAATATAATATTTAAAATATAATATATTTTTCGTATTTATATTTTGGGCTATAAAAGAATTCTTTTACGTCGAAGAAGAAGAAACGGTAAAAGAGATCGTATATGACGTTTCTGCTTAGATGGACACGCAGGAAGGGGACCCCCATTGGATCTATGGGAACGGTAGCGAGACGTAATTACGGGGGCTAGGCGCGTTACATCTAATCGTAATGGCACGATTGCATCGACATTTCCTTCTGCTTCTTACGCCTCTTGGCCTTAAGCGACGCGCGCGACGGGAGGCGTTTCCGTTGGGCGATTTTATAAGAGCTTCTTAAATATTGTATCGGATTTCTAAATGGACGGCTACAATCTCACCTCGATCATCAATGTAGCGGCTTTATTTCTTCATCCCTTTCCCCTCCCCTCTCTCTCTCTCTATCTCTTTCTCTCTCTCTTTCTTTAGCACGCACGTGTGATTTTCGAGAAAATCGACTTTCAATCTAGAATCAAATGCTTGCTTCGTCGATCGTTAAATCCCGAGTGCGTTAACGTTATCTCGATTATTACATAGCTTTGTTGATTTCTTATTACATGCCTCACGCTGACCCAGAACTATCTGATTGCGTTTGAATCCATTAATTCGCGTTACTAGGATCGAGATATAACGTGTTGTTTAATAACGATATCGCTCGAGATTTTATTAGGTGTACAACTTTGCTTCCGCCGCTTTTTTTTCTAAATTCTTTAGGCTTTATTGTAAAGAACTGGTTATACATTTATAATTCGTTTTGAAATTGCTTGTTGAGTCACTCCCAATGATCGTGCCAATTCTTTTTGACTTTGACTCGAGTCTTCATTAAGTAATGCCTCCAATTCTACATCTTCGAAAAGCTTCTCTCTTCCACCGCTATTCCGGTCTTCGACGTGAAGATCACCGTTCTTGAAGCGTCGAAACCACTCGCGACACGTTCTTTCGCTAATAGCGGCTTCACCATAAGTATTTGAGACCATTCGATGAGCCTCAGCCGCAGATTTCTTCATATCGAAGCAGAAAATTAAAACCTCCCGCAAATGACGAGAATTTGGCTCGTAAACTGACATTTTCAATCGAGGAATAACTTTATGACGCGGACACAAATCGACTAATGTTTCTATGGGGTTATGTTGACAGATGCCCAAGTTTATTGCATGACGTCTATGATGTATTGTATTTATTTCGACCACTACTAAAGCCATCTATAGGAAAACGGCGGAAGCAAAGTTGTACACCTAATATATACGGTACGTTTTGCGAAGCAACGATGCAGTAAATTGGAAAAAGAATTGATTGAGACAAAGTGTCTGCAGCTTTTTTACAGATGTATTGACCGAAGTTACAGACATAATTTTTTGAATTTTCAGAAAAACAACTCTGATGATTATATAGGGGAAAGTAGGGTAAAAACGGGCACTATTTTGAATTTGTCTTCCTACAAAAAAAATCTGAGAGTAAAAAAAATTTTGCCGACCGTTAATAGTCTTTACTATGAACGTTGAACTATGAGAAAATAAGGCTAGTAGCTAAAAAAAAAATTAGTTACCAAGAATAACAAGATTTTGCGGAGAAGTTAAAGTATCCGGTTTTATCCTACCGGTAGGATCAAACCGGGTACCCATTTGAAAATATGCAAAACACCGTGTAATTACAAAATCCAGATTTATTTTAATCAAAATTATAATATAAAGATATATTCTATTGACACAAATCACAAATGAAGCTTTTTACTTTTGGTGATTTCTTTTTCTGAGTGTTAATTTTCGTTTCCAACTGTTTCTTCTAGGGAGACAAAGTCCAGGATGACAATTCTTCCTCTTTTCATTACATGAGATGTGTAAATACCCGGTTTTGCCCCAACACGAAAAAAAGTAACGAAAACGGCGGTTAGGTATATTCCGGCGTACAATTCTTATCTCGATATCGATCTTCTTTGGGCTGAAAACTTTGAACTTTTATTTAAAAAAAAGAAAAAAAAATATCGTTTCCACACGGTTTGTTTTAAAATAATGATGGCGCCAATCTACAACTAATAACACAATTCAGCCATAAATAGCAGCATTTATTGCGAAAACACAGAGATACCCGGTTTGACCCGCCTATCCGGTTTTACCCAACTTTCCCTTATATAAGACAGGTGATCTGATTTTTTTTTTTTTTTTTTTCTCTTCCAGATCTGAAAATTCGGTTAAAAATGTATTTAAATTCTAGAAAATTTTTTACAATGTACTCCAACATCTCCCTGAGTGTTTCTCGTCAACCGCGTAAGAATGTTTATCAAAACGTTTCGATAAAATCAGAGATCGCAATGAAAAAGGTGATGGCATCGTCGTATTTATTCCTTCATCTTTTTCCTTTACATCCCTCAATGTTTCTATCGCCTATGTACTCTCATTCATCGCGGTTATTTACGCTACGGACGCGTCAACGAGCTAGATCACGCGCTTGTTCCCTATCCTCACTGTCAAAATAAATGGTCGCCGTCGTCGGAAGTTGCATCCACCCTGGCCCTTCCTCTCGAGATAACCAGAATCGTCGGCAGAAACTGGTCTTGCCGGCCTGCGTGTCCTGTAAAAATGTCCTTGCACGGGTGCACGTGTGTGTCGGCACTTATGCTCGTGTCGCGCGTGCTGCTTTCTCAGTCTATAGGCAACATGCCCATTGGTATTTATCGTCGAGATAGGAGTAGTAGAGTTTTACGAGAAAAAAATATTCTTTCTCGTAAACGCGATCAACGTACACGCGTGCGTAAGGTCACCGAACCCCCTTTCGTTTCGTAATCGTAAATAACGTACGCGACGCCGCCCCTACGATGGATGATAGTCACGCGACGTTACATCGCCAGCTGTTCGACCCCGTGCGCGAGAGAAGAAAAATGCTTAGAGACGATTCGACAAGGCTGTGTGTCAACCCTTTGCGTCATAACGCAACGAGAGACGCGGGATTTGAATAAAAATCTATCGTGGAGTTGGAGAGGAAAATCTTGCATGCCCACGACGTGCCGTTGATCTCCCTTTGTCTCTCGACTCCGCGATATTTTTACACCCTTCGATATGAACTATCTTGTAAAGCTATGGATCGTCATTGTTTGACAACTGGAACGTGACATTTAAAATAATTGTAAAGAGGAGGCGTCATAAAAATACGCGTGCACGTATCACTTATTGTTGGTTTGAATCATATTTGAATTTTTCGCTTGAATAAATTTAATTATTTCTGCGAAATATAAAAAGTGGCGAAGCGAGTAACATGTAAAATCGTCTTATATACGGTGCGTCTATTGCATCAAAGTAGCTCATTGTAAAAAGGAAACGGATGAATGAAGTCGTTCGGGAATTGGTCGACTAACGGTCACAACATGTACAACATCCGGTACCTCCGGGATTCAATTAGGTGCCGTCGAGGCGCGACATAATCCCCATATCGTATTACACCCTACGTCGTACCCCCTGGCAAAAAAATGGAAGGAGAGAGAGAGAGAGAAAGAGAGATAGATAGAGAGAAGCGCGAAAGACGGTGGCGCGCGCGAGGACTCGCACGTGGAAAATTCGTCTCGCAGAAATACGATCGATCTCGTTCGGCATGAAAATTTCGTCCCCCCCCCCTCTCTCTCTCTCTCTCTCTCTTTTTCTCTCTCTTTTTCTGGCGTTTCAAGATCGCTTGGAGAACTTGTGAGTCCAACACAGAGGCGTATGGCGGGAAGGGGGGCAACAATTAATTTCCAAATGGAAAGAGTTACGAAGCCGTCTGTATATCTTTCCTTGGAAGGGTCGACCCATCTGGAATCAAGGGACAAAATCGTCGTAATGGTGGTGCAACCCTTTCGGCCAGCTGTGCGTCACAATGGTTGTCACGAAAAATCGTGCGACAATGTTATCTCGATCTGCTCTCTACTTTGTGGGGTCGTGCCGGGATTGAGTCGTCAAGCAATCGGGTTAAGGGACACGCTTAGTCGAAAATGTCATGTAGAATCCTCTATCATCCTCTATTGCGAGAGGAAGAAATTGTTTTTAGCCTCTTCTCTTGCTTCTTCTTCTCTCGTGATTGCGATCAGATGAGCAAAGGCAAACTCTCTCTCTTTTTCTTTTTTGCGTCGATATCGCGCGATCGATTATATCTCGACACAAAGTTATCTAACGCGATTACAAGACCGCTGCGGTAAACCGAAATTGCTCACAATGGCGCCAACAATTTGTCCTTGTTTACTGTTCGCGATGAAAGGAATTCGGCACAAAGCGGAGGTTTGGCTTTCACGTGAAAGCAAACAAGCACGCACCCCTTTCCGGTCCGCGAGCTTTTTAATGTCGCGTCGTGAAGCCAATAAGAGGTTGGCAGAAAAAAAGGAAAGAAAAAGAGAGAGAGAGAGAGAGAGAGAGATCAGCGGAGAGCATTTTGGTCGAGTAATTCTTAAAAGAAAAGAAAGGGGTTCACAGGCTAAACGTGGAACCGGTCTTGCACGATGGCGCCGCTTAGTTCGCTCACGCTGCGAAAGCTTGCGTTGCGTCTCGATTCGATTTCCATTAGAGCCCGACGATGATGTTTACTTAGCTCCGGGTCGTTGTCACGCGGCCGAGAGAGGAGAGACAGAAAAACGGCGACATCGACGGAGTCGGGAAACGGATACACGAGTGCACGTATAAGAAAGAGAGAGAGAGAGAGAGAACGGGAGGACGAAGAATCCGGAAAGAGAGAGAAAGAGAGAAGAGGGGATGGAAAAACGGAATCAGGTTTCTACCTTCGTAGGTTTGCAGTCCTGCCGCGCGCCTCTTTTCCTTCCTCTCTCCTTGTACGGATGCAGAGAAGGAGCAGGCGACAGAAAACCATAATCATTAACAAAAGGGCCTCGAAGGCACCATAGCGTGCAGCGGCGACAGCAGCTACAGAGACAAGACGAGCTTTCGCGACCCCTTTCTCACGCCGCGACACCTCGACACCACGAGGAGGCTCCGTCTTTTTACGAGGGCACCGTCGTCCTTGGATCCGGAGTCCTCGGATGAAATGTCTCGGGGATCGACAAAGAGAGGGATGGTCTCGAGAAGATCGGACCAGTTGGCGCCTTTTCGTAACGCGGAAAATTGATTTCTACGGATACGCAGGCATCTCTCACCCGGCTTTTCTCATCCCCTTCACGGGAACGCAAACGCTGTCCCCTGCGGATACGAAGGGAGATATTTCGAATCACGGAGGAAAGTTATCGTGAAACTTTGCTCGCGATATATCGGAGAGCGACGTATCTCTGTGATTTTTGAAGGAAACGGTATTGCGAAAGTTTTTTTTTTTTCACGCTGCATTGTCGAGGGAATTATTCGCGAGACTAAACGTCTAATTTATGCGACGAAAGGGCCACGATACGGGTAGAGCGTATGAAAGTCAGTTGATTTTGCGACCCTTGCTAGATAGTAATGGCTCTCGCTCGCGCAGTTTATATGGAAATTTACCGGTCGGAAAATGAGCGTGTCGAAAGGCTCGGCAAACGGGGCTTCTTCTTCATTGGCGTAACGTATGCGTCGCCACGTCGCTCCTCGCTTCTCTTCCCAGCGACGATGTGCTCGACAAATCATCAGCGATCGTGCGGAAATATGTACGGAGAAAATATTGTTGGTCCAACCGTCGGACGTGTAGATCGTCGGAAATATGTTTCCACCGCCGTAATCTCGCCTGCGATACGTGCTCTCGAGCCATATTTTTTGAATGGCAGATAGCAGAATCTAGAGATAAGAAATGTGTTCGGGTCTTTAAAAAAAATTGAGGCCTCAATAATTTACAATAATATTGGAAGAATTAAAATATCGAGAGTGTCTACGAAAACGAAATATAATTTTTGGGGAAAATTTGTTTTCTTGTTAAAAAATATGCCGGTTAAAATTTTTATGTTAAATATTTTACATAAAAATTTATTTATGATACACTATATGTATAATATAATATATATATATATGTTAATATTAATGACAGAATCTATTTGTTAAAATTTACAGAAAAAAAAAATGTTTATTTTATTTTGTAATGGGAAGGAAAACTACAGATCATCTTATTATTTATTTTTCAAGTTAATTTTATCATTAAAAATATATTGATTTTATACAAAATTTATTTCATATTACTATGAAATTTGCATTCATTTTATGTTGAAATATTAACATAGTTATTAATTTCACGATTTAACATATCCATTGTATGTTAAATTAAGACAAAAATTTGTACAGACTGCAATATATATTAAATCTAAACCAAATTTTTCAATTGTGTAGTCAAGTTTGATGACTTTTAATCACCACTGGATGGAGGTAATATCGATGAGAGAAGAATTGAAAAGAATGATCTCTCCCCCTCCCCCGCCCCCCTCCCCCTCGGATTTATTCTCACCTACATACACTTTGGCATGCGGGTAAACGATGCGAGCAAAGAAACAATAAGGCGCTACCTTCCTTGATTAACGGGGTAAACGTGTCTAGTTACGTAAGCGATCCCGCGCAATTTTGTGTAACACGCTTTGCGTACGTTTATACGTACAAGTTCGCGTCGACCTTGCCGAATCGAAACGCCATTAGAAATCGAGACGTAATTATGCATGAATAACATTTTCGCGATAAAAATAAATTGAAGGCCGAAAGACAAACCAGCCGCGAAGACAGAGAGTATCGTTCAACTTTCGATGAGCCAAAAGTACGTGTACGTGCGACGATTAAAAGGAAAATTTCACGAAAACCTCACGAAAGAGGTTCTTCAAAAGGATATCAGATTTCGCCCGCGTATACACAATAGCCTTTATAATACATTTAATAACCCGTAGGTTCCGCTGAAAGTTCCCATCAAAGAGGTCGTCTCTCGCGGTTAAAATTATTCTGTCGTTAATATAATATTATATTAATTTTGATAAGTCTTTTATAATTTTCCACGACATTTTCTCAAAACAAACGACACGTTTTCAAGCCATTGAACTTGCGTGTGAACGTGTGTGTGTGTATGTGTGAGCACTCGGCGTCTCCGATACGCGCCCGTATTGATCGCTCTGGGAACAATCGGCTGCCGATCGCAGGCACTTGTCACCGCAGAAGGAGCTCTCTCAGGCTCCTAGCCAGCTGTCCCTTCCGATGTCCTGCCGCACGTGAGAGCTACGCGGCAGGCATTGTTTCGTCAAGCATAATGCACTCGTTTTGTGTGCGCGCGAAGAAAAAGTGCGGCGCGTATCGACTCTGGTCGCACGATCGATCGGCCGACGAAAGAAAAGCCCTACCGGTTCAAACTCGATGCATAAATGCCCAACGAAATGCGCCAACGTGAGCTGCGAGGAGTCTCCTTCCTGAATAACGATTGTTCCTCGAGGAGAAGGAAAAGAGGAAGGAGGCGATTCTTTATCGAGTAATACTCGCGAAAAAGAGGCAGAAAAAGCGAGGAGGGAACGCCCATTGTGTGCGTATGAGGATTATTGAATCTTCCTCATGCGTGCTGTAATTTTTATAATTTTGAAATCGATATAAATGATTTGAATAGCTTGATCAAATAATTCCGGAGATCTTCGCGCTTGAGCGTTTCGTACACAAAGTTTCGCAAAATCATTTTGGGATCCATTGGATCGCGATAATTTATTGGATAAACAGAACCATTGTCCTCGATACCGCGTCTTTTGTCGCGCCGTTTAGGGGAAGATCCTAAAAGTTCGTCCTTTGTATATCGCTCGTCGATCATCGTCGCATAAAGATAAATGACATCTCCCGACCGTTGTAAATTTTTTTTTCTCCATCCATTTTAATCTCCCATCCGATCTTTATCTATTTTTTCTTCCCTCTTCGAAATCTCGCAGATTCTTCCATTCTGATCCGCCAAGTTACTCGCCTAATTCTATTTTTTCGTGTCGTGTCCATTATCGATCGATCGGATTTCGTTAACGAAAATAATAAAACCGTAATGTTCTGTAAATACACGCGCTTTTTTCACCTACTAACTGCGATTTACACAATGGATTCGCTAGCTAAGCGAAAAGGATGTCCTCTTTTCGTTGTCGGTCTTTACCATCCTACACCTCTTCCTGTTCGTCTTTCGTCGCGTCATCATCTCACTTCGAATCCCCGACACGTCCGACGTAGCGAAAAGCTAATTCCGAGGCTCTTCGCGATTCATTATCATACCGTTTTTATCGTAACAATTGGACAATTTGGTTTAAATCGAACATATTGTATAAAAACGGTCCACACAAATATTTGTATTAATTTAACATATATGGATATATTAAATGATGACACTAATACCCGTATTCATAGTCTCGTTCCTTATTTTAAGGACGGAGGAAGCCTCCATGAAGGATTCCTTGAATCTGCAAGGCCACCTTGTTTCATAGATGGACCTCGAATCTCCCTTTCAGAAGGAAGGAATATTTTAGGGATTTTTAGTGACCGACTGGAGGCAGCACCGTTTTATGCTGCCTGCAACTAATTTCATATAATACATATGAAAACTTTTTCGTATCTTCAAAAAATTCCACGGGATTTTCCCAATCGCGAATGTATCTTTTCGGAATCCGCCACAGTATCCGATTCTCTGGATTTTCGTCTTCAAATCCATCGTCGGAATCATTTAAAAATTCATTGTCCATTATCACTTTTTCCTTTATACACTTTCAGTTTGAGAGCGCGACAACAAATAACCACAAAACCACAAATGTAACGAAACTAACTTTTGGAGGTTATATTTGGTTATATTCTGCGTATCGTCTGCTAAAAAGGTCGCATCACTCCTCAAGGAAGCTCGTGACCTTCCTTGAGATAAGGGAGCCAATAAGATTCCTTGTTCGGTCAAGGAAAGTTTATGAAACGTGGAACGAGGAACAAGGAATCCTTATTCCTCAAGGACGGACTATGAATACGGGTATAATACTCTATTAATATTTTAATACAAAATAAATGCAAATTTTATAATAATTTGAAATAAATGTTGCGTAAAAAATCAATATATTTTTAATGATAAAATTAAACTTGGAAAAATGTTATTGACTATAGTCACTCTAACTCCTTTTGTAGAGTAAAATCAATATATTTTTTCTGTAACTTTTAACAGATAAATGTCACTAATAATATTGAACATATCTATTGTGTAAAATTGAAAATAAATGCATATTATTTTATTTTAATATCCTTTTTCGATTGTTTAAATAATTTAACATTCGAATTTAATTAATCGCAACAGCGATATGTTAAATTATCACATAAATGTTAAATATTTAACATAAAAATTTTTAACGACATATTTTTAATAAGAAAACATAAATTTTCCATACGCGTGTTGAAGAAAGATGGTATCTTGAGGAATAACGAGATAAGCGCTTATTCAATATTTACGTGACAGCATTATTACGACAGCAATTTCTCAGAAAATTTAATCATTTTTTTCACGAATGACTTGTCTCTATTTCTCATAGCCCTCGTTGTCGTTTGGTAGAAATTTCTTTTTTATAAGCCATGTTTATTTAGCAACAAACAAGACGATATCGGCGAAACTCTCGAAGCGGCTTTCGCCGACGACGATGCATCCTCGATGCCGCGCAGCTTTTCTACAGTAGAAATTTTCTCATCACGACTTCCCGGTTCGTTTGCGGAGAAATTTTACGTTCAATTAAGCCGCTTCGCGCCACCTCGAGGATTAACGTCCGTTCTCGAGAGAAGCGACGCGAATGAAGCCACCGAGGAAACACGTGTCGCACTCGTATGAATGCTTCCTCTGTCCTCATGTCCGTTACTCCTCCGCTTCTCCCTCCCCCCCCTGCCCACTTCATCATCTCGCGCGGACCCTCGCATCCCTTTCTTCCTTGACGTTTTTGCCTTATCAATGTAAACGGAGGAACAAGGGACGATTTAGAAAGGAAGAGGAAGAGACGATGTCGCGCGAGAATAGCGAGAGAAATTTCCGACCACATCTGACGAGATTAATGCGAGGAACTTATCTATGATAAAATGACATAAGATCGAAATGACGGAGTTATAAATTGGAAACGAGATAAGATAAACGCTCCCTTGTCGGCAAAACGAGATGTGTCTCCCCTACGGCTCTTTCGATATATTACATATATATTTCCGTGTTTACGCGTAACGACTTTGTTTGATGTAACGTCTCCTTTCGTTTACCAGTCATTGACATCGTACGACTATTTTTGCCGATCGCTATTGTGCTTGCGGAGATTGACAATAGCCATTGTCGTCGGACAAGCCAAGTTTTGTATACCGTTTGAGAAATTTCCATCGCTCGTGTATATGTATTCCGCTAATCGAAGCCGCGAAAGGAGGATTGTCGTTATCGAAGGACTAGCAGGGAATTATTCGAAATTAAATTCCATCGGGGTGATGGAAAAATTGCGTAAAAAAAAGATCTTGCGCGCGTCCGCGCGTATGTTTATTTGCGTTGAAGCGGATTTGTAAGATCACGCGACCGGATCCGACGACGACGACGGGACGGCGGAGCCGCCCGTAAAAGATCCTCGGCGGCTAAAAACGGGATGGCTTCGTCGGTCGGAGGGAACGGATCTTTTCTGGCGCAAGGTGTCTCACGAAGAAAGGCCGCAAAGTCATGCCTGCGCGCGCGCGCGTTCGAAATGCGCACAAAAAGCTTATGGGCGCGGTGCCGCATTGTCCGGCGCATCGTGACGGGGATGCAAAGACAGGGGTGAAAGAGAAGGAAAGAGAGAAAGAGAGGAATGGGGGGAGAACGAGGAGCGATGTATAAAGAGCGCGAGATAATAATAAATGGATTCGCGCACGAAAGACGAATACTTGATTTACATGAGAAGATCGATGGTAACGAGAAAGGGGATGCGTGTTCTCCCTTGGCCAGTTTCCGACAGGGTATCCCCCGCCCCGCCCCGCCCCCCCCCCCGCCCTCCTCGCTCCTCGTATATTTATTTTCGCGAACCGAAATTTGTCGCTTGGCATTGGTCATCGTCGATGACATTTCCTGGCGAAAATTTTGTCTCTAAGGCGGGATGGGGGGGTGGGTGGGTGGAGAAGGAGGAGGAAGGGATAGGGGAAGATAGTTTGCTGAAACAACGAGCTGAGATAACGCGGTTACGAGTTCAGCGAAATCACGAGCTGCGACTAATTGAATACGACTTCGACGAAACTGTCGCGAGAGACGACAAAATTGCATCGTATCGCGAAATAAGCATAGACTCGACCCGCCGCAGTAATTTCAGCGTAATATTCGTGCGTGCGCGATTGATAGGTACGCTCCTGAAGGCGGGGTGGGGGGGGGGAAACGTTCCCTCCTACGCGCCTACGTTAACGGGTTTACCTTGTAATTACTACTAACGAACCGTTTGTTTCGCTGGACGAGACAACTTTGCGAGTCACTTCTGCATGTTTGCGGCGCTCGTCCCGTGGTTTATGATACTCCGCTGTTGAGAGAGAGAGAGAGAGAGAGAATTATAAGTTTAATTTCAAACAGGAGGGAGAAGAGACACGAGAGAGGAAATCAAATATATCGTGGAATAAAATTGATTACGAGCAATGTTTCATCTAAATTCATCTCTGTAACGGCGTTTCTCTCTCGAATTCGAATTCATCGCGAAAACGAACACATTTTTAACGAGCGGATTCGCGCTTGGTTTGAAATTTACCAAAAAAAAAAAAAAAAAAAAAAAAAACTGACTTGATTCTGTTGGAATTAAATATTCGAGAGATTCTTTCCGCGAGACGTAAACATGAAGGCTCGTATCACTATCGATCGTACAGTCCGTGAATTTTGAAATCGCGGTTATATTTACACAGAGGCGCCATGAATCAATTGTGACGGGATAAAAATATTCCCCCTCTCGTCCCCCCTACCACCCTCCCCCCTCCCCCTCCTCCTCGCCCCATGTGACGGGCGTTCGTCTGGAAAGCGCTCACGGGCAGGTGCATTCTCGCCAAGGCAAGCAAAGCGAGGCCGTTCTACGCTACTGGCCGCTCGCCGACTGACAACGCACACACGCGCACGTAGGCACGCACGCATCGGCACACATTGTGCCGAATGGCAACAGTTACACGAGACCGTACGCGAATTCCGGTAGCGCATCTCGGTAACGGTGAACGCTTTTCCGCAACGCGGTCACCGTCGCGAGTCCGTGGATCCTCTGCCGCGGTTTGCTGGTCGCACGGCGAAACCGGAAGCCACGTGACAGGTCGTCCACGTGACGGTGCCGATCCCGCGGCCGATACCGCGAGCGGACTTGTCACTTTCACATCGCTTCGTTTACAGCGTGTGCACACCGCGAACACGCGTTTCCTTCCTTCCGCGTCGCAGACGCTTAACGTGCACGTTCGCCATCTCGAAAGCGTTTCAATACTAAATTACGGTGAAACTATACTGTGAAAAAGGTTGACCGAAACTTCAGACAAAGTGTTTGCAGCCTTTTTGCAGACACACTGTCTGAACTTTCATACAGAATGCTGTCTGAACTTTTAAACACACTTTAATTTTCAGAAATTTTCGTACTTTTATGAACTTTCAGAAAAACGACTCTGATAATTGACAGATCGTCTGAAATCTTTTTCAAGCACTCAGAACTGAAAATTTACACAAAAGTGTGTCTGAATTTTTAGGAAATTTTTTACAGTGTAAGCGAACTTAAAATTGTTACATGACATATTGAAAGAAAAGGAAAGAACACCATTGTCTGAATGTGACCAAAGATTGATCTACCTTTTTATTTCGATCTTACAAAAAATTCTCGAGGAACGACATACACACAGGAATATTGCCACGGAAAAAAAAAATTTTGCCACCATAGCTAATCATGGTTTGCAAAATAAATTTCTTAAACTGCAGCAAAACGATTTGCTGTTGCATCTAATAAATAGGTATCACAGCTAAGACGTTCGCTGTCCATATATTACGACTGAAATCTAGTTGCCACACGCAGTTTTTAGCTACGGCAGCTAATTTTTTTTTTTCCGTACGTATCTAATTTAAATGCAGTGGAAGACACGCGATCGCTCCCATCAAATACATAATCTTATTTCGCAATATCTCTTCTTTTACGCGATCATAAATCTAATTATGCGGGATTTATGGAGAAAGCGCGTTGCCGGTTTCCTCCGGTTTTTTTTTTTCTTTCCCGAGACTCATCGCGCCAACAGCCGTGAAATCCTAATCTTACGTCATCGCAACGCGCGCGGGAAAGGATAAAAGGGCGAAGGGAAGTCGGACTGCGTAGAAAATCGGAAGACATTCATCGGAATTCGAGGGTGTTCCTCCTCCCAATGGATGTTCGCGAATAAATAATTCATGGCGCTTCCGAGGACGCGGCGCGACCAGCCGCGCGGGGAAAAAAAACGACGGGGTCCTGTTTGCCCGTGATGACGTGCCAGGACTGACAGGAGGCAGAAGAGCGTGAAGGAATGAAGTGAAGAAAAATGAATGACTGTTAAAACAGGATCCTCTATGTTGACAGAGCGCAACGGAAAAAGAAGTGCCTAGCATAAAAGGGAAGAAGGACTTAGTCCATGCATTTCCTTCGGAACCTTTTCCACCGGCCTCAAGGATCTTCCTACCTCGAAGTAGCCTCGAATAATTGTGCAGTTTTTATCGAGTCTAGTTTTTATCTCTTTCCTTCTCCCTTTATTAAAAAAATTAAACTGTAGTCGATGATTAATCGGTTGATTGAAAAAAGTTAATAATTCAAAAGAATCACCCTACAGGTATGTGAGACATACACATTCCGCGTGTCTTATCTTAAAATCCAAGTAACAAACAAGCTTCCTGAGTTTTATGCGGCCATGGGCCAACCGCAAGGAGAACAGAATGAAACGTGCAGCGATGTGCATTAAGCTGCTACCGCGCACAATCGTTCGTGACGTTCTCCGTCCTTTGAAACTCGTACATATTCATAGACTTCCATAACGAAAATTCGATACAATGATTGTCGATGTTATTCTATATTAAGAAAAAAATATTAAAAGAAGCTACACACGCATATACGCACGCTCAGTGAATATATCCATTTAGGAAATAAACGAATTTAAATTGCTTATGAACGGAATTTAATTAAATTTTTTATAATTAATTTTTTAAGAGAATCTTTTATCTTCTTTTATAATAATTTTTGTCAACAATTATATTTTTTTGCCACTATTAATAAGTGGCTCATTTTTCCCCCGTTGGGTGATAATCCTAAAGCTAATTTTTACGAAAGGAGTTACAGGCAATCGCATATTTCTTCGAGCATTTGCCTAAGCACGTTGCCTCTCCGCGGAAAGAGAGAGCGATACAATACGACGCGTCATTGTGTTCTTCTGCGTGCAATTCCAGAATGTGTCGTACAACTTTCCTTTTTTCTGCTCGAAGTGCCTAGATCACTGATGCCAGAATTGAGACGCGAGCAACATGACTCCGTAGTGGAGGGGATACACGCACAAGCGTAAACGGTGTGCGTGTAATGCGCAGAGCGCTCCGCGCATTACATGCACGCCGTTTACGCTTGTGCGTGTATCCCCTCCACTACGGAGTCATGTTGCTCGCGTCTCAATTCTTGCATCACTGGCCTAGATAAGAACTTTGCACGCACGAGAAACGCGACTCTAGTCTAGTTTTATTTAATAATATGTTTTTCCATAAGACATCCCTGTACGTAGGTTTTGATGGATATATTTGTACAGCATTCCCGGTCGTCAATTATTTTCGCCGCGTGTATTGGAGGTATGAGAATAAATAGAAGAAATTATCAAGGCGATATCTCTCGTTTCGCGCCAGTAAAGATATCAAGACGACGGTTTTAAAAGCACGAACTTTCGAGTAATAGCCCGATACGTTTGTTCAACCGAGAAGCTTTCAGAGCGACAGGATGCGGGCCTAGAAACGGATCACTTTATTTATGGATCATTCACACGTGTATGCTCGCTTTCTGGAGCTTAATGGGCCGTGAGAGCGGTCTTCTTTCTCGAAGAGGCTTGAACTTCCAAGGGCATTCGAGGACTCGGCGAGAAACAGCACGTTCGTGAGTGTACGCTTTCCACTTCCCGCTCGAGAGCTTCCCGAGAATGTGCCGTTTCGACCAGAAAACTCGGATCTGTACGAGGAGAATTCCTTAAACAGACGTGTCAACGCATAAGTAGGTACCCAAGTGTGCCTTACAAAATTCGCACATCGTAAATCTTTTCAACAATCGCCGAAGTAACAATGTACCTCTCACGAAGCCTCGGTTTATCATCGAGCGCGAAGTTTCGATAGAAAGAAACTTCGCGACTTCACTTCCAATTTGGGACAACCGACGTTTTCGAATAACGTAATTGTTGACGCAATCGATGCGCTTGGTTGATTAAAGGAAAAAGAAAAAAATTGATGCACCCACTTGACGAGGTTGGCCGATGAGTCAGATACATACTTCGTAACGCGTTCGTGGAAAAGATCTCACAGAGTAAAGAGCTTTGTTCGCGTAGACAAATGGAATGACCATGAATTTATAGTGATTCATTGGTGTGAAAATCATCATAGAGATGGTACACGATCGGTAACATCCGCAGGATCCGCAAATCACGCATAATTTGTCTTTATCTAGCTTTATGGTCTGTTAATCACTTGGATTAAAGGAACATCGGTTACTAGAACTGAAAATTCTGATGAACGAGAGCCGCGAGGAAAAATGAAAAATGTTCTTCAACAATATCAAATAACAATTATACAGGGTGTAACAGAGCGCCCGTATCAGCAGTTTTTTGAGGAAACGACATTACTTATCTTGAGAGCTTTCCAAAACACTATAATAAAGTATTTTTTCATTAAGTACTTTTTGAGTTATTTTATATTTTCATCTGACATATTTTGATATAAAAAATTAAATATCTCATAAAATATTTAGTTTTCGATAATCTTACCGTAATACTTTTATGTACAGAATAATGAGACAAATCAATTAGTATAAAAAAATAATTGTTTCTAAGAAAATTATTTACAATGTATTTTTTAAAACAATTACTTGTTTTTCTTTTTGCGCCACTTAGAGTTCTACAACTTTTGCATGAAACATTTTTCACGAAAATGCGTTGTTTCCTCCAAAAACTGCTGATACGGGCGCTCTGTTACATCCTGTTTAGAAAGGGCATAAGGGACAATTAACGGATCTATAAAATAAAGTCAATTTTAAAAAACAAAAACCACTCGACAAAATTTAATAAATTAAAGAACAAATGACATTATTAATTAATAGATCTTGAGTTATACAAATAAAAAATAAATTATAATTAAAATTAAATTGTATATATTTTTTTTAAATTTTAAATAGCCTTCGAGAACAATCGTGACACTACCAAACGTCAAATGACAACGAGATATGATCGCATCTCCGTCCCGTGAAAATGGCGACGCTTTCACTCCGATAATGCATCGTGAGATATTTTTTCCCAGTATCCGAGAGAGACATAAATGTAACGCTGCTGTTTCTAGCGCTTTCCAAACACGCGGCGCGACACGAAAAAAAAAGTCCGCTATACAAGTCTGTAAAGTTCCTCGAGACTTGTCATGTACGTCACGACTGACATGTTAGGCTCGCATGACGCATCTCGACACGCATTTCGCAAGATAATTTTAAATATAAATCAATATATTACATATATGTATATATATAATATCACGACAAATTAACCATTAAACGTCCTTAGTTTGTCAACATTTATTGCGTGTACTAATAATTTTTCATTTTCCAACATTATTTGACGTCATTATGATGATCTCCCTCTTGCACCTACGACAATTCACAGAGACGTAATTTTCTACGGGATTAGACTCTCTATTGTTGTCCGTTGTAAGAATGGCGACGGCGTAAGAAAGTGAAACGAGCGGAGAGTTACCTAACACTCGATGGTGAACAAAGGGTTAATCGGCGGGATTCTTTGGACGAGACAAATTTTCGTCCTGGCGAAAGGGATTATTTCCGGACAAAAGCAGCGTGTCGTAGGTTAGGTTGTGACATAAAACGTTCATCGACATCCGCCTACACAAAGGAAGGATGCAAGTGAAAGACCTTAAGGCAAAACGTTCATTTTCCGTTACTATTGTACCGAAAGAATTCCAAGCATCCCGTCAATCGTGTCCTTCCGATAACTCGGAGCTCGTAAACGTCCTTCACTGTGATAAATTTCGGAAAACGCCTAATGCAAGAAACGCTTAATGGATCCCCTCTTTTTCGGGACGATTGGAAGCGGCAAATGTTCGGAATTCATCGAATTCCAAGACGCGGACTCGAGCAATGAATAATATCGGATATCATCAAATTAATTAAGAGCCCAATCCACTTTAGAGAGTCGAAAGAAATCAATTTTTTTATATTTTCTAAAAGTACAATGTCTGTAAGATGCCTTTCAAATTATATTGAAAAATTCGCAAAATTGACGGAGTTGCAAGACTTTGAATAGGATGGCCTTGAAATAAACTTGCAAAACACATCTTGGAATAAATTTAAATGGGTTTTTCTCAAAATACTGTCTTTAAAGCTGGTGTATCGGATATCTGGGAAACTAATGGATCCAATAATTTCAATTTTTTTTTTTAAATAAAAAAAGAGAACACTTTTTGGGAGATACTGAATCTAATAAAAATTAAAAAAATTTGGATTCAATGTTTTTCTAACCTTCGAGAAATGAAAAAAATTTAGCAAAATTGTGAAATATCTAATTTAAAAGTGACATTACTTTGTAATTTTTAAATCTCTGTTTAATGAAATTAAGTTCAGTATTCCAAAAATATCCTATAAAATACAACTAGATCGTTCTTTTTTATTTCGGAAAATTACACGAAGAGTAGCGTGTCACTGTCAAACCATTTTTAAACATGCTACGTTCTAAAGACTCGTATTAAATAAAAAAAGAGCTAAATATCCAAGATTTAAAAATACTTTTTAAACATCAATAAAAACATATGCAAAAAAAAAAATCAATTTTTAATATTAAAAAAAATTCTTAAAAATTAACAATTTTTCATACTGTTAGAGTAGACTGGACTCTTAATTGACGATGCTCTTATTCTGGACATTAATGTAGATATTTTTATAATGCGCGACTTGAGAAATTTGGCAAAATACTACTACCAAAACAAATTGTCGAAAAATGTTTTATTTTTCACGTAATTTAACGTCGCCGAAATAAAAGACGAGGACGAGATTCTTATTTGCCCGCGAGTTGCCGTCGTCTCAACGACAGACTCAGATTATCTGGCAGGCGCCGTAAGATAGAACGAAGACGACGCACAAGCATTCTTTCGTCGTGTCGGAATCTATTTCTATCCCGGAGTCGAGCAAAAATAATCGCGATGAGTGCCGCGATGAGAAACGTAGGCGCGTTTGACGCCGTTTTCGGTCGATAGTCGTTCAAGCTGAATCGCGAACGAGCGAGGAGCAACCACGGGGTGCCAATGATACCACCACGCACGTCGCCCACGCCTCTCGATCGGATGACGTCAAGACTCTCGATTCGTTGCCCTCTTATGTCCACCCCCGCATTTTTTTCCTTCTTCTCGAAGATGGAATTACAATCTTACGTCGTAAACTAAGGCGTAATGAGCGCGCTCGTGACGTAAACCTTTTAAGGTACATCCTTTCGAACGCGAGTCGAAAACGGTGTCCGGCCTGAAATCGACGTTGATGGCTTCGATCGCTATACTTCGCGTGCTATCGGCTAATTCGGGATAGAGCCGAGGAATTGTGGAGGTCGAGTCGCTTTGTAACCACCTCCGACAATGCGCACTCGCGCGATGAAATATTCATCAGGCTAATAAACGCGATCGCTAGCCGTTGCGTCGAGTCGACGAGATATGGCTCTTACTTTCGATATGCCCGATCGTAACGCAGATACAATCAATTGCTCGTAATATATGCGAGATTTCTTCCGCCGCTCGTTTACCAAGCGTTCGCGATAAACTCGTGAATCATCGATTCTCCTCCGACTTAATCTCGAAACCGCGGCGCGAATATTAATAGCGCTACCATTTACGATTGGCGCTATCGAACGCGACGAGAACAAAAGTTCACATTGACGGAGAGAGGATATCTATAAGCAGTAGATTAAGATTAAAATACGTCGCAAATAAAAACTGATTCAGTCGTGATAAAATGAATCAGTTCTCTCATATTTCTTTTTTTTTTAATCTGGATTTCAGGCGAGCTGTACGTAGAAGATCTGAACGAAAGGAGGACGGTTTCCATCAGGATGGGTTGGCTGTGGGTTGAAGGTACCCCGATGAGGTTACCCTTGAGAGCGTTGAATCTTCGTCAAGCATCGCCCAGCATCTGTCAACCGCACACGTTTGCTCTAGGTTTTACCCTGAGCGATTCAGAAGGTCGTTCTCTCGCTACATTTTGGGTAATTATTATCGCTGATCAAGTCTCTCGTTTTTAATTCCGTCTTATTTTTGATTAAGTGGACAGATATAAAAATTCGCCGATTTTGTTAAGCATCACAAACTTTGTGAGAAATCGATTTTCCATCCTACTGAAGAGAAATTCCTCTCCCGCTATACCTGACCAGCGCAACAACAATGTTAGAGGGCCAGGAACTCTCTTCATGAGAACAGAAGGTATTCGCTATTTGGCACGGTTCCACGGAGGAGAGGGGAATCTCCGCTGATCGAAGCGGCGGTGACTCTAAGAGAACGAAGAGAATGAAGATAAGACGAGAAGGCGAAGATAGGAATAGCCGAGAAAGAGAGAGAGAGGAATAATATGCACCGCGCAATGCAATTGCATGTAAATAGCCTTTATCTTCGGCACGATCCGTTTCCTCGGCCATAAGCACTTTCGCCGGGCGGGCCTCCCGGTTTCGCCGCAACTTCTAATTACGGTCCCGCCGGCCGGCATCGCCATTCGATTTCTAACGCGTTATACAATCCTTGCGAGCGAGCAGAACGCGCCCAAGTTATCTATCTACCGTGAGGAGACGAGCGCCGATCTCTAGAAAATCGTCCAAAATTCAAATCGCTCGCGAATTTCTCCTCGCTTTGCATAGAGAAGACTCTCGTCGCTCTCGAATCGGTCGCTTTCAAATTCACGAGATGAGGAGAAGAACTCGTTTTACGGGTTTCACCCTGTCGGCGCGTAGCCGACACATTTTCACCTTCCCCTTTCCTTTTCTCTCCACTCGCGGAATAATCCAATTAAAGCTCTCTTCTCTAGGACGACGAGAATCGTCCCTCGTCGACCTTAATGAAAATCGCTTCGATTGCGGGATAAGGCACTCGAAGAACGTAGGATACGCGAAAGGCATCCTCGCCGCAAGGTCGCGGATCCCCAGGCGATGGAGCGACATTGGCACGTGACGCAACACACACGCCCGGTTCCCGGTTCCGCTCGGCCCCCGTCGAATCACGAGATCTTAAATAAGGCCAGTAGGCAAGGTCAACACACCCGCTTGACCGATTTGCACTGCGTGATAAATGCGTGGGAGATTGTTACACCGTTCTCCCATGACCCGCCATTGTCAAGGAATCCCACCACGCTCGCTCTCGTAGCTTCTCGAGGAGGGCTTCATCATCTCTTTGTATGAGACTTCAAGGACGCTGCTTTGCTCGCCGGCGCGTAGTCTGTCAATCGGACAAGTCCTTCGACATTTACGCGTTTTTATGCTGAGTCGGCTTACTGATACTAATTGAAGCAATTATGATAACAACGCGAACCTCATTGATGATTAACAATCGTGAATAATCATGAACGTGGCACTTTACGTGGAAATATACGTAGACGAGCTCGCACACGATTTTGCCGTCAGTTTTCGATCGAAAGCGGGTTTTCCACGCTGTTCGTCGAGATAGACAACGAACGATAGCGGGAAACCTGTTGGCGAGTTTTTTTCCAGACACGATATCGGCCAGTGTCGTCGAACCGACAGCGTGAAGGTCACGTTAGCAAGCAAGACGACAGGGAGATTTGTTTCCCGTCGAAGATGGTAATGATCGACGCGCCGTCGGTGGTTAACGAGTAAATTCTACGGTGTTCGGAGTCGGTCGTTCGCGTGAGTTTCGAACAAACCGGCGGCTTTCGAATCGCCAACCCAGTCAGCGAAATCATATGTCACGGTCGATCCTGCGGGTAGACACAGACCCGTTCGACTACTCCATGCAACATCCTGATATCTATCTACTTACCGTACGAGAATATGAAATCCGAATACGCATAACCGTCAGCGATGTTGCCAATAGTGGTCCTACATACCCTTTATCCTATATATCAGACCATCCATCTACCCATCTATCTGTCTGAAAATTTTCATATCGCAAAGACACAAAAATATTTTAAAAATATTTAGAGTTTAGAGAAAAAGAGATGATTATTAATACAATTAGAAAGAAGAGAAAAAAAGAGAGAGAAAATCATCTGAAATGCTAAGATATTGAAATAAGATAAGAACCATTTATACATACATATAAATATAAAATATTATATTTTACTAAAATATTTATTGCATAAATAACTATGTCTTTTATAAAATATTTTTAAAAACCCAAAAATATATTTTGCCTATAATAATTATTGCTGAAGATATTAAAACGCAACACGTCAATGTTTTTATATGTTTAGGCGGACACGGAACCGACCTATTGGTCCTGGGTCAGAGCGATCGCGGCTGAACTGGTTCGACAAACGCCGTTTCGTGCACAACGATGTTTGAACTTTTTGGAGATACTGACTATCTGCCCGAGAGGACCTATCCCGTTGCCGGACAGCCCAACGGAAACTAGGAGACGATCCCGCAGCGAATTACGTTGCTGGCCGAGTGACTCGCCGATGGAGAAGACGACGATGAGCGCGACGACAATAGTTCTCGACGAGTCTAGGAGAAGGGCGAGAAGCGAGTTGCGCGGTTGGTCCAGCAGCAACTCGAGCGACGAGGACCTCCTGGGAGAATTTCGTAGCATACCCGCTGTGATGAGCGCCAAGGACCAACCGGTCAGTAGAGCGTGGGGTTGCAGCGAGAGCAGCGAGGGTAGCGACGACAGTCTCCCTTGGGGTGGCGTATGCCGGTCCAGTGTAGACTCAGTCGACTCTAGCAGCGTTCCCCTGCCGGAACCGGAAACGAGGGAACAGAGGATACAGAGGTACAAGGAGGCGCGCAGACGCGAGAACGAGGCGAGGAGCCGGCGAGTTCTCGAAGAGGACGCGAGGCGACGTAGAGCGAGGGCTGAGGAGAACAACAACAATCTGCCCAAAATCTATGGTAGATCGAGGAGTAGGATTGTCGTCGACTCCGCCAACGACAACGGCGACTTACGTCCGACACGCTCGCCTAAGAAAGAGATTCTCGCGTCTATCGACACGGCACCAACGCGAAACGAAAATTCGATCGTCGACCGATTGCCTCCGATCAAATCGAACGAATCGTCCACGGTGAGATTTTCTACCGAGGAAACTCATCGGGACGAGGCGGATAAGCGAAACAACAACAGCCCGAAGAACGGAAGCGGTAGTCTCGGCATACTCAGGTCGGACTTGAACGAGAGGAGAAGTCGCGCGCGAGAGAGAAGAATCTTCCGCGAAAAGACGCAACAACAATCGATGATCAGCGTCACCGTCGCGAGCGTGGAAACTCTTCGGGAACGCAAAGAGCGCCTGGCTCTTCTGTCTTCCAAGATCCCCGTATCTCATCAATCGTCGCAATTTTGCTCGAGGTCCGCCGATTGCCCGGCGATCCCGGCTTCCCCGAAATCACCGGACTCCCCATTGGCTCTGAAGCCACCCTGCGAAGAGGACGTCGCCAAGCTCCTGGAACGATGTCAAAGGGTGGACCACTACGTGCCGGTGCGGGAGAAGCTCACCTTGTTCGAGTCCCTCTCGCGATTAGGCGGTCGCCTGGCCAGAAGCACGGAGGATCTTGGCCGAACTTCTTCTAAACCCAGTCCCAGGGGCAAGCAACGTGCAAGATCGCTTCACGATCTCAATCGGGGCACCAGGGCCCTGCCCGTGCGAGAGATGTGCCGATTCTTCGAGGGCGATCTTTTAGAGCAGGACAGCTGTCAGAAGACGATGACTCTTGCTAAAACGAGATTCAGCGATCCACCCGCGAAGAGCACCGCGTGGAAGGATACGAGTTTGAAGCACGAGGTGCCCCGCATCAGCGCCTTCGCGAAGAAGAAGCATTACTTAAAGTGATCGCGACTGATAAATAGTTCTTCCAGATACTCGATTAGACACTCGGGAATGAAAAGTTACGACAATCTCTCACCGACTATCATCTTTTCCCCCGCGTAAACTCTCATGAAACACACAAATCTCTCGCAACTGGGGTGAAACGAGAAAATATTTGCCGACCGAGCGATTTATCGGTAATATTTCTAAACGCCGTTTCCTCAAAACACAGGCGTCTTAAGATCTTCCTGACTGGCTAAAAAATTTCTTTTCTACCGCGTCACAAAGTAAGAAGAATTTCTCGACTAACTCTCGAGAATTTCACACGGTCACACGGCATGACAATCGGTTTCTCGCGACGGCGCTCGCAGGATTCCCGGTACGCGAAACTAACTCGATTGAATCGCGGCCTTATCAAGTCCTCGGAGGTTAGAATCGGCTTCGTCGAATCGTGTCGCGACGATTGTCACACTTGCGCCGAGAGAAAGTCGCGGCGCGCGCGCGTGCCTTTTTTCCACGCTCGAGGCCCCTGGACTGTGCTCAATTCTCTCGATTACTGGTTGTCGCGATTTCAGCGAAGGAAGGGAAAGAGGTATCGGTTATAGCTGCACTTTCTTACGAAAGTGAAAATGAAGGAGATCGATCGAGAATCCGTGGAGGGGGAGGGGGGCGCGCCGCAAAAATATTTTCCCACCTTGAAACTAGGCTTCGCTGCTTCTATCCATCACCGAGCGAATAAACGTTTTGGCTCTCGTAGACAATCCCGTTTGTCCGTATTTCGAAATACAAAGTATGGCATGTTACATCTATCGCACGATCGTGCGTATCAGTGAGATTGAGCGTGGCCGATCGTGACATGAAGGAAATGAGGGGAAAGAGAGAGAGAGAAAGAGAGAGAGAGAGGATGGGAGAGAGAAGGGGAATCGGAGAAACCGGTAATTTACGTTCACCGAGTGATTGCAGCAACGTTGAACACCTGTATGTATACAAACTGTATGCGAGCTGATGGTCGAGCTCATTTTTCGATTAGCCTGAATTCGATCGTCCGGATTTTAATCAGGTAACACACAGCTCGATCGTTAAGTATCTAAAGAGATAAACGATAAGCATCGCGTGAATGCTTGCAACGTTTTCCCGATTACGATAATTACAAGTGAAATTGTATATAATCGATTAATCTCATTTTGTACCTGAAAAATTGTTCTACGACCTTTTTCTCTTAGGCTATATTATAGTTTAATTTTTGTTACATGTTTCTCGTTGCGATTGTAAATAAGTGTCTAATTATTGATTTATATACTATATATAAAAATGTATATATATATATATATATATATATATATATATATATATATATATATATATTTATCTATGAAAAACATATAGTCTTTGTTGAGTGTGTTGATGTATGTATATTTGCCACCCATTAAGGTAGCAATCGCCCTTCATTGGATATCTCGAATTTCCGTTTGGAGGGCCAGAGTACAGACTAGAAACGACTTCCGCTTATTTCGAATCAGAATGATAATTTCCGCTCGTACAATATTCCCCTCGCTCTCTCGTTCCTCCTCGTAATTGATAACAGAGAGACAACGTGTATAAAAATTTAAGTACATTCTAATTCTACTCTAGTGGGGAAACGAATAAATATCCAATTGTTTTGACAGGGAAGTCAATACAAGACGTAAAATAAAAAAAGATATGTTCGATATAAAAAAAGATTTGTTAAGAAAAAAAGTTTGTGTCAGGTCCAATTTATTTAAATATTGAAAAATACTGAAAAATGTATTGAAATATGAATACTCTCTCTTATTACAAGTTTATCATTATATATTTTGATAATTACATTACACAGGTTTGCTGAAAATCGCGGAAAAACTTGGTGCAGCCGTGAGAGAGAGAGAGAGAGAGAGAGAGAGAGAGAGAGACTTGGAAAATAATTTTGTACAGTTAATTACATCTCCATCTCTCGAGTGACGTTTCATGCTCGAAGAGAATCGTCACTTATTTTTGTATCTCGTTTGTTGTATAATATATGATCTGCGATTTTCTTGCATTATGTGTATATAATTGTAAGCGCAATGAAGCAAAGTAAAGAGGATTATATTGTAAAAAAGTGTCGTGGAAGATAATCAATTCAGACGGAGCGATCGAGGATTAACAATAATCTTTTCGTTTATTCTCATTACAAATTGTTCTCACTAAAGGCCGTATTACACTACGGGTTGCGGGTTCGATTGCGGTTGAGGTTACGGTTAATAATTGCGGATTGACCAATCAACCGGCGAGCTGCTTTGCTCTGATTGGTCAATCCGTAATCGTCAACCGTAACCTCAACCGCAATCGAGCTCACAACCCGTAGTGTAATATGGCCTTAAAGGCAGTTCTGAAGTCCTATGAGGGCGCAAACTTAATTTTGTCTACTATCGTTATATAATTCCTTAACATACCAATAACCGGATAAAATATTGATTTGTAATAAAACGGGTTATATCTCGTTCCGTTATATGAAAATTAATTTTATTAAGGAAGCATATCCGTTTGAACCTTTGAAAAATGAATACATTTTCTAGATTTCTTTGCAACGTAAAGATTTGATAAAAACTTTTTTTCTTTTACAATATTAATAAAATATTATTAAGTATTTAAATAAACATTTCCAGCTTAAAAAAATTTTTTTTGTAAAAGTTATGCAAATATTTGCGGATTTATATTTTCATGCACAGTATGCACGAAAACATTCGTTTATCATATCGGAAATCAAAAATACAAGTTTTTTTCATTAAACATTAATAGCTATCTGCTACCCATTTTTTCAAAATTTTAAAAAATAAGAAAATGGCGGCATGTTGAAAAAAGTTTCGGTTTTAAAAGAAAGATCCCTTTTTTTTGTTTACAGATAAAAATTATGCAATTGCATTTTATGCACACCGTGCATGAAAATATAAATCTGCAAATATCCGCATAATTAAAAAAAAAAAAAAAAAAAAAATTGGAGCTGAAAGTTTTTATTTAAGCGCTTAATAATATTGAATTAATATCGTAAAAAAATTAGAAGTTTTTATCAAGTCGTTGCGCTGCCAAAAATCTAGAAAATGTACTCATTTTTCGAGAGTTCAAATATGTATGCCTCCTTATATATATAAATTTGTTACGCGATAACAAATGCTGCAAAAACATACCGATGTATTAAATTTAGCCAGTTAAAATTTAAACTTTTCTTTCATCATGTCTTTCCAAAAGAATTCCAGAATATTGTCAGTACTCGATCGCAAAGTCGCCTGCAGTCGACGACCGTCTACAGGGTGATTCAAATGACACCGTCCTCGTATATTTCTGGATAGATTCGAACGTACAGTGTCATTTATAACGATGACACCCGGTACGAAGGGTTGATCGCCAAAGAGGTCTTCTAGTCCCTCGTCGGATAATTCCGAAAAGTTATCCCCGCTGCGTATCTATCCCTCTGACGTACTACGATTTCTATCGCCCCCGCCCACCTACTGAATAATTGTCAAACGGCACGTATATCGCGTGTCGTTCGCGGCGAAAGTCGTGCGTCTTTGTATCTACCTTTGTTGTAATAAAAAGGGACGAATAATGACCGTTATATAAAAGCGACTGTCGTTAGAAAGCCGGCGAGGCCTTGGCGCGCGTCAGAATTCTCAGCCTGTTTATATTTTCCTATATTTATTTACGCACACATACCTTTTTCATTTCGAGTTTCCTTTTCGTGCGCGGATCTCGCTCTCGTTCGTGAAAAAACTCGTTAATTATCCCGAGTTTTCGCAAGATCAAACAGACAGAGATTGCGCATATTCTCACATACATATGTGAGCGATATCATGCCAGTCTTTTCTTTCCAGATGAAATATACCAGAAATTCATGAGCCGCGATTGTTACGCGATCTCCCCGGGAAAGTCGCCAGGCACTGAAGCTCGTTTGGTGAGAAAACGAGAAACTTGTCCGATAAAATGTCGAACAAGAAAATACGAAAGGAGAGAAAAAAAGAGAACATTTTTTTTTTTTTTTTAATAAAAATACGCACGTTCCTCTCTCTAATTGTTACTTAAATCTTTTTTCTTTTTCTCGAACCGGAAGTAACGCTATCTCAGATTTACGTGTCTATAAAAGTAATGTTTCTTTCGTACTTTTGAGATCCACGTTTATACAATATATGACGGCCATCGCGGTGCACTCTGCTCCAATGTTTATTACGTATGAACTCGTGCGTTTACATTACCGCCCACTTATACTACATTCGTTTGCGTAAAATTGTTAGCTATCAGTTTTGCGTAAAGAATCGACGACGAATCGTCAATAATTCATTATTTGCAACCGCGAAATGAAAAGTAAACATTTCCGTTCTCCTTTTCTTTCCGCGAAATGGGTTTTCGATCTGCGAATATACATATGTAAAAGATATATCGCTTATATATCTTTTTATTTCGATTCCATTACATCGGAGAAGGGAGTCGTCGGGATGCAAACTTTCACTCGTTATAGCCGTTTTAGCAATTTATTTTTAAATTAGGATATAGTATATACGCGATAAGAAGAACGTTCGGCATAAATGATTCTCGTGAAAATTTATTAAAACTCTTTTTTCGATTATGCTAGGTAAACCTATTCCGGGAAGATAAATAAATTTCAAATTTTCTTTTACATCTTACCCCGTGCAATGGCGAAAGAGAAACATCACAGCATCCGTGACCGAGAAAACGCCCGCAATTTTAGAATCAATCCGTATATTATTGAAACCAACACACACACCAGCAGTCCAAGAAGACAGAACGTATTATCGTCGACAAAAAACAGTGACTTATCCGAGGCCAAATTCGTCAGCTGTTATTCGCTTTAACGTATTCATTATAATCTGCATATGCGCTGCGTAGTTACGCAGTGTGGACTGGGATATAATATAATAGGTAGATACACGCACGGAAAACGCACGCGTGAGTCGCATCATCGTCGCTTATTCGGAGCGCTTTGATGCATTGCTGACGACATGAAGCTCGTTAAATTTTAGCATGTGTTTGAACACCCGGACAATTATGCGTAAGAATCAGTTCACGAAGAAAAAGAAAGAGAGAGAGAGAGAGATGAAGAATGTCCTCGTGCCTCGTCGCACATTCGACAAGGCGGATTTAATTTACGTTAAAACGACGGCTAGAAACGAAAGGCAGATCACTATCGACGAACAGAAACGAAAGGTTTCGACAGAATACACGACGCTGGTCGCGTATAATGAAAGGTTAACGCGTGTCGTGCGGTTTCGAGTTCGTTTGGCGCGAATACGATATCGAAGTGCGATTATGCCAGCTGAACATTTAAATGTCGACGATACGGAGAGCAACCTGTGCATTTCGATTCTCTTTTTCTCCTTTTGAGTACAGATCGAACATTCTTGTCGAATGAAAGAGTAGAATGGAATTAGCAGGGATTAAATTCGGCGAAGAAAGTTTCGTTTTTCGTATTAAAAAAAAAAAAAAAAAAGCGATACTACACGTAAATAATATTTAATTGCGTTAAATTACATAATATCTGTTTCAATGAACGCATATCTTCTTTAGGTTTGCGATCTACATCGAATAAAGAGAAGGTTAGGTTAGGTGCCGTTTCCAAAATTTTGTAATAGAGCACTCTTCTCACGTATGATGATCAGCAGAGGACACCGCAACGTTTGGAAGCGGTTTCATACGTAACGACCAGAACGATCTCGGTATTATTATCACCGATAAGGAACCGTTTCGGATGCGAATCGAAGAGGTGCGACGCGTGTTGAATTTGTAAGAGAAAAAAAAGAAAACATTCAACGGTATTGAAGTAACGTTTTGTTCGTAGTGGATCCAAGAAACAGAGAGAGAGAGAAAGAGAACGAATTCTTATAAATCAAAACCTCGTCAAAACATTTATTACGCGGCTTATTTTTCATACGCCTTTAACATTCGATTTGCAAGAATCGAGCGAGTGGCCTTGATAACCACCGCCAGTACCGGCCACGTGGTTCGAGGAGAAACAGGCACGTGATTAATATTGCGGTGCTCAGTCGGCCGAGATCGATCGACGGATCCATTCTAGTCGTAAACTAGATCACCCGGATTTCCATCATCGCTCTTCTAACGCGCATTCGATCGAAGGATCGAATTTATAATTAGATCTCTCTTCCTCTCTGTCATTTTTGTTTCTCCTTATTCTAAATCCTGTGAAAAACATTAAGAAAGTTGATGATTTATCTTACAACGGACAGTGGAGAGGAAAAGGGGTGATGAGGAGGGGATGTGGGGGGGGGGAGAGAGAATGTGGCTCAAGATCGAAGAAAAAATTGATGTTTTTTTTTTTTTTTCAATTAAATTACGCAGAAGAGTTTGACGTAATCGCGATGCTAATATCAATAACTGTCAAGATAAATCATCAAATTCAAGATTTTGAATTATACGACGGAATTTTATACCTTTTTTTACTCGACACATGACGTAAAAACAAAATCGATATATATGTAAGTGAATTTCGTGGCTAACGTCAATGGAAACAATTTAAAAAGCACGCCTTGCCATCTATAACTACTCGTTTGATATATTTCGCTTTGACTACTTATTCGTTCGGGATCCTCCTTATCTTTCGAAGATATTGCAATTTATTGCAAATAAATTTCTCTTATTTCTCTCTCACGTATGAATAAAAAAATATATACTTGCATAATATACAACTGAAAAAAAAAAATATATATATATATATAATATAAAGGACAGATGTATATTAAACAAGAGAAGGGATTGAAAAAAATCATTAGGTATTTCACCGACGAAGCACGCGTTAAAAATTGGCGGAAACATTAAAGCGCCAAGACCGACAATGTCATCAGCCTTTCATGAGATATATATATATATATATATAAATATACGTATGTAAAGGAACGTGTGTGCCACCATCCGTTGTTGAATTGGTGGTTTGTGACGTCACGCTTCCATTGATCTTACTCACGCGCACACGTCAATGCGAGAGTTCATTGGGCGCGTAGCGGGAATCACAGAGACCATTCAAAATATCTTCACAAATAATACGCTAGATTACAATAGACCAGTTTCTATTTATGAAATGGGAGGAGGGGGAGGAGTTATTTGCACGACAATATTCGTGAGGCTGAGAAAAATAGCGATAAGGTGAGGCCGAAAAGGCCAAAGACGTACGAGCAACGAGAGCAAAGTTATACCCGCGACATATGTTCAGGTCGCTACATGGAAGTGCTCAGGGTTAAACCTGTCGGCGACAGAGAGCTCTTTCAGTATGCGACGAGACATCTCTCGGTACGGTTCGTGAGCGTCGTTGAGCGTCCGTCGTAAAACACGTCGTGCTTTATATCGCGACGATCGTCAGTGAAAGAAGGAAACAGAGATGAACGAGAAGGATCTTCAACTGGCCAAGGCGATGATCGACGCGAAATTTGGCGAGAACGCGCCCAAGAAAAACGCCGTGTCTCGTATGCATGACAAGCAGCAAACCTTCCGGTAAGAATTATCCTCGAATCATCCCTCCCGAAGTATTAATCGTGATTTTTTTTCCTTTTACGTAAATTTTACTTATTTTGGAATAATCTTCATACTTGGGAGGTTATTTTTATAATTCAAAAAATTGACGACGTGAAATTCGTATACGATGGCATGTATTTCGATTCGCGTCCGCGAGAGCGACGTTTGTGCGATACTTGCGGAAGTTTGTGGCGTAATTTCGTATCTCGAAAATTTTTCCGGGAAAGTTTGAGTCACGCCCAGAGTCGAAAATTTCCGCGTTAATCAATTGGAATGTACAAAATGGAATAATTTTATAGATACACGCATAAAAAAAGGAAGAACAAAACACAGCTTTCTCTAATCAACCTTAAGGCTGTATTCATTACAAATTCGTCTAATTAGATATCAACAAGAGTACGATGATCAGCGTATCAGCTGTTTTATCATTAATCCAAGTTCAATATTAGATATGTGTCTATTATTATGGCATTTGGCTCAAATATTAAAATATCCAGAATTTTTTTTGAAGCGAGATTTTTGGTTGTTGGAAATCGGAATTGAACGTTTCAAGACGATTGCGCAAACAATCATGTATACTCGATACTATAAAAAAAAAAAAAAAAAAAAAATGGATATCTGTGTCAGGGCCATGAACGGATCTTGATATAGTCGCGTCTAATAATACGTTCCCTTTTGAAACTATACGCTGATCACCGGACCCGAACGAGTGGGAGGCATCTAATCGAAGATGGAATTCGATAATTTATAGTCATACGAGATTGTTATTAACGCATGATCTTGACAAACGTTAATGCAATTATTTAGAAATTGTTATCAATGAAAATTTTATAACAATTTTATTTTTCTCTTGAAGCAACGTGCGGTCCGAGTTAACGGTCGATCAAGCCGAGACGGTGGAATGTAATACGCGAAGGTAATACAGTTCTTTAAAGCTCTGTTGAGCGATGATTGTAGCTAGCGCCAACTGGTAAAACCTGCTTGAGAACGTTTTCCTTTACCTGAACGTAGTCGTGTTTCGTTGGTATAGTCACTATAGTCGTGTCCTTGTAGAATATACTGTGTCGTGATTGCTTCCTGTAATGTTATCTAATCGTTTAAATATTCTATAACGCAATACAGATTTTTTTTTTTTACATTTTGAACGCTTATAAAAATAATTCAGAATTGTTTGCTATCATTTGTAAATAATTTGTAAAACTTATTGAGATTGATAGTGATTTTTTGGAATCTTTAAAATTATTAATTTCTCGGATCTTATTTTTCATTCGACGCTATATATGATTTTGAATGACGAAAGGCTCTTTTGGAAATTGAAATAGATAGAGAGATCTAGTTTCATAAATTTGTATATATCATAGATACATTCCCGTTGTCATTTCCCTTGTTTATATGCACTTCGATATTTTTATGACTACGTTTACATGTCACTCTTAATCGGATTTAATAACATCCACAGTTCTAAGGGCTGGCCAATCACAGTCATTCCATTCTTCAGAGGAATAGTTGTGATTGACCAATTTTAAAACTACGGATGTTTTTAAACCCGATTAAGAGTGACGTGTAAACGTTGTCTATGTGAAACTATTGAACGTAGACATACTTTGAGACCTTACGCTTTCTGAATAATTTGCATAATAATGCACAATTTATTCACACTAAAGCTACATATTTGTTTTGTCTTGATGTGGCATAAGAATGTTTCATACTACACTTGGCACTTCATATATTATTTCTAATCACAAAAAATTCTTGTGCTCGTCCGATCATCCGTATGTGTCATGATAACAAAAACATATTTATTATAATAACAGAAATCATTTTTTTCTTTCTAGAAGCAAGAAAATTTAAAATAATTTTGCTGATAATCTATTTTTTGGGATTGAGTGATTATGATTTAGGATTTATTAGTTGATGCAAACCAATTAATTTTCCCGCGAAATTTTATCACGCATGCACTATTGTTCTATACTTTGTCTTGGAATGACAGATATAATTAATCACTTTAATTGATAATTTAAAAAAGAAAACTGCTCTTCCATTATACTGTCTTAGATTACAATTAGATTTGAAAACGACAAATATTCTCTTGTTTGCAAGACAGTAGCAGCATGTCAATATTGCACAATGACGTATACCAATGTGCATAGTGAGACAAAATTAAAACTATATCACATATTTGTTTCGCGAATGTATGACATCCAATATTTAGGTGTGTGTTCATCTCGGCGATAATAGTCACGTTGTTTTGCAAGTGCAATACGCATTAATCGCATACAATCGACCGCACATTCGTGTGTCTCCGTTCCATTAGAGATTTCTTTACATCTTTCATTCCCAAGCTCGTCCAACATATATTATTGAGGAATAAAAATGTATGACACATGCGTATGGGCAGCCAAACATTACCTATATAGTCGGCTGTACTTTAAATTAGTATCAATATCACTGGCCAATCACGCGACACTTGACACAAACAGCGGCACGCGATCTGTTCTCGTCGATGAGACTGGGTTATCGCGGAGGTTCCTCTTATCGTGAGAAATTTTTATCTTCTTTCCTTCTCCTTCAATTCGATACAACGTGTTCGTCAAAGAATGAAATTGTTGGCTCTCAGTATAGTAGCGCCAAGTATATAGTGATGCTACGTGGTAGAAGTATTCTTTTCCAAGTGGCGACGCGCATGAGAAACTCCCTTATCCATCCTGCTGTCAGGTACAGTATTTATGATAAACGTGACCCACGACTTATAATATACTCTTTTGATATATATATAGTCGCGCGTCTTACATTATATATCATACGTTTGTTTTCAATACCCAGAAATTATGTTTGCGACGTATGAAACAAGGAAACTGCGATCAAACGACTCGTTTGATAAATATCAACTGGAATGGAATTTTACGTATATTTGTTTTATGTTAATTATCTGTAGATAATTTCAGCGTAGTAGTCAATTTTAAAATGATTCCGCAGTTTGTTTTACTTCGCTGTAGAAACTTAAACTAACATAATAGATGACGCTTTCATTTTCTCTTATATCGTGGAAACCTTATAAACTCGTTAGTTACAACCTCTTTGGCAAAGAGATACGAAATCAGATCATCGATTCATTGCTAATAAATAGTAACTTCAATGAATAAGTCGCTATATAATTGATGTGATAAAATTATCGTCAACATACGAGAGACGAATCAGATCTCGTCAATTTCATCGAAAAAATTCCACGCTAAAGCTGATAACGATTTAATGTGCCATGTCATTAGCCGAATAGTAATTACGAGAACAAAAACAACGAACGAATAAAACATGAAAATGAAAAGATTAATGAAAAAATATTTTATCTTTTATCTCTATCGATTTTTCTCTAATTCCTCATATATAAAACCTGACGGAAACAAAAAGAAATTGCACTGCCCGGGAATCGAACCCGGGTCGCAAGAATGGGAATCTTGCATGATGCCACTACACCAGCAGTGCTCTTGTTACTTTGGCGTTTCCTTTAGAGTATATGAGACGGTCGTACTCTAGGAATATAATATTCAACAGATTAGATTGTATTTTATCAAATTTATTAAATAATTGAATTTATTAATGTTATGCAAACAGGCTTATGAGATTAAAACGATGTAATTTGTAAATTCTTATTTCTTCTTTTTGTATCTTGGTTAAAAAAAAAAAATTCTGATTAAAATAATGACATTATAATAAAACGACACAAAAGAGTTTGCCAAATTTAGGCTGTTACATGTTTATATTCATTGATGAGAATATTTTAATTTAAACAATGTATCAAAAATTGTAACAAAAAATTCAAAAAATAACACTGTGCGATGGCCGGGAATCGAACCCGGATCAACTGCTTGGAAGGCAACTATGCTGACCATTACACCACCATCGCACCTGATATACTACAAGTTAATAGCAAAGGAGAAGATTCATTTTAAAATAATTAATAATTACGATATTTATCGACAATTATGTTCCATTTTTAGAAAAAAAAAAAAAAAAATTATTTTTAAAAATATAACTGTAAATAAAAGAGTCTACCAATTTTTAGACTGTTAAATGTATATATTCATTGATGAGAGTATTTTAATTTAAATAATATATCAAAAATTGTAACAAAAAATTTAAAAAATAATAGCGTGCGATGGCCGGGAATCGAACCCGGATCAACTGCTTGGAAGGCAACTATGCTGACCATTACACCACCATCGCACATGGTGTACAACACGTTAATAGCGAAGGAGAATGTTTACTTTGACACAATTTAAAATTACAATATTTGTCGAAAGTTTTCTTTCTATTTTTAGAAGAAAACTATTTTATTTTTTAAAATACAATTGGAAATAATTAATTTGCAACGTGATTTACTCAAGTTGATTTATTAAAGTTTGCAACAAATTGATAACTTCATTTCGTACTTATCTGCTAAAGAGAGTTTATTGTAAGAGAGAGAGAGAGAGTGTGTGTGTGTGTGTGTGTTTATGTGTGTATATATATAAGAAAATTTTTTTAATGTAATAAAATAATTTTTCTAAATATATATTTTCTAAATATATATCTTATCTAAATATATATATGTTAAAATATTTTTTCTAAATATATACTAATGCTTAAAATTATTGTAAAAGAAAAATAAAAAAATTGTTAGAACAAAGAAATATACTATATGAATTTTACCTAGAAAAAATTTAGTATTTGGTTTTCGTTCTGGAAAGTCGAGCAATATGTATATATCGGACTTCTCCTAAATTACAAATAAGATGTATAGGATACTACACAGATAGCAAATTCTTTAATGATTATTATTATTGACATTGGAGAAGATGAGCTTACGCATCTGCTATAAATTGGCGGCTTAATTGGAATAGCTTATTGAATTTTAATACTCGAGATACTTAAAGAGAGAGACATTAAAATAAATGACCATTCTTGAGAATTTTATTCTAGAAAGAGTTTTGCTTGAATTATAAAAGGATTGAATTAGTACGAGCGAAAGTAAGAACAGTTGTGGATTGTTCAATGTTTCTCACATGTGACGTAAAAACTCACTTTGGTTACTAGCATGTGTAACATTATAAATTATTCAATATTGTCATGCGCGCCTCAACAGAGACTGAACATATGGCATAGACTCGATAACTGAGAAAGTACACTTGTCAGTAAAAAAAAATAAAACGGAGAAAGAAAGAAAGTGTTCTCCATTTCGCATATCTAGTATTACAATAAATATTTTATTTATCTCTCTTTTCTGATATAAATAAAAAAATCTTGTTAATTTAATAATAAAAGTATCTTCTTTTATTGACCCAGAATGGAAATTTCATTCACCCAATTTATAATGCATTTACCTTTAAAACCTTATTGTTTTTATTGATCGAAAATGTAAGTATTGTGGGTAGAGACTTTCGGCTACTATGACCGTCTCGAGCAGTAATCTTTACTTTGTCGAGGATGGGTAGCTTCATCATAATTCATTAAAGATAATAGCAGAAAGAAGAAAAAAAGTATGTTTTGTTACACTAATTTTACAGGATCCTTGTCGATAATATAATAAATTTAATTTATAGATAATTAATAGAAATAATATATAATTTATAGATAATATGTAGTTGTAGGTAATTTATAGAAAATGAGAATTAAGAGAGATAAGAAAATAATAAAAAACGTATAATTTCTAAAATAAAAAACGGAATAGATTCAAAATATCTCTCTTTCTTTCCCTCTCTCTCTTTGGATTTAACATTCTTAAATTTTTATTACTATTAACTAATTTTTATTTTGAGTATATATATATATATAAGGGAAAGTTGGGTAAAACCGGGTAGGCGAGTCAAACCCCTGTTTTTTCGTAATAAATGCTGCTATCTATGGCTAACTTATGTTATTAGTTGTAGATTGGCGCTATCATCATTTTTCAAAACAAACTGTACCCCTGTGCACATGATATTTCTTTTTTAATAAAAGTTCAAAGTTTTTAGCCCCAAAAAGATCGATATCGAGGCAAGAATCAAGTCATCGTGCATTTTCTTATATAGAACATTTCTTTCGGCAAATACAGCATTGCATTCTGTACATATTAGAGAGTATATCATAATAGTTTTCATTGGCACATCGTATGTTGGAATATATAACTGCCATATTTGTTACTTTCCTTGTGTTGGGGCAAAACCGGATACTTACACATCTCATATAAATAATCTCATGAAAAGAGAAAGAACTGTTATCCCTCTCCTGACCTTTGTCTCCTCTCTTTACAAAAAGCAGTTAGAACGAAAATTAAACTCAGAAAAATAACACTAAGAAAAATAAAACATTAAAAAAAAAAGCTTTTTGAAATCCCTAAAGTTAAAAAGTTAAATAAGGAAGTCCTGCAACAATGTTGTGTGAACAAGAGGATATTTTTATTTGTGATTTTTGTCAATAGAATATATCTTCATATTGTATTGTGATTAAAATAAATCTAAATGTTCTAATTACACAATGTTTTGCATATTTTCAGATGGGTACCTGGTTTTACCCTACCAGTAGGACAAAACCGGATACTTTGACTTCTCCACAAAATCTTATTATTCTTGGTAACCAAACATTTTTTTTCGACAACTAGCCTTATTTTCTCATAGTTTAAGTTTAAGGTTCACTAAAGACTACTAACGGTCGGCAAAACTTTTTTTACTCTCAGATTTTTCGTAGGAAGACAAATCCAAAAAGGTACCCGGTTTTATCCTACTTTCCCCTATATATATATATATATTTATATACATGCATATATTATTCCACGTTATATTATTATTTTTGATTGTGATATGTGTGCAGTCAAGTTGAACTTGCAATATATCGCGAATCGTTCGAACTCTCGACCCTTCCACGGACTTTTCAGTATCATGGCGTGACGATAATGGGGGCACGAGGTGGTGGGGAAAAAGGCGCGCGTTAGAAAGCCCTAACTGCCTGGCTACAGCTGGTAAAATCGTTCCTCAGTGAACCTTCAGCGGTCGTCGATCGCGGTTATTGTGCGTTGTCTGTGCCAACTTGAAGACCTTATTTCATTGTTCCCCTTAATGAATAATACATTAGATTCTTTTCCTCTTCAACGTGAAATTCATTGTCAAAGAGAGATCGATCTTAAGATTCGTGTAAACATATAGTACGTTTCAAAGTCCAGAGAAAATAACGAAACTTCAAATCGTAATCTTCAGGAACATAATCTTGTCGTCGAAAATGCGGTGCTGTCAATTATTATTAAAAAAATATTTTATTATTAAAAAAAATTAAGTATAAATTTTGCAAATGATGTATATTATATATGTTGATGTGTGTGCTCTAAAACATCATAGAAGATTATCTTCGTAAATACATGCAGTTGCACACTTTATATTAAATACAACTCTGCAAAATAACTACAAATAGATATTACAAACTGAAAACAATTTAACTTGCATTGAGCTGCCAAGTTGCAAAAGTTGCCAGCATACCCAATACTAAACAGATAAGATAAGAAGAAATCAAACGTGACGATTACGAGCAGTGGTATCCATTATCGGTCGTCTCGTTCATCGGCAAGTGAAATTCTCCTCTTGTGCAAGTAGGTCGCGAACACATGTTAATACGAAACAAGTACATATACGACGAAGCCCGTGAAACATTCTTTCGAAAGTCGTTTTGATACGCAATTTTATTGATGGAGGACAAAAGTCCAAGGCGATCATTACCAATTATATCATTATTTCTATTAAATCTAAAACCACTATTATATTAAAATTCACTTACGTGTGTAATATGTGCATAAAGTATGCACATAGAATCGCAAGTAGTTGTATATCCTTGAATATCATTTGCATCTTGTACATAGAATGAAGTAAACACGCGACACCACCGCCAATGTTACCAAGAATTACGCTTAGACATATAGATTTATCGCACGTACAAATCGCGTGTTCAATCATCAAGAAAGGAATCGGATCCTCGGATGTCAAGAGCAATTGCTATTGCGAAAGAAAGAAAGCGCACAGTTCGAAAGTAGCGCGCGGGAATCGCAATAGAGAATTGGCATCAGCAACCTTATTCGTTATTGCCCTATTCATATTTATGCGAAAGCGTCGAGGAGCTGTAACTTTGAACAAACGATTATCTTACGGAGGTAGAATCGAAAGTAGATTCGAACCAATCGGAGAAGCGAACTGAGAGAATCGGAAAAATTAAAGGACATGTTTTTCGGATAATGGAAATGGTGAAGGAGAAGCCACGCAGACGAAGCGTGAGCGAGCTGCTCGATTGGAGATGTCTGGCTGGATGCAAGGACACCATCGCCAGGAACGAGAACGGTGGCGGAGAAGAACTCTTCCTGGTGGATCGTGATAGGGAACCGGAAACACGCAGGCGAAAACGATCCGGTACTTGGCCGTGAGTAAAAGTTCATCAGAAATTATGGGAGAAAAAAACCACGAAGAACGTCAGTAAACAAACCCGATTTAATCATCTATTTTAGTCTATTTTAGACATTTTTCCACAAGGAATTTTAGCGGTATTTTTTTTTTTTTTACCCAGACATTCTAAATATAGATAGAATGCAACTTATTACTTTTATCATTAGATTTTTTTATTTTGTATTACAGTGCAATTTTGATTACTCTTCGAGTATGCAGGCTTATGGGACGACTTTTAATTAATTAATTCTAGGATAAACACAAGATAAATTCTAAAGTTTCCTTAGTGCTGATATACATAGAAAAAAAGGTTTCTTTAAATTTAATATTGTATATCTATTTGTTTGACTTATATTTGTTTCATTACAAAAACATGATTTTATACGAAACATTATTTTGTCGAATAAAAAATTTAATGGTTTCGTTGCATTAAATTATGTTGTTTGATAGAAAAATAACTATTATTTGGAATAATATAATTTATTCGCTTACCGCTATGCGGCGCGCTACACTTGACTATACTCGTATTTAAGTTTCTGTTATAACAGCATATGAATAAGACCTGCAAAATGCGGTTAATAACATTTAACAACTATTTCTATCAGTTTTATTTCTGATACAATCTCTATAGAAGAAAATTCAAACAATGAAACTGATTTTTGGAAAATCGGGGACAGATTAATGTCTGATATTCATTTATTCGAATAGAAATTTCGAATAAGTAAAATTAAGTTTTTCTATATGCTACGGTTCTAAGATGCTTCAAAGATTTGATTAGAAGGATGCAGTAACGTGTCATTTAACTTTATCTAACTTGTTTTGAGATTTATTTAAATTGTTAAAAGCAATATAATGAATCTTTTATATAAAAGAAGAATATTGTTTGAAAGAATAATATAATTGTTTAAGTTGAAGAAAAAATGAAATTCATTCAAAAAATATTTTATTTAAAATAAATAAATATATTATTTGAAAATCAAACAATTATATTTGTTACTTCAAACATATTAGTATGGTTGGATCATTTCAAGCATTATATTTCTTTGGTTACAACAAAATTTATTAAATCCAAAGAAACTCTTCTCTCTGTGTACATATAATCGTGTGAAATAATATAAGCGATTTCAACCCCGATATCGTCCAACGAATCTGGCTCCCATTCAAGAGGCTCGGATTCGATTCCCGATATAGAAATACAATAGCTTTTTAGATTGTAAACATCATCGCTTTGAATCGCGCCGTCTGTTTGTGGACGCATATACTCTTTCAAAACTTCTCGCAAATCTTTTCGCTCGTTGAAACAAAATTTAAGTAGAATTACCGTTAAAGAGCTTACGAGATCAGATAAAACTTTGAATTAGTTTGGTAATTTAGAGTTCAACTGTGCGCGCTTTCAATCGGCTTAAAAATTCTAATTATATCTGGGAGATAATTATTGTACATATATTTTTATTTTCTAGAATTTGATTTACTCTTGACTCTTCAATTAGATTCGCTAAAGTTTAAAATGCGAAGATATCTTCTTATCTGGCTCTCACCCAAGAGGCTCGGATTCGATCCCTAAGAGATCTCTTATTGTTGGTTATAAAATCTAATTTTTTTATTTCAACATATAATATATTCAATCTTTTGCAAAAAGCGTACGTAATCGATTGACCTAAGCGATCAACAAATGACAGCAGTGATGCTTCCAATGTAACGTTATTTAGAAATATAATCGCATTATTTGATCGCGATATTATTTCATCGATTATTGCAAAATCGTTACTACTAAGTACGAAGCATCGAACGAACACACCTTCGCTAACATGAAATCACTGACCGTTTAATTTCGCAATTATATTGAAATCAAGTAATTGGATTTCAACTCGTAATGTAATACGAAATACGAGACACAACACATAGCTTGCTCAATACTTTTGCCATGCTACGACATTATTATGATCTTGGATACTGGATTCTGAGAAACATTAAGAGAATCGCTTATAAAATTTATTTATTAATTAAAAATAAATTTAGTTTAATAAATTTTATTATTTATTAAAAATAAATTTATTTATTTATTCTAATTTATTTATTTAAAATATAATGATAATTTAAACGGCCCCGAAAAAAATTGTTAATTGTTTTTTAATTTTTAGGTAATAAAACATCATTATAAGATGCAGAAAAAAAATCATCAAAAATATAGAAAGTTAGAAAATTAAATATTAAACGCGATGAAAAGCTAATGATACAACTTTTCTTTCAAAATTCTTCGATATTTTCCGCAAATGAAATTTATTCGATCGGATTTCTCTCGATCGTATTTGTCGATTTACTAAGATGCCGAGACGAAAGTTGCTGCATATGAGGGAGTTGAATGGATCTCTCGAATCAAAACAAATAGGTTGCGTGCTTGGAATTGATTAGAGTGCCCGCGCCTGCGTGCGTCGTGCTGGGCGTCACGACGCTGGCGTTCCACGACCTCACGAGATCAACGTCGTCCATATCCGACACGTTCTTCCTCGTGGCGCGTCAGTGCCCAAGCGTGCCTTAATCGTGTCGGTCCCGCATCGCTTTAATTATTGCGCGAGTATCGCCTTCTCTTCCACTCTTGCTTCTCGATTTATCGTGTATCAGTCGCTGAATGGACGAGGACGAATTAAGGTATCGAACAATTTCCTTCATTACTATAATTCGTATCCTGTTTCAAGAACGTATCCCATTATTCTCTACAACATATTGGAAAATATTTGCATTCTTTTCTTATTTATTTTTTCACTTTTTCGAGAAGGGGAACACTACGTCATTGCGGGAGAGAGAGAGAGATTACGTTAATTGACATTTAACTGCATCCGAATACGACTGAAGCGCTGCAAAAGGAGCACTTTTTGTTGCTTCTTTCTTCGAGAGAACGCGTTCGAGAACCTTTCGCCGCACACACATTCCATCCCGATCCGGCTTTTGAGCTCGACGGGCTTGCGCGCGCGCGCGCGCGTGAAGCCTCCTTCGCGCTGTCCATCGGAATTTCAGGAATTCGCGCTCGATGCAATCGATTACAGAAACGAGTACGTGCGTTCTCACCGTTCTCTCGGCTGGTGGTTGGAACCAAACGCGTCATCTTGCCAGATTACTTTCCGTCATGATCTTTGTCTCGCTCGGCGGTGGATCCCCTCGTTATATATACCTCGAGTTCCGCATCCAATCGACGTAACAATTACAACAGCGTCATATTTAACATTTTACCCGACATGTGTTTATTATGTTTATTCTATTCATTATGTTCATGATACGATTTTTTTTTTTTTTTTTTTTACATAAAAACATTTTTATCGCTTATGAGAAGGGCTTGTGACATTACTGATATTACTCAAAACGGTTATGAATCCATGAATATATTAGGGGGACCGGAAAGTACTTTGAAGTACACAATGAGCTGATAAATGACAAACGAATATCGACATGCGCAGAAACGACATTACTTTCCGGTCCCCCTAATAATAAATGTAATGAACGTACGTCAATATATACGTCAAAATATAACGAACATACATACCGAATAAAATATTATATTAAAAATTTTTATTATGCTGACAACTACATCAATTACGTTTGATTCAAAAAGTTTCTTCTTCTTTTATTTATCAAATAGAATTGGAGAGAAGGTACCCAGGGAGAAATGCGAGATCGGATAGACGTCTATTGTGACGTATGTGTATAAATCTGAGCCGTCTGGTCTAAAACAACGTCTAGAAATATCTGAATTAGATGCCATGTAATTTTATATAGATATATCTATAATTTATATATATATATATATACATCATCGACAACAATAATTACATCAATCGAGTCTTATGATGTGACATTTATCCTTATATCGTAATTACTCGACTCTACTTTCAAGGATGCCGTTGCACTAGCTCTTGTAACTGTGCAAATCGCTTTCTTCACACGAAGAAAGCGTTTTGTTGCGTCAGCATATGCGCCTCAAGCGAAAAGACAGCCACGTCGAGGAGGTATACGCGGACGACAAAAATATACCGACTTAATCACCTCGTGGCATTAGCGACTAGAATTATCTCGGCACGTTGCCCCTTGGGAAGATTACTAACTGCAGCATCGACACGAATCGCAATTATTACCGACCGCCAGAGACAGGGAATCTCATGATTGTGGGCGACTCGGGCGAGAGAGATTCATTCCGCGCGTGGTCATCTCGCCACTCGGTCGCTATCTCACGTGTGTGTCCGTGTGACGTTAAGAATTTAGAAAAAGAAAGAAATTCATATTGACGAATTGACCTTTTAAGATTTTCTTATCGTGCGTTCAATATTTCAATATCAGTGCGCGAGATGTCCGGTGATCCTATGGTATTCGTTTCACGCTAGTACAGTGAATCAAGAAATGACGCTCGTGAGAGTAACTTGTTTGGACATTAAGTCGGAAAATTAAGTCGAAAAGATAGATCACCGTCCGGCGTACGTCACAGCGGCTTCGATAGACAAAGTTTCAAGATTGTGAATATCGTGTGACAGAGTCGGAAAAATTTTTTTACGCAAATGCTTCTCTGTCCTTGACGCGAGCTTCGCTGCATTCATCTATGCGTGATGTCAGATGTTTTATTTTAATTAACAGCGTTATATGAGCGTCGCAAAAATCTTCTTCTTTTGCTCGAGATACGATATAATGATAGACGGTGATAGAGCGAGAATCGTAAAATCTCTACGATTGATACCTTCGAGAAAAGGAAAGCTTGTCCTCGAGCGTACTTTCGATGGTTTCTCGAAGAGCGAAGGACGCCTCTGTGCCATCACCTCGAAGAACGAGATCAGGATCCTTAGAATTTAGGCATTCACTCCGAAATGATTAAGAACGAGTTTAGAAATCCAATCGCACAATCGCGCTCGTGAAAGTCCGCGGTTACTTTGTAACTGTGAAATTACAGTATGTTCCAAGAGAGTCATCTGCTTAGCAATTTTCAACGGGTCGAATAAACGAAAGAAAGTTTTAAATAAGAGAAATGTATTAAACGATTATCCTGATCCCTTAATTAAGCATAGCGGAACAAATTATATCGAAAACGTAGTGACTCGTCTTTTATATATATATATATATATATATATATATATATATATATATATATATTGGATGATTGCATAAGTTCGTGCCCGATTTTCATAGATGGCATTAAGTTACTGCATGGCGGAGTTCTATTGTTTTCGTGTGGTAATTGTTGCTAACACCGAATAGATGACGTTGTCTTATGTCAATTTAGCGTCAGACATTGTTCAGATAAGTCCATTTGTGCATAAGAGAAATCATTAAAAATGGAGAACGAAAGGTGCATTTGCGGCATGTAATGCTATATGAATTTCGGAAAGGCGTGAGTGTTGGGATTGCGCAAAAAAATATTCAAAGCGTTTATTTGGACCGCGCTCCTGCTCTGCAAACAGTCAAAAAGTGGTTTGGCAGATTTCGAAATGGTGATTTCAACATGGAGGATCAACCCCGCTCTGGACGGCTTTCTGGCATTGATGATGACATTGTGCATGCCTTAGTGGAAAGAAACCCAAGGATTACAACTGAGGATATTGCTGAGAGGCTGAACATCGATAATTCAACCGCTTTTCGTCATTTAAAAAAGCTTGGATACATTTCCAAGCTTGATACGTGGGTGCCGTATCTCCTGACTGAAAGGAATAAGCTGCAGGAAAACTGTAGGAGTTGCAATGGGAAATACTGCAGCACCCGCCATATTGTCCAGATATTGCGCCTTCAGAATTTTATCTGTTCCGGTCTTTGCAGAATAGTTTAAATGGCAAGAATCTCAATTCCGAGGAAGCTGTCGAAAACCACCTTACAAACTTTTTTCAAGAAAAACCAAGTTCTTTCTTCAAAAATGGAATCGACAAGCTTATAGATCGTTGGAAAACCATTGTAGAAAAGAATGGAGACTATATAATTGATTAATAAAAGTGTTATCTCTAAAATATAATCTATTGAAGTTTATATTTAAATCGGGCACGAACTTATGCAATCACCCAATATATATATATATATATATATATATATATATATATATATATATATATATATATATACATTGCATTCTTTTAAATGCGTTGCATCGTAAATTTTGATGAGTAGCAAGACGAATTTATCCCGCTATTTAAAAAACGCTAAATTGGATTGGTATTAATTTTAGCATCCGTGATTTCTTCTTGTGTGATGGCGCGCGCGAATCTCAAAATAAACGATTTTGGCAACATTCGCGTCGAAAGCATGCGCAATCTGACGCGATTGTAGCGCGATACTCACGTGTGTCTTACATTTTAATAACGCTCGAAGATATTAGAATTTAGCTACTCATGATGATTCTTGACGTCTTATCAAATTTTCTTTTGCATTTTTCATCGGTAGCGATGAAACAATGAAATCAAAATAAGTTCCTGACAATCTCAACATAAATATTTTAAAATATTACGTGCACACTGTTGCTTTTTGCTCTTGTAAAGAAGTTTTTTTATCATCTAATGATAAGATGACGGATCAGATCTCGCTCTTGCATGACAGTGACGTCACAGCGCAATATGACTTCGTTCGCGATGTCGTCGAGCCGCAAGATGATGGATCGAACGATTCGTCGATGGAGAGTAATCTACGAAATCGCGTGCTCAGGTATTAGATCATTTCCGATAATTCTTTTCTCCCACGAGCGATAAGAAAATAATTTCGACGTGTAGCGATTACTAACACACAATTCATTGCCGCGCGATAAGAAATTTTAAAACCCGACGTATTGTGTTTGCACAAATTATATCTAAGATAATATTCAATATGCGTGTGTATATATATATATATACAGTCTCAAGTTATAACTTTCGCGCGCCCACGTCGACTACACTCGATTACAACGCGAAGATTGTGGAATGAAGTTGCGACTGAAAAACTATTTTTATACCAAAATGTATTTTCCTCATCAAGTGCTCGTCCATAATTTCCGTTAAGTCATAAAATTAATGCGGTTTAGGTTGCAACACGATAAAGAGTCGGCAAAAAGAATTATCTAGTGTACTAAAATGCATTGTAATTGCAGCTTATTCATATATTGATAAGTAACAATAATTACTATGAAGTAATAATTATCTTGAGTCAACGTTATCGTGAGCAATACGCAGTATGCGTGATCGCGTATAAATATTAATTCTTACGGTCACTAATATGCACATATTTGATAATATATCATTTTAAAGTACAATTTAAAGGTAGAACGCGAGGGGTAATCGTTAAAAAACTTTTTTTTTTTTTGTTACTTTTATTTCTCTCTATATAACTTTTTCCAAAATATATTAATGAAAAGAAGGTTGTTTTCCGATATGAGGAAACAATCGTTTCGGTATTTTTCTTATTCACTAGAGAAATGAATATATATATATATATATATATATAAGAAGAAATCATACGAAGGTCTTGAGTTGAATAAACTTGCGTTTTTTTCCGGTACCTTCACTCGATGAAACTAGTAGGGATTACACAGCGAATCTGATGATATTTCTCTGATGACGTGTCTAATACACTTGTTTGTCTTTTTTGTTTTTACAGAAGAACGAGAAGCCTAAACGCACCCAGTCCCGTTCAAACATTCGGGCCATGTGGACGTATCATGAAGAATTCCGCAATGGTTATGTAAGTAATTATATTTTTTACTTGAGACAGATTTAAAAACGCGATTAATTATTATCTTATCGAAAATTTTTCCACAATTTCATTTTCGATCGAATAGATTTTATTATTATGCATTTTTTTATTTGCATTGAAAATCGTTCTTAATGATCGCACGTACTACTCTCATTCTCTTCGTCAATATCGCTAATTAAATTACGGAAGAATATTTGATGATTGCGTCGTATCATTGATTAGACTTATAATATTTATAATAATCATAGATCGATTGAAAATAGTTATTAATTAATTTTTAGTGATAAAGAAGGTTGCTTAGTGCGCTTAAGTAAACTACTCGTCGAACGATATTTGCTTACTTTGATGGGAAAAGTTTTAAACTATCTTCATTACCAAACAATCAAATTAAAATGCTAATCGCGTTTAGTAAATGCCGAATATACTAGAAACGGTCGTAAATTCATTTGCATTTTTTTCTGCAAAGAATGATGACTAAGCACGACCAGGCTGCATTTTAAATGCATTATAATCGTTAAGATACTATTTTTTGCAATCTCTAAAAAAATTTTATGTACCTTTAGATTTTTTTGTCATGTAATTTTTTTAATCATTTATTTCTGTCAAGTATTTTGTTATTACATCACTTCGTTCTTTACATTAGCTTAATATTTCAAATATTTATTTAAAATATCTATTTTGGATGATTCTAATTTTATTAGAGCGCGAATTTTATATACATGCATATGTGCAAAAAATTGTATCCACATTTATCAATTGACTTGTAATCTGCATGCTAAGAAGAATTTTCGAATCAAATGTTATAACAGTGGATGCACCACTATAAACGGCATAAATGTATAATCTTTTTGATTCGATGGAATTTATATTCGTATATAGAAAATGTTGGAGTTATGCGTATTCTGTCCTATAACTTGCTTAATTTCATATGAGAAAGTTCTCGCGTCCAGCATACTTGCATTAGAATGTGCATCAATGCCTTTACACTTTCGGGATCCGGAATTATAAGATATTTTCGACTCGACATTTTCGTATCTCGTTTAGATATTTGTGCATCCCGTCGCGAAATCCTAACATCTTGATATTTTGTAAGCGTTTCGTATTCGTCAAAGATCATAAACACAATATTCAATGACAAAGTTATAGCTCATATAATTTTAAAGCGATAGAAAAGATATAATTTTATTTAACCAATACTTACAATTTAAGAATATCTAGACACGGTGCGTCAAATTTTTCCTTAGAAGCTAATGATCAAAATTTTCATTTGTCATGTTTCTCTTTCCCCGAAGGAAAAATTACAAGATCACCATTCTGGAAATGTTGAACCCTATTGTATATATAATAGAATAACGAATTGCAGATATTGGCGATGCGATTTCCCGCGGGTGCACGTGATGTACACGCGCGCGTGCGCGATGTTTTACGCTTAAATGTCCGTCTTACTTAAGTTGCGTGGTCAGTAAGCTCGCGTCGCTCAGCCGGTGCTATCATGGTTGGAATCGAGATGTGAGTTGGTTAATCAATGTGCACGATACTTTTTAATTTTCTCGCTACATTACCCACTTAACATTGCATTTTCGTCGGGGTTACAGAGAGAGTTATTTTTCGTTACTTAAATTTAGCGGGCGCGACTAAAGCTTCCGATCGAAAGAAAAAGTCTTACGTACATACAGATTATAAGTGTTTAACATGAATTATTCCGAGCAAAATCTGAGATATTATTCCCCGTGAATTCATCATACATTTCTCAAATTAAATTTATCCTTTTCCCTTTTTTAGAGAGGATATTTAAAAGTCATATAAAATATTATTAATATCATCAAAGCACGCTACTTGCATTTGTTTTGATGATCCTCGTGGAAGTTCATCGGTAGTCCGACACAATTATCAATTATGACACATAAGTATTCTAAGATTATCTGGTGAATATTTTTAGAGTTGTAACGGCTCATTAATATAGATATCTCCGATTCGTAATCATAATTTTTATCGACTAAATATTCGAGATATTCGAAATGGGGAATAACAAGTTAGCCGCGACTCTTGGATCAGTGCACGAGCAAACGCACGCGTGCTCGTTCGATTGTGTCTAGCGGTAAAAAAGATTCGCCGCGTTTAATCAACGCGTGTCGATTCTCGCAACAATGTCATATCTGATAATTGGCACCATCAAATAAGTTGTCGCGGGTTTATTTTTCCTTTTTATTGATAATTGGTCAACTATTAACCGGTTTTAAGGTACAAAAAATTATAATATCCGTGTTTTTAGAATATTTTAAATGTCACTTTTCAAGATAAATAGGTGGAGAAAAAAATATTAATTACACAATTTAGTCTCGTCAATTTTTGTCTTTGGTCATTTTTCCTATACGGAAAAGACTCTCCGATGTTATACAATAACGTAATGTTAATCATAAGCGGAAATCGTAGCGTCATTGCCGGGTCATACCTCTTTACATTTCATAAGCCGTTACCTTTGTCCCTATGCTTCGATTGTTTCTTGACGACTATAAAAGATGTAACAGTGGCCAACGAATAATTAGACGAAGGCCACAGAATCGACGATAGAGACATGGCAATTGATCGAGAACACGAATCTAAAATTCATTTCTCCTAGTTTCGTATAAGGTACCGCATTCTTATTTGAACTCGCAATAAATATCTTCTTACACGATACTCTACATAAAACATAAATTTTGGTATACGAGACGCACGTGTAACAACTGAATTAACGCGATCGATGATTATAGAGAGAAATATTTTTTTTTTTTTTTGCATTGGAGAGAAATATACAAACATCGTAACGATTTGGTTGCACAGGACCATTCAGGATCCAGCCTCCCAGAGGTTGACATGGTACAAACCACCGCTCACCGTTTTGGTCATCAAGAAAGTTCGCGACTCGTCAGTCCTGCCACCGTTTGTTCAAATGGTCACATGGTTAATACAGGTAAATGTTAATAAAATTCTTTCAATAACTTTATCTCGCGAGAAATTGATTAGCTTTTGTTCGCAGTTGATTGATGTAACAGCCTATTTTCCGTAATGGAACATTGCAAATATTAATTTGCATAAAATGAAAGAAAAAAACTGTCCTCGTTACCAATCCGTATTTTCTCCACATATTCTTACATAATTTCATATTAGTTTTCATCTAGTTTTATATTTAATTTACATTACAAATATATCGTCTTTTTTTTTTATCCACGACAATTGCACTTTGTAATATATTAATTATATAAGCACATTGTTAACCTGTCAGGCATATAAGCGTTAGGTATGTGAGTGTTAGTAAAAGAGAAATCGTCCTTAACCCATGTGAACTATTATTATTTTTATATTCTCTCTAGCATTAAAAATACAGTACCGAAAGTATGTTATTTATCTCTACCTTTACTCGCTCGTATTAAATGATTAGAGCCTTAAAGTTTCGTTTCCGTAATGCAGGAAAAGCGGATGGTGGTATTTGTAGAAGCATCTGTTTTGGAAGATCCAGCCTTGGCCAGAGATCCCAGATTTCAAGGTGTTCGCGACAAATTACAGACCTTTAGAGACGGCACGGATGAATTACAGGTAATAATTTTCTCCGTTTAACATTTACATATTATTATCAATAAACAATGAAATTTACACTAATTTATCAGTATCTTTGCTCTTATATTAATGAGATATCTTATTTTTTATTTTTAGGATCGAATTGACTTTATCGTCTGCTTAGGAGGTGATGGCACACTCCTTTATGCTAGTCTGCTGTTCCAGCAATCGGTGCCACCTGTAATGGCATTTCACCTTGGTTCCTTAGGATTTCTCACCCCTTTCGAGTTCGACAATTTTCAGGAGCAAGTGACCAACGTTCTCGAAGGTTAGCTGTCAATTTATTTGATTATTCGTCATTTTTCGTTTATAATCAAGCTTATAACTTCTCGGCACCAGGTCATGCAGCTTTAACCTTGAGAAGTCGCCTAAGATGCATCATCATGCGCAAGAACGAAGAAGGTCAACCGACTGAACCACCCACTAATCTCCTGGTACTGAATGAAGTTGTGGTAGATAGAGGACCCTCGCCTTACCTATCGAACATTGATTTATTCATCGATGGCAAACACGTGACGAGCGTCCAGGGTGACGGCTTGATCGTGAGCACGCCAACCGGATCAACTGCCTACGCGGTCGCCGCTGGAGCCAGCATGATTCATCCTTCAGTTCCTGCCATCATGATTACTCCGATTTGCCCTCACTCTTTGTCCTTCAGGCCGATCGTTGTACCTGCCGGCGTCGAGCTCAAGGTAGTTTTTTTAAACTTTTCGACGCCAATTACACGTTAATTTAGTTTATACCAAATATTGTGATGGCTGAATTAAAATTTCTGAATAACTCAGAAATTAACATCCCTTTCAGCTCGCGTCTATAAAGTTAGACGCAATCTCTGTTTGTTCCTTTTAAGATTTATAACAGGCATTATTTAATTAATTAACTCGATGCAGCAATTTCGCGTAAATCGATAAGAGTTCTTTTACCGCGTCCCGAGATGTATGGACCATGTCAATATCCCATAAAAGGAAACCTGGTTCAGATGAATGTCGCCCGCATTCCCAGACCGTGTGCTGCCCCAAAGTTTTCACTCAAAAGTTTTCAAAATATCAGAATTTATCGGAAATTACTCGTTTTTTTACTCGTATGAAACTGTGATTAAAAAAAAAAAAAAAAAAAAATTGTTTCCATGATAATAAGAAAGGTAAATAAATTCCTAAATAATTAAATATATTAATTTATATTATCAAGATTTTAAATTTTTACATTTGCAAGTATTTTTCAAAAAATGCTAAAATACATTTCTCCTTATGCATCAGTGATTTTAGAATGATAATGTGACGGAATCCATAGAAAAAAATTCACTAAGCAACGTGGCAAATATTTTAACAAAGTTGGTTAAAGATGAAACAAAAATTGATGCGTTATTTCGAGCCTAACGAGCCACGACGGTACCGCTGTTAACATGACGATCTTACTTTTCACCGCAGATCTCAGTTTCACCCGACAGTAGGAATACCTCGTGGGTGTCCTTCGACGGTAGAAATAGGCAGGAACTGTTCCATGGTGACAGGTAAAACCGAGGTGCTCTGCAACCCCGTCTAATCGCTTGCATTTTCCACAATTATTTCAGATAAAGGCGAACAGCAATGCCCGCAGTACAGCCTACGTCTCCTTCGACGGTCGCAACCAGCAAGAGCTGCGTGTCGGTGACAGGTTTGTCCTGCTTTTGTAAAGAGCGTCGTTTCGCCTTTCTCTTTATCTATGCCTCGTCGCATTACACGATATATTCATGTGGTTTATTCTTTTTCAAAAGCTCGATAAGTATCGCAAGATGCTGCATAAAGTGACGATATCTCTTTCCGCTGTAGGTGTATTTTCATTAATATACCTTTTCCATTTTCTTGCATATTTATATGTAATTCATATTTATACGCAATTTTCATTTCCATTTTTGTAAACAATTATATATTCAAATTCTCTCTATCTTTTCTATCTATTCTATGCTTATTCGTTCTCCTCGGGATTTTAATATATCCCTTTTGCTCCTTGGCCATCTCTTAAGACAATAGAACATCTTTCTGGAACGAGACGTTGGCTGTCCTGCAGGGTGATGGTACTTTATGTTTCATTATTTATGCATAAATACTAAACTGAAAGTTCGCTTTTCACAAGATCATTGCAAGTAAATACTTTCTCTTATATAAGAATATATACATCTTTTTATTAAAATAAATATATAAACTTGTCCCATAAAAACTTTAAATCGATTTTGCTTGTACAAATGAATTTATTAAAAAGTAAAGAATTTTAACGATCATAAGAAGCTTTCGCTTACAATCAATTTAATCAATTTAATCAATTGGATAGTTGTTTGATGAAAATTGCATAATTTTTCAGCTTGAGGGTAACTACTTCCATATACCCAGTGCCTAGTATTTGCGCGGCCGACCAAATTACCGATTGGTTCGATTCTTTAGCCGAATGTCTACATTGGAACGTCAGGAAACGACAGAAGCATTTGGACGAATTAAGTGATCTCGCGCATTCATCCAGCAACGACACTTTAGATTCCTTCGATCGAGATAGCTAGGTCAACGAAGATGCTTGTTATAAACTGTAACATAATCGACAATATATTTGGTCGAGCCCGTAATATGTTTAAGTTAAGAAATTTTGAGGGGCGACAAATTAACGTCGTTTTCGTTGAAGTTTTATAATGAAATTTCGTCAAATATATAACGAAAGAAAACCGATAAAACTGACTGATCATCGATAAAGTTGTGCTCTGTAAGATGATGCTTTGAGAGAAAACGTTTGTGTGCGCGCGAATAAGCACTGTAAAGCCTTCACACAAATGGAAAGAATGATAAATATTATTTAATCCAAATTATAGAAGCGATGCTTAGGTCACGATTGTATAAAAATTTTAATTCCTAATAATAAAATGCATTTGTCTTCGCGAAGATTTATATTAACAGCGAAATATCGTGAATAATTTGATAAATTATTGTCTTGGAAAAGTACCAGATTGATATTTCGGACGTTTAGACGTTTTGCAGCATCTTTTTTTTCAATAATGTTGTCTTGAAATGAATCAGCGATTTATTCAATTTTATAAAGGTTTTTATACTTAATCGATATATACTTCTATTTTTTATTGATATTTTATCTGTACAGATATTTTTTTTATTTTCTAGTGTTCTTGATTAACATGATTGAAATATATATATATATATATAAGAGATCACCATATACTCGGTTCTTTACTGATTATAACGACATTTTGATGTAAATCGATTTATTGTAAGTGTTGAATCACATAATTTCCTATATCTCTAGATCTTTTCAATAAAATATGTTTTATACAACGTTTGCTATATATATATATATATCCCCTAATAATTCTATACAATGATGACAATTATGCACAAAGGAGGGAAGAGATTTTTATTTATCAAACTTTCGATGTGTTCTTACTGCAAATGAATTTATTTGCTTGCAACATGACATGGAAATATACATTATATACATCGCAGGAGACATTATGCCTCTTTTGTCACGTACATTGTAAGTATCGTAAGAAATCGGGTCGAACGCGATGCGATTTCTAGATGTATCCGAGTATGTTTTTCGGAAATCTATTTTTTTTTTTTTTTTATGCGCAACTTTTCGCCGAGAAATACTCTACAAATTCATCTAACCAGATGACAGACTCGGAACAAAATCCAGATATCCTAACAAAATCCTTAATTTATTTATTTATACTTAGCATAAATATATATATATGTATGTGTGTGTGTGTGCGCGTATGTGTATGCGCGCGCGCGATCCTAACTTTTACATTTGGCTATATCAGTCATGGATATGTTGACACGTTAGCGAAGGCATAAAAGTCATTTACACTTAATTATATGTACATTATAATAGGATATTTAAAAAGAAGACAATTCACTTAAACGTACAAGAATTATTATACGAGAGCTTAAATTACAATATTTAAATAGTTCTTCCTTAAGTTAAAAACAGTCTATATAAAAAAACTCCTATAGAATCATATCTATTTTTTACAACTATTGTTATTTACCTAAAGCCGGGCTTATGCATCTTTCTCGAATGAATTGTCAGTAAAAGAAATAAGCAGTTGGTAAACAATTTTAATGGCATTTCTTTTTTGAAGGCGAGAGAGCTTAAAAGAAAATCTTTTGCTTTAATTCGCTCCGACTCTCTGTTTATCTGTTTACTAATCTATCTAATTCAATTATATAAAATTTCCTTCACCATTAATATGAATTTTCTTAAATTCTAAAGTTTAAAATTCAATACTTAGAGGATGCATTTTTACATAATATTTCTGGATAGACATTTTTTTTCATACGCGCGCGATTTTGAATTCATACAAAAAAAAAAAAATTGCACCTGTCTTTGTCTTGTCTGCGCAGATATTTCGAGACGACGACAACGTAATTTAAGTTGGCTCGCTTCGAAACGAATCCCCTTGTTGCCGATGATCCGATTGAATATTGTCATTTCTGTTTAATGCTTACAATTGACGTATGTGACTTTCTCGCCGTCTACGATGTGACTGTAACGAGCACAAGCTCGGATGAAAAGTGCAGGTTTGAGCTGGACTGTAGGGAAAAGAGAAGAAACATTTTTTTTAAGATGAGAATCCAAGAAGCTGTCGAGATGCAAAAATGGATTAATCAAAAGACACACGTGTAAAAATGTTATAGATTTCAGGCTTTATATATACAGGATGTCCTAAAACTACCGTACTTCCTCTTAATGACAGATTCCTTAGAACATTTCAAAAATGAAAATCCTAATACGAAAATGTCGAGGCTATAAGCGATTATATTTTATATTTTATGACAGGGCTGAGATTTCGCGCGCTCAGGCACGGCAAAATAGTAGACATCTTCGTGATAAAATTGATCGATCACAGATGATTTGACAGATGAAGTTGAAACATGTCGCCAATTTTTACTTGAATCATATTTAAGATTAGTTGCTGCATTATTCGTAAGAAGAATCTGCTAATGCAATACGTAGAGAAGCGGAAAAACATATAACAATATTATTGTAAATTTATACGATAATCATAATATTATAAAAAAGACGCTCCGTTCATAGAAAAACGTTTTTCACTCGTCATTTATCCGTGCCTGAGAAAATGTCAGCCCTGTGTCGTTCGTAAAATATAATCCCTTCCCGTTCAAAAATTATTATAATCTCAATATTTTTGTATTAAGTTTTTTGTCTTGAAATGTTCTAAAGGATCTGCCCTTAAGAGGAGATGCGGTAGTTTTACAACACCCTGTATATCTGTGTGTAGAGCATCAACATACTACTTCTTCACCGTTTCATGCGTCACCACACGCATTGTTTAGTTTCACTCGATGAGATATGCCAAGGCGCATCAATCCAAGACTCAAATGTGAGTTAGTATTGTTAGAGCACACACTCACATGCCTTCTGATTCGAATCGTGATCCGCGCAGGACGGCTGCTGGATATACAGAGCCGGTTTCAGCGCCCGGCCGTCTTGATCCTCTATCTGAATCACCAAACCGTGATTGTTACCGTTGCCGTGTGAAGAACTTCGCGGGATCAGTCGCCAGAATCTCACGCCTTGCCTGACGTCCAGTACCAGTTGTTTGCCGTAGCTCGTCAGGGGCGTCACGATGGAGTCCATCAATCGTTTCTTCGCTATATATATATACGGGGGAGAAACTGTAGCTCTCTATATTCCTCAAGTAGTCGCACGTAAACTCAATAATCTGATTGAACACTCACATCGATGCCTTTTCAGCGACTTCGTGTAATAGTAAACGGATATCCTAATCTTCTTCTCGTCATCCTCGTCGTCGTCGAAACTCCCGCTCGCGTAAGTCGTGAGATTCTCCTGCGGTAATTTATAAATTCGCAATTTCGCCGCGACAACATGGTCACCGGAAGTCAGATTCAATTGGAAATGTATGTTCATCGAGAACGGATCTGTCCAAACTTCGGCGTCCGTGTTCCGAGGTATCTGGCCTGTATAATAAAAGGGATCGCACATTCCGCTTAATAAACTAGTAATATCCTAAACGAATTATTAAGCTACTAACAAGTAGGCGAGAACATGGTGAGCCTCTCGCGCTGAATCTGATTGGTGCTGGTGCTATTGTTGTTGCGTCTCCCAGTTATCCCGAGGACTATCGTCTTGATATTTTCCAATGCTTTCTGACCCTGACTGCACAAAAGGAGAATCTAAGCTTATTAGACTACACGGAGCGTCTTAGATGAAACGATGAGTGATAACGCGCAAAGGCACAACATCAATTTCATAGCGAAGTAGTAAGTTACGTTAGTGAAGTTACCTTAAAGGTAATACAGTAAAATTATATTTTAGTATCTTCGAGCACAACGTTATGTAAAATATCGTTCCCGAAATAATGCGACGAATGGAGTTCGAAAATTTCTGTCAAGACGTTACAAAGTTCGCGAGACAATAAAGTAGAAATTTAGCTCGCAACTATTTCGAGAGATCCGATCTAGAAAATAGCTCGTTCAACCTTAAACACCTCAAGATCGTCTCAAAGACGATATTGCGAAAGCATGTAAACTGTCCTAAATATCTGAAGCGAGTTTCTCCGAGGCCGCGGAAAAGACACTATTGGCAGAGGATTATTATAGAAAAGACGATAAATATCATCAGTTTCATAAATCTAGCGCGGCTGCGCGGACTCGAGAATTTTCACTTCATCCAGGTTCCGAGGCGAGCTCTCTTCCGGGTGCCGACGCGGGCCAACGGACGATGGTCAGTGACCTACAGAGGCACACGGTACGGCTCGCGGAGGCATTTATTACCACGTTGCAGACAGTGGCTAGACAGTCGGCGGATACACCGGTACCCCAATCACCTCGAAGTGTGCCGTGTCTGGTCCCGGAGGGACCTCGACTTTTTCAGGCCGCGTCTCGAATGTTAAAATTCGCTCTCCCGCAACCTCTCTCTCTCTCTCTCTCTCTCTCTCTTTCTTTCAGGCCTCATTTGCATCGTCCTATCTTTGCATCCCGCTTTGGGAAATTTTTTCTGGACACTGGCCGTGGGGTTGGCGTGACTCGAATTTCACGCCTTTCCCGAACACGACGTGTCAATTCTCGCGTACGGCGAGAAGTACAATCCTCCAGACCTCGTATATGTTTACGACGCGAAATCGACGATTTCATGCCTCCACGTCCGGATACTGGGATAAGAAGTTGTTTATTCGCACGCGCGCGCGCGCGCACGCTTCAGGCGACTCACGTGGCTTTCATCAACAAGCGCGACCTTATCGAAAAACGAACAACGGCGATCGTGCGGGATCGCATAATAAATTTTCGTCAAGTCATTAATCGATCATCCGGCGCGGAAGATAGAAAATGAATAGATAGAAAGAAGAAAAGGAGCGACGGGGAAAAGAAGGATGAGCGTCATTTCTCGACGTCATCGACAAGGATCGCCGTGTTTCAGAGACGCCCACTCGGGAGATTTCAGGGCAGTCCCCGCGTCAACGACCTCGTTGACTTGCCCCGAGAGTCAAGCAGAAGAATGTACATTTTCCTGAATGATAGAAAAGAGAAGAGGATAAGAGAAGATATAGGAAGGCAGAGGAGGGAAGGAAAAAGAATGGTGAAAGAGGAGGGGGAGGGGGACGGGGGCGACAAATGCAAAAAAAAAAAAAAAATAACAAAATCTTTCTTCCTACTACCTGAAATCCATAGAAATATGCCCCGACTTTTTCCCGCCGTCTGGAAAGGGGCCTAAATAAAATGCGAAGGTCCCGGCAACGGAGTATGCTCGAGGTAGACCCGTAAATGACAAGCGGAACGGACGAAACTCGTTCTTCATCTTAATCTTAGATCATAATCGCTCGTTCCTTTTAAAACCGTAGGTGGTTGCCGCGACGTAACATTTTATCCGTGGATCCGAGAGTTAATCCGGACATAGGCCCGGCTTCTCTCGAGAAAGGCCGGCCCGGCCGTGGAGAAGTTTACGACTCTCTTCTGCGAAATCACGGATCTATACGGTATATATACCGAACCCACAGCGATATCTTCGATTCTAGGCATGCGCTCGTTAATCTAGCCGCGGCCAAGTCACGCATTTCGCGCCGCTTCGTTGCGTACGTGCCACGTCTGTCCGTCGTCTGGGAAAGGGAAGGACCTGGACGAGTCTGGAGGCCGTTGCATCATGCGAACCGGCACGGCGCGGATCCTCCTCGCCTCTCCCGTTGGCCGGGTGTCGCGATAATGAAATTCACTGGAGCATAGCCGGCCGTGTAGACCATTAGCGTTGGAAATTAGATAAGGAAACGGGAAGAGAGAGAGAGAGAGAGAGAGAGAGAGAGAGCTCTATCGGCGCGTCTAAAAAATTTTAATGCCTCATCCCTGGACCTGGAATTTTATTTAGGGTTAAAAAAGAAGAAAGAAAGAAAGAAAAAGCCAGAAAGCCAGAATCGAAAAAGAGGGAAAGAACGGTTCCTCGCGACGCGATAGGCCGACGACGCGTAACCGGCGCGGCGCGGCGGGCCTGATTGGGCCGTCCGTAAAAATGCACATTGCACCGTCTGGCGGTGCGGCAACGGACGACCGCGACAACGACAACGACGGCAGCGGGATGCGGAGGACGGTAGGCGGGGGTGGAAGAGGGACGAATGGGGGAGGGGGAGAGGGAGAGAACGGCGGAGGAACCGCGCGCGCCCGGCGAAAACTTCCTCCTCTCGCTCCGTCGCGCTCGCCTCTCCCGTCCACCGTCTCCGTCGACATAGGAAGAGAGACGCGCATAGACAAGGTCAACGCATTAAATTGAAATGTGTTACGTAACCTCGTAAGAGAGTTCTAACTGCAGCCCGACTAGACACCCGGCGATTACGAGGGTGCTCAACTCGCCGCGCGTCCCGGATCACATTAATTCGCGCGAGCCTCTCGATCATTATCGTCGCGAAAGTAACGCCCGGATGGGCAGACGGATCGATCCAGACGGAACGATAAGCCTCTCCTCTCGTTTCATTATCGGCGAAGAAGACGCGTGTAAATTTCAATGGAGAACGAGGATCAATTTTGACGCGCGTCCCCAAGTTCGTATAGACGAATGATTAATCGGTGAAACGTCACTTTCTATAGGGAGATAAATTTGCGAGAGGCGAACTCGAGGGAAGAAGACGTTTGAGGGATTTCGTTGCGTAAAAGATTCGAGAATAATAAATGTCCGGGCCTCGGATTCGGGCTCGCGACGAACGGCATGCGCACGTCGCGCCGATGCACGATCGTGCATCGGGCGTTGCGCGAATGTGCATCGGCAACAGGCACGAGGAGGAGGACGAGACTCTCGAGACTCTCGGGCTACGCCAGTGCCGGCACGAATGCATTTACGCGTCTAGACTTAATAAAATAAAAGAAACGCCCGCGCGCCCGCACGAGCACCCGCACGAGTGGGGCTGCGAGCGCGGTCGTCCGAGGGTAGGGAGGTGGACGTGGGTAGGGGCGGCGGGGGAGTGGGCGATTTTAAAACACAGCTAGAGACCGCAGCGGAATTTCCACCGCGCGTTATCCTTCCTAGGCTGAGAACACTGTCCCTAAACCTGTCCCTCGCGCAAACTTTATCACGCACCCGCGCTCCGCTCCTTCTCGCGAAACCTTGTGTTCCGTTTTATTTTTACATATTGGGGGGGGAAAAAAAAAAAAAAAGATCGTACGAATAATATATTCAATTTTGAAAAATATTTTCGCGACTCGAAGCTTCGATACGTGTATAATCGCGATTATATTTTCAGATGTAAGAAATTTTCCGTCGACAAGCGTCTCTCTTGCCATGACTGAACGGAATAAAATATAAATGAAATGTGAAAATTGTGAAACATTTTTCTCGACGAAAGAAAATTATTTACTCGAGAATCGAAAAAAGCACTGCATTTCCCTGACGCTACGCCAAGTTTCTCTCTCTCTCTCTCTTTCCTCGCGATACTTTTTTATCGGTCCATTGAGATATTTTTACGTGACGAGGGCAACGTTTCGCTGAGAACGCCGATGTCGACCGACGTCGGCGAATTTTTGCCGCGCGAAAGAAAATTATAATTGACCTTCTTGCGACAATTTTCACTTAAAATTCTGGAGAAACCATTATCGGATACGTCAAATCGTAATTTGTCTCGTTCTCGATTGCGCGAGGAAGGGCCTTATAGTATCTTTGTTACGATATAAAAATGCATGCATGAGGAGGAGAGAAAGAGGAGGGGGGGGGGGGGGGGTGAGGAGGTGGAGAGGGACGTATCCTACGTATAATTCGAAAAGCGAAAGATTGAGAAGTGAAGAGTGTTTTTTTTTTTTTTTTTTTTTTTTTTTTTTTTTTTTTTTTTTGAGTTCACACAGATGCTGCGTATAATGTAAAACTTTCGCAATCTTTTCTCGGCACATCATCGACACTCTCGTGGTTAAAATATTCGTTTAATTATCGTATTCATCAAAATTAGCGAAATGCAATAAAAATCATGCAATTGTAACACCGCAGTTTCATACTCGCAGTAACGCGCATGCAGATACATTTCTTTCGAGCGAAAAAGAAGAAAGAAGAAAAGAACAATCTCGAGATACGATGGTATTCGCGATTTATAAACGCGTTTCATGCGAATAGAATAGAAAGAATGCGCCGGAGTTAAGCGATTATCAATGATAATTTGTAAAAATAAGATAACTGAGAAAAAATGCACGGCACAACGAATGCCTTACCGGATGATAAAGGCCTCCATTGAGGCTTACCTGCCGAAGCTTGAGGTTACGTTTTCTCTAAAAGACACAGAAGGCACATATTGTAGATACTAGAAATGCGTTTGCCAAGCATAGAGCATGTGATGAACGACATTTAATAGAATTATGATTCAGTCACGATTCATGTACGAGAGAGGAAAAGCGTGATTTTAAACAGAATCAAATCAGGGAAATACAATATACAAAATATAATAAAATTCTCTAATACACGATGAGCTACTTTCCCGTGTGTGATTCACTTTTCCCTCAATATCGTTTCTTTCGTTTCAACTTACTCTCGGCGATGAGCGAGCGCCAGTTGTTGATAGGCAGAGAGATTCGTCAACGATGCGTCCTCGTCGGACGACGACGCGTTGACGTTGGCCACGGAATGCTTTGTCTGATCCAGGGCGTCGTTCTGATACTCCAGAGTATCATTCTCGTTTCTCTCCGGTAAGGTATTCATCATCTGCTCCTCGTAATCCGACGTCTCGTTCTCGTCGACGTAGCCCATCGAGTCCGCGAAAGCCGGTATCACTCTGTAAACGTCCTCTCCGACCCATTCCAGCCCCTCGTACTCACTGATTTTCCTATCGACCGTATCGTTATCCGCGTTCTTGCCGAACGAATTATTGAGATCCGTCATCAGAGTGTCAATCGAGGTCACGTTAGATGTAACGTTTGCAACGATATCGCTCGTGATGGTAGGTTCCGGAGATTCCGTCGTGCCGAAGGTAGGTTGATTCCTGGTATAATTTGGCCTGACGTCTTTAAAGTTCCTCAGCTGGTATACTATGGGAAGCGGAGTATGCTCAGTAACCGCGGAAGAAGTAGACGAAGAAGAAGTAGTAGATAATGACGGAGCGTGAAAAGAATTGGCGACGTTCCTGGCAGTCGTGTGCCTCAAGGTCGAAGGATGCTTCGGATCCTTGGACGAAGCGAAGGTGCCTTCCCTGTCTACGAACCTCGATCTCTCGTCGGAACCAGAGCTGGAATCGAACTCGGAATCGTCGTAGGAAATCTTGAAGATTACGTGGGGCTCCATGGCACGGTCGAAGCTTCGATGAAGATTCTGCGACGTGTCCTGCTCTTCGGTGTTCCTCGACTGGTCCTCGTAATCGAGATTCGCGGCCTCGGACCACGATTGCTGCTGCAGCTCGAGCTTGGAGGCCAAGTTCTCGTAATCAATCACCGCTTGGCGATTGTAAGCATCAAAATCGAAGTTTTTGTCGTCTCTCTCCTCGTATCGGTCTCTCTTCTTATCGTTCCTATCGGACACATCGATGTTAGGCTCGTAACGAGAAGACGACTCAAACTCCATGGAATTGTAGTTCCAATGCTTTGCTCTATTTCCATAGATATTTTCGTCGTAGAATCTTCCCTCGCTGGATGACTCTGTCGTTTTCTTCAATTCTTCATCCTTTCGTTTGTCGAGTTCACGCTCGCGAATCGCCAGCACTTCTTCGGGAGTGTAATTGAGACTCTTCAGCAGCAGCATATTGGCCGTGCTGAGATCACCTGTGATTATTTGAAGGATTGCCTTTTTCAGCATTTTTTCTACTCTCCGTGCACTAATAGGAATCGAGCCTTCTCTGTCTAAGGCCTCTATGTGTCTTACACTTTTCTTCAATGAGTCTGATAGCAAAGTGTCCGTAGTTTCCTCACTCTTAAAATTGGATTTTTCTTCGACAAAATCTACGTGACTGTTTTCTTTTCTATGCATCGGATAAAATTCATGATGATGATGATGGTGATGATGATGGGACCATGTATTGGTCGCGATGGACACCAATAAAATAAGCACCAAGATTTTAACCATTGTTGCAAATAATGAAAAATTGTTCGAAAAGCTTAACGCAGTCGCGTTGCACTCGAATTTCGTTTTCAATTACAATGACGGATGATCTGTATTTCCAAAAATTAACGCAAATAATATTGCAAAAGATAAAACGAAGCTTGGAATTTTCTCGATTTCGTTTCCAGGAATAATTTTCAATCTGGGAGAAAATAATCCACAAAAAAAATTATCAAATTTCGAAAATTTTGCTCGAAGATGCTCGATAAGCAGAGTCTATGAGTAATCTTCAAATTTTGAAGAAGAAAAAAAAAATAGTTTCTCGAGCGAAGATTAGTTGAAATCCTTGAAGCTCGTTGACAGATGATACGGTATCGCGCGCGTTATTAGTCTCTCGCTTCCGATCTCAATTTCGCTCACCTCGCGGAATCACGGATGCGTGACAACGAGGATCGCCGTAGTTCTTAAGGGTGTCTCTTCTCTGGTTCTTCAAACTTTCTTCGAAATATCTTCGGGATGTCCCGGGACGACACAGTCGCGTGCAGATTCTGTGACCAGCTCTGTCACCTAGACGCGGCGCTTCTCCGCAGTACGTCCCAAGCAGCACGTGAAGAAGAAGAAGAAGAAGAAGAAGAAGAAAAAGAAGAAGAAGAAGAAGAAGAAGAAGAAGAAGAAGAAAAAGAAGAAGAAGAAGAAGAAGAAGAAAGGTAGAAGAGGAAACCGTTTTGTACGGAGGCGCGTTAGCGAACTGGACCGTGATTGGTCTGCCGGCGATCGCGAACCAAGTTCTAATCGCACGAGGAAGGCGCGAGGTGCGTAAGCAGGAAGAATTCGTATAGTGTGCGTGTGCACGCTCTGAGCAGTAAGTCTCAACTGAGCCGTGGTACTGGCCAGCTCACAGGCATAATTCTGTCTACTCACTAATTCCGAGACAACCACGAAGCCGCGAGAGGAGACGCGCCGGTGTTACTACGATGACTCCTTTTTTTTTCTTCCCTCTCCTCCCCCTCTAGTCTTCTCTCTGTCTGTCTGTCTGTCTCTCTCTCTCTCTCTCTCTCTTTCTGTCTGTCTTTCTCCCTCTCTCTCTCGTTCTCTTTTTCTCTCTCCACCACCGTCGTCTCTCACGTCGGCTCACTCTTTCTCCTCCGCTGGGGTAACCCCTTTTCCCTCGTGCACCGAAATCCCGCGAAAGACAGCCTTTTCTCTCCTCGCGATGTTTTATCTTCTTCCCCTCCTCCTTCTTCTGTTCCCTTCTTCGTCACAGTTTCCTCTTCTTTTTCGTTCTTTCCCTTGTATTCGTTTCTTCTTGACGCGAATCTGCCTTCCGATGATGATTACCGAAGATTGTGTTGAATTGATCCGTCGACCCAAACTCTCCGGATGATCTTCCTTTTTCCCACTTATCTTCGCGATATCAGCTTGTTTGAAATTTTGCAAATCTTGCTACAGATCCTCGGTTTCATACCTCGTTCGTGCAAATACTTATGTGATAACCGACGAATGTTATCAAATTTTTTTCCTTCTTTCACGGTCGTAAATGACGATCTACGCGTGCGCGGGACTTTCGCTACCAAAAAAAATCGATCCCGATCTTCTACCGTGCGATAACTCGATGGAATCGTGGCCTCTTTCCTCCTCCCCCACGGGCCACCGTCGCCTTCGTATAATTTTGATTACCTCGCGAAAAGAAACGAAAAGAATGAATTTCCTCTCCTCCTTCGTCCTCTGACTTCTACGAAGGTCTCGGTCATTCGGCGAGATAGAGCTCCTCTGAACGACTTGAGAGAATGTTGCGACGAAATGCGAGAGAAATGGAGGAAGGAGAAAAAGAGGAACAGGTACAGGGATATATGACGGGAACGCACGAAGCTTGCACGAGAGAAATGTACAAGGAGGCTCGTCGTATTCGGATGGTCGTTTCAGGGGCAGCCGTATACGATTTTATAGGGTGTCTCTCTCTCTTCGCTGTCTAGACGAATCGAAAGATATGATCTTTGAATCATAATGTATCGCTTTTAATAAATGTAGCCTCCGCGTGCGTGCGTGAAAATACGATACAACGCACGCAGACGGCAAGAGTTCGAAAAGGGAGGGGGGGAAAAAAAAATAGTAAAAAAATGAGATGGCCGTGACAGATTCAATTTACTTCCACGTGTGTGGAAATCTCTCTGGGAATCCGTAAATATCAATCTCGCTTAGTTATTATAATGATTCGAATGTAATTAGATATTTATTTTGGACGATTGCTTTTAAAAATTACATGTCTCTCTCATAAGTTGATCGCAATGTTGATTAAAAAGCTCAGTTTTCTTTATAAACGAGGATACGATCGTCCCCTCCCTCTCTCACGCTCTCTCTCTCTCTCTCTCTCTCTTTCTAATTTTATTATAAATTTTTCTTAAATTATTTCTAGATGAAAAAGGAAGATGTGATTTATAATATGTTTCCGCGAAGGAGATGTAAATCCTCGACCGCGTTAAGAATAGACATGTGCCTGAACAAACTCGTAAATCTAATGCTTTCGAATCAAGCTCTTCACAGATTACCAATATGACGTAATCAAATTTAACGTCTGATATCTGGATTAATATTTCGATGCGTCTGAAGAGAGGCCCCTCCCCCCCCCCCCACCCCCCCGGCAAAATGTATCAAGCTTTTGCGCTTTTCGCGAGAAATAAAATAATTCTTTCTTAAAGAAATATTTAACAAGATGACTATTGGATTGATGCCACGACACATTTTGACACAAATTATTTCATACATTTCTCTATCTACGTTTATAAAGTATAAAAGCTCTCGCTAGTATGTTTCGAGTTATTGCGAAATGTATATAACGCAATACGTCTCTTCCAAATCGATTCGTGGGATCGTCATTGACGGGTATGCAAGAGGGAGAGGAAAAAAAAAAAGAAAAAAAAAAGAGGCAAAACGTTCACCGGTAAACAAATCGATGAATCGAGATCAACGACGTAACCACTTATTCACCCTGCTCAAACTGGGTTGGCCGACGTGTCTGGTGGGGGGCCACGTGTGTCGAAGGAAGTGCATTGCCGGTGTCCCGGATACACACGCACACATCTCTCTCCTATACCTTATACTTGATTTCGCATGTACATAGCGCGCGCTTAAATTACACACATGTGTGACTTTTACATGTGTGATTGAATGTGCTCTTTCTAAATACGTCTGCGAGCTTCAAATTACTCCTTTCCATTCGCTTAAGCTTCAATCGACGAAAGATGCGAGAGGTCGCTCTCTCTCTCTCTCTCTCTCTTTCATATATAATAATTATATCTAAATAAAGGATAATCTTAATGGAAGATAACTCTTTGTCCGATTCTCCTGGTCTGTTTTGAAAATTGAAACTGAAGTTAGATATCGAGAGTGTCCGTGTTGTCACGGTTAAACCGTGCGAAATCCAAGTACTTCTAGCTCTAGTCTCGAGCATAAACGGAATGAATCGTGTTTAGGCTACAGTTATTTATCGCTCGAATCCATCTCGCTACCCTGGAAAGAGACAAAGGACGGAGTTAAAGTTACGCGACGGCGAACGGTGAGAAACCGGCCTTCGGAGACTCTCGGAAGACATACGCCGGGTACATAAAGTACCCACGTGCGATCACGCGCGGGCCTGCAGACACGCGGGCCTAACTGCGCGTCAGTTCGGAGGGTTATAGGGTGCGTGAGAGAGCGAAAAGGGGGAGAGAGATCACGGACGCGATGCAATTTGATCCCGCGTACGAGAGAACGAGCGGCCACGACGACGGTTCGGTGCAACGCTTGTCTGACGTCAGCCACCGAATTCTCCGTCGCGAATCGGACATGCGGACAGACAATCTGGCGTCTAGACATATCAAAATAAATAATGCGCGGAGCATCTATCTCTCTCTCTCTCTCTCTCTCTCTTTCTCTATCTACATATCTCTCTCGCTTCGCCAAGTGAAATTGTTGGCTCGCACACTCGTTACATACTCGTACATCGTCCTTGTCAGCGACGACGGCGGCGTCCTATTTAGCTTACGGGGGATGTTACGGTGGCCGTAATGAGAAACACCCGAATGAGAATTTCTTCGCCGCGCGATATCGTCAACGCCGATGCGTTTCTCCGCGAAGACTCGGTAAAGAAATCCCCGAAGCTAGATCTTTCGAGAAAAATAGAAAGAAAGAAGAAAAAAAGGAAGAAATAACTCGATTAATTCGCGAACAATCGTAGATTTTGACGTTTCCCTCCCACTCTTGTTCTTACGAGAAGAGAGAGAGAGAGCTGCTGAAGATCTTTTGTCGCAATCGCGATGGGACTCGATCATAACAACTGTCGCTGCCGCCGTATTGTTTCTCGGAATTGTTTTCATAGCCGAGGAGGGGGGGGGGGAGGGGAAGGATAACATGCGATGCGTAGTTCCGTTTGTGCGCGATGCGAACTAATATCGGAGCAAGACGCGGATGGTAAAACGCAGACGCGGCAGAAAAATTGACGGATAAACATGGGGGCTCCCGGGAAACAGAATCGCGTCGTCTCACCTGGCGTCGAGTCGCATCCGAGATACGCCTTTTCTAATGACAAAGCCTTATATATCTCTCACTCTCTCTCTCTCTCTCTCTCTCTTTCTCTCTCTATGTCTTACCTCGGGGACGGGGCACGTCCGAGCGAGAATTTAAGACGTTCTGCCCACGCGCGCCAAATTATTCCGCCTTATGCCCGTTTCCTCCGATCGGAATTGTAAAAAAGGGAAGAGAAGAAGAAACGGATTCCACCGACGCCGTACGGACCCGCGAAACGAGGAAGGCGCAGAAACAGAACGAAAAAGAAATGGAAATCGTGCAATTTGCATGGTCCCTCTCCTCACCGGGACCAACACGGAGGCAGACAACAATCAAGATAAGATCTCTCTCTCTCTCTCTCTCTCTCTCTCGCTTCCCTTCTTGGGATCCATCAGGGGATACTATGGCATATCCACGGATACTCCGCCTTCCCGATTCTCCGGATCGCTTCGTGGAATCGGGGATTTGAATTTCGGAGTGGATTGCGCAATCCGCACCCACGCGTAGGCGCGCAAACGCAATCGTCTCCTCGACCAGACGATCATTTTAAAACCAATACCCGCCTATCGCGAACACGCAAATCTTCGGAGAGGTGATCTCCCCTGTCTCACCCCCTCTTTATCCCCCCTCCCCCCACCCCACCCCCCCTCTCTCTTCCCTCCATCGCGTCCCGCGCTCGTTCCACGACGCACACGGAGACAACACGCTTTCGGATCCGGAATGCGAGAGAGACGGACTTTTAGAAAATTTTCTTACGCGTAGCGGCTAAGGTGAGCCTCTCCTCCCACCCGAGCGCGACTATTTAGATCGAAGAGCCTAAAAAAGTCACACAGACACTCCCGATGATTCTTGAATATATGATAAAGAATTTAAAATAATATAGCGTTTCCGGTACGCAAATATGAAGTACAGAGAGTACGAAATGATAAAGTCACAAATTTAACCGATATGATCGATTATAAATATTGTATATTGAAAGATCTCTCAGATGTCTAGACGGGAGAGATTGATTGACTTCGAGTGGAGAGAGAAGAATTGCTGGATGGAAAAACCGCGCGATGGTTATCCTCTTCTGATTCTCATTCCCATTAGAAAATACTTCGAGATTGAAAGGAGGAGACGCGAATATCGGAAATGACGCGAAAAGAAGTTGCAAGATGGAAAGCGATACGCGCAGCCGCCGAAGGCCTGTCGCGTGCTGCGACAGACGAAATGAATCGGACGCACGACATTCCAAACGAAACGAGAGTAAAGAGGAAACACGAGAAGAGACGGGGAAGGAAGCGTACGCGCAGTCACGTACGGCGGTTCCGTCTGGTTAAATCGCGCAATGACGAGGTTGCCTAATCACAAATTATGCCGCGTACGCAACAACCGATTCCGTCGTCGCGCATCGGGATTATGTAACGTCAACTCGAACGTCTCGACCAATAATATTAGTTTTTTTTTCGGCGTAAATACTTGTTGTCTACTTATATATATATATATATACAGGCTGTCTATTTAAATCTTATAAAAGGATTCCTTCAAAACTCCCCGATTCTTTTAGGTATTTTTCTTCAAAATTCCAAGTAAAGAGAATACTTCGAAGATATTTTTTGCAACTTTTTAAAATAAAATTTTTTCATTCCATGCGTTTTCTAATGCTTTTCACTCGTACGAAGGAAGAGACACTCAAATTTCAAGTGCTGGATTTGCAAAAAAAAAAAAAAAAAAAAAAACAACTAAATTGCTCTCGTAAGATAAGCATTTTTCACTTGTATAACATTTTAATTCTTTTATTATTAAAAATTATAATAAAAATGTACGCACTGCATATTCAATTTTGTTAAGCCGTTAAATACATAAACAAAGAGACAGATATATATTTCTAATAAAGTTTAAACACATAATTCACTTGTCTTGCCGAATGCTTGCAATATAAGAGCAAAATTATCAAAAAGAGAGAATCTTTTTAAAAAATTCTCGACTTCCAATAAAATTCTATGAGAATTACCTGATTTTTGCAGATATAAAAATCCTATAATAATCTGCTCATACGACAGAGAAAGAGAGAGAGAGAGAGAGAGATAGTTACGTGACTATTAATTACTCTAATAAGTAAAAAACAGAAAAATAATCGTGGCAATTTATATTAAAAGAGAGTAAAATGAAATATAAAGCAAGATTAATCGCTTCCTGGAGCTATAGAATGTAAGAGAGAGAGAAAGATTTATCCTCATTTAAAATATTCATATTCTCAGCTCGAATTTTAGAGGGGTCCGAATAGGCTGGATAGAGTTGTGTACGCATTTCTGTTCTAACGAAGGAGTTAATTCGACGCTCCTGTTTTCGTGGCAAGGGAGGCGATAAGAAATGGCGCGAGTCGGATGTTGACGACGTGAACGAGTCGTTTGAGACGACGCGATGTTTCATGGCGGCGGTATAGGGCAGCGAAGGGGGAAGGGCATGATGAAATTCTGCGGAATATTGAATTTTTCCCGTGCTCTCGTGTGTCCGGTATCAGGAGGCACGATCAGCAGGTACTATTTCCGCGCGCGAGGCAACGAGTCCGCGTTTCCGCTCGTCAGATTCGTCCGGGAGACATCATTCATCGCGATAGAATTATTTGACGTTCATACGCAGACGCTTACGGGAGCCGCGATAATTGCGATAATTAACGGCGAGATGCACGGGCGATTCGTCTCCCGAATATGCCCGACTCGCGTTCATCTCTCGCAAATTTCACTATCCGTGTTGCTTTTGGTACCGTGCCAGAAATCTAAAGCTGGCCCGCTCTGCTGTGCCACGTGCACGTAGAAAATAGAATAATATTCGTATAGAGTTGTCAAGGCCGTGCGGTAGGGCGTTAGACGTAAATAAATAAAAAAAAAAAAAAATTATATTGCCTCCTCTCTCGCGAGCAAAATACTCGATAAACAGCCTGATGATTGGATAGAACAATGCGAATACGCTATGCCCGAAAATGAAATTTCTTAGCATTTCATATGATCACGGGGTGTCCACTTGAATCTTGTAAATTTTCTGATTTGTCAGATATTTTTGTTTAAAATTTTACGTAAAAGGAAGATTTTTTTTCAAGAATTTTTAACGCAACTTTCTAAAAGAAATTTTTTTATTACAATATGTTTGCTAATGCTTTTCGCTTTAATACAAAGGAAAAACACACAGCCTTTTAAATTTCTAGTGCAGGATTTGTAAAATGTATTGAAAAAGATTAAATAATTTTTGTAGGGTAAATATTTTTTATTTGCGTAACATTTTTAATTTTTTATTCATTAAAAATTACAATAAAAGTATGCACTATATATTGAATATTTTCTTAAGATATTAAATATATAAACAGAAACGTATATACATATATATTATAATATTATTTTCAACATATAATTCACGTGGCTTATCTCGACTGCTTGCAATATAAGAGCAACATTATTAAAGAAAGAATTTTTTTTTTTAAATCCCAATAAAATTCGATGAAATATTTTTTTATTTTTTTTTCTTCAGATACAGAAGAAACCCTGAGAATTCCAGGTTTTTCCAGGGGGTAGATACCCTGGGTTAGTTCGGATAAACGAATAAAATTTTATGACAAATTTTAATAGAAAATATTGTTAATATCTCCGATCGTTTTCCGTACGCAAGGTATTATGTAACCGTCACGTCGAAGGCTAATTCTCTTTCCCCTCGAAGATCCTTTCCTCTTATCCTCGAATAGCAAAGCAGACCACACCGTTTGTAAATACCACGAAGTCTAAAACATTCGGCAGACTAAACACATTATTACGTCATGTGACAGTGTCGGAAAGGGAGTCCAAGCAGAATATAATCCACTAATGAAAGCAAATCTTACGTCGGCGTTTCCATTTATATCCGTGGAAATTACGCTGATCTAATCACAACATTCACTCGTCAACTCCTAAAATTTCGCGATCTACGATATATACGGAGTGTCCGAAATGAAAATGGAGCGAAGAGAACATGGTCTCATTCTATAAATAATTTTTACAGCGAGAGGAGATCTTTCTCTGACAATTTACAATTGTCTCGCACCGAAAGATGGATTCGAGTAACTCGAGTACCTACGCCAAACGGATGATAGAGGAGGAAGAACGCTTACAGAGCGAGAAAGGAACTCGAGACGTCCACGCAAAGCTTCGAACAAAAATTTGAACATGATTCTCGGTAAAATAGCGTTCTCTCGCGCGTCGCGTCTCGACGAGATAAGCTAAGCATCGTCTTCCCGATGTTTTGTCTTGTGTTTTTTTTTTTTTTTTTTTTTTGTTCCTCGCCAGCAGCCGGACAATTTAGCCTTGGATGCCTCGGATTACTCGAACTTCCTGCTTCGTAATTTACCGAGCAATTCGACTTTGCGTAAATTTACCAAGATACGTACAAAACTCAGACGGGAAACATTTCAGCGATAAATTTCTAAGCTAATTTAAAATTGATTTAATTCGATTGTCTCGTCGTATGTTATCGGGGTATATTTAAAGTCCGGATAAAAACTGCGGAAAAAAAGCAAGCTGTGTAAATTTTTTTTTTTTTTTTTTTTTACATTTCCAACGATCGACATTTATATAAAATTAACGATCTTACGGATAAAAAGAATTGAAATTAGATAATTTTTATTGCCAAACCTGATTTCATCAAACTCTTATATCTGATTATATCGAAGTCTGTTGAGCCGAATAGATATCGTCGTATTAAGTACATCTTAAATTCGACTTTATCGCGTCGCGTTATCAAATTATTTTTCCGTTCGTCTAAAAAACCGCGCTGATTAAATAAACGTTGAGATACTATCACGAAACAATTTCTATGACGTGATCATACAATAAATTATATCGAAATTCTGTATACAATACAACCTTGTGCAAATAATAATTTTCCTCGTATGTACATCTACGCTGGATGATTTTACAGCTGTTTGCACGAATATGTCATAATGTGACAAACAGGTATAATACAATCTACTTTAATGCTCGAACAAGATTTTATCCTTTCCGTAATAAAATATAGTTTATCATACTTTGTCAGCCGTGATTAAAAGGATCCCGTATATTTGGAGAAGATATATTCGTGTATATACTTAACTTAAGATTATTTTCCAGAGATATACGATTTACACATACACTGTAAATAATATATTTATATAATTTCTAAACAACAAAATAAATAAATAAAAATTGCCACAAATTACCACCGTTATCAATTGAACGCATTTAATTCACCTGGCGATAATGTTAATACGTATAGATAATTTTTAATCGGTCGGAGTAATGTTTTTTTCTTTTCAGGAAACGTATCTTATAATCACATCGCGATCGTTACGTAAAGTGCTTATTCGTGCTTATTTATTACGATCGTGCTTCGCGGCTTCATCTTCCGGTTTAGTTCTCCAGTTTCCGTGTCTCGTCGGTAGCGCGATTAGCTGCAGAATTTTTCATGCACCTGTTTTGAATTGCGTGTCACGTGCATCGGCTGCCCGATGCGATCCGTCAAGACGACGCGGCGCGTGTTCGTCGCACGCGTATGCGTGCGAGAATGACGCGAAGCGAGACGCGCTTCAGGACTTCGCTGATTCTTTGGTGCCCGTCCAACAAATCGCTCGCTATCGTTCGTTTCTTGTCAACGACGAGATAAATAATGAAGAAGTTTGATGCGAAGGAAGTTGGAAAGAGCATCAACCCGCCAATAAATCACATATATAGTAGACACGGGAAACTTGTTAACCAGGAAGTTACATTTCCGTGAAAATGAGTGAAATGTGTGTGTGTGTGTGTGTACGCTTTGTATACGATTATAATGATTTAAAAAATGAATGATGACATTCACAATATTATATATATATATATATAAAAGAGAAAGTTATACCACGCTTCAAAGTCGCTGAAAGTTATAACGATGTTACATTATGATGATGTAAGAAATTATTAGGTGTACAACTTTGCTTCCGCCGTTTTTTCCGAAATTCGAGGCTTTATTGTAAAAAACTGGTTATACATTTTGAAATTGCTTGTTGAGTCATTCCCAATGATCGTGCCAATCCTTTTTGACTTTGACTCGAGTCTTCATTAAGTAATGCCTCCAATTCTGCATCTTCGAAGAGCTTCTCTCTTCCACCGCTATGTCGGTCTTCGACGTGAAAATCACCGTTCTTGAAGCGTTAAAACCACTCGCGACACGTTCTTTCACTAATAGCGGCTTCACCATAAGTATTTGAGAGCATTCGATGAGCCTCAGCCGCAGATTTCTTCATATCGAAGCAGAAAATTAAAACCTCCCGCAAATGACGAGAATTTGGCTCGTAAACTGACATTTTCAATCGAGAATAACTTTATGATGCGGACACAAATCGACTAATGTTTCTATGGGGTTATGTTGACAGATGCCCAAGTTTATCGCATGACGTCTATGATCTATTTATTTCGACCACTACTTACCGCTAAAGCCATCTATAGGAAAACGGCGGAAGCAAAGTTGTACACCTAATATTATACATATAGTGACGTGAGTATGACGTGTGTGTTTGTGTGTAGCAATAGATAATTCAAATGTATGTAAATATTTGCGTTTTTCCAAAAAAAAAAGATTTCCTATACATATAATATAAATTGGAGCTGTAAATAATATTTTTTACATTTTCGTTATTTAAAGTAAGAAAGTTTTTTAGACAAAATATGAAAATGTAATTATTTGTGACAAATTTTCAGAATAATCTATATTTATTTTGCGTAAATTTATTTTTGAAAAATATAAATCAAAAAATTGCTATATTAAATGATCTTTCTTTACCTTTTATTATTCATGTTAATTCAAAATGTACAAAAATAATGTATACGTATATTGAAAATATAATTGCGGACGTGATTTATATCTACATATATATATATATATCTGGATTATATCTTGCTTAAAAGTGAGATATTGAGTTTAATTAAATTTGAAAATAACTTTTGCAAAATTATTTAAAATTGGAGACAACGAAAAAATTTACTTGCGAATTAAATATATTTTGCAGAGTTCATATATGTGATGAAAGGAAATATTGCAAATCTGAGACATTCTATATCTCAGCAAAAACCATCATAGTTCAGCACGATTGCAAAAGAGGATGTTAGCAATATCTTTTTTCACTCAAATTGTCACAGTAAAAGAAGGGAGTGTCCCCCCACTCTTATACCTCGAGGTTGCACAACGATTTTATCACCGATTTTCAGTAGTTCCTTGAGCGGCTTATCTTCTTCTACATATAGATAGAGAACAATGTCAGTGTGTCTCTACAGTGTACAGTTTCGCCTATCATTGAGTTTTTTTTTTCTTCGCTAAACTATGCAATTTGTGCAAGTGTTTATCGCGAAATGATAATGTAGATATGTAGTTATTAAACTTGATTAATTGATAAGTCATTGATGAAATCAATGACGAAAATCAATAAAATTTTATCAGTACCTTGAATTACGAAAGAGCGATCTCTACGAAACTGCATTTCAAACGCAGCCAACCCCGTAAATATGAATATAATTCGTTCGAATATCGCTATAAATACACATGAATATGAATAATATTCGCGTGTAACATGGCATATATCAGATTACCGATATCCAAATTGCAGTTGAAGTTTTACAAAACGTCCGGTTATCAACGTTATCTGTTGCTTTGATTTCAATGAGATTACGAAGCGTTTATGTGTAAGAATTGCTATTCCTTCTACATACCGGGAGAAATACATTCTTCCGTTTTGCTTCAGTGCTGTGAAAAGAACGAACGACAGAAGGAGGACACATTTTAACCGTGAAGTGAAGTGAAGGGCAGTGAAATATGTCCGGATTGGCGAATCAGGCATTTGAAGTAACTTTATTTTTCATTTCTTGTATCGATAAGCTCGTTTGAATGATTCATAAATCGTTTCATATCAGTGTAAGAGTTTCTTTAAATATTCAAAGAATATAGAAGAGTTCCTTCGAATATTTAAGAATGGATTTTTTATCTTCGATTATATGCAAAATTGAAAAATACATTAAATAGAACTTGTTTTTTTTTTTTCTTATTTTATATTATATTTCCAGTAAATATTTTGCAATATTATTTGAATATTTTATTCCCTAACGCTTATTCGAGAGAAGCAAAATGTAAAGATTATTGAAAAACAGTTTGATACTTTTATGGTTGATAGGATAATGAATTAGACGTGTTGGAAAATGGTCATCGGAAAAGTGAACCTGCAGCGAACCAAGTAAGCATCACCTTTGTTTAACATTCTTGTTACTATCGTGAAGGAATGCCTTTGTTCGAAACAATCGATCTAATTATAGTTTCAAAAGCATTTGTGTGCACGAATAATTGACGTATATATTTTGCCGTTATTGGACAATATCGTTGCAATATATATTTTACACACACACACACACACACACTCGTCTTAAAATAAAAACTTGAATAATAATAAAAGAGAACAATTTTTTCAATGTTTTGCTGTTATAAAATAAAAGGGTCATACCCATTTGAAATGTCAAAAAATGAATACATTTACTAGATTTCTTGCAGCGCCAATGACTTCATAAAAATTCTTAATTTTTTTTCGATATTAATACAATATTATTAACTACTTAAATAAAAATTCTCAGCTTTTTTTTTTTTTTTTTTTAAGTTATGAGAACGTTTGCAGAATTCCTCTAAATTTCACCGTGGCTGCAGGTTGTGCATGAAAATGTTCGTATCGAAAATAAAAAATACAAGTTTCTTTTGTTAAATATATTAATAGCTATCCGCTATCCAAGTGTTTTTTCAAAATTTTAAAAAATAAAAAATGACGGCATGTCGAAAAGAAGTTGCGTTCTTTTTTTAAAGTCCATCTTTTTTTGTTTATAACAAAAAAAAAGTGGGGAATCGGATTTGAAGAAGGCTTCGTTAGCAGATGCGGAATTCTATTAGAAATTCGCATGTAAAATTTGAAGTTAATCCGTCTACCTTAGTCCAAGTTTTCATGCACACCGTGCATGAAAATATGAATCTGCGAATATAATTTCGAAAGAAAATCTTTTTTAACTGAAAATTTTTATTTAAGTACTTAAAATAATACTGTATTAATATTATAAAAAAAAGTAAAAAGTTTTTATCAAGTTGTTGCGCTGCAGAAAGGAAAAAAAATCTAGAAAATGTATTCATTTTTCGAGAGTTCAAACGGATATATCCCTTTAATAACAATCGAAAGTAATATTAATATGTAGCATTATTATCGCAGGATGCTAATTCTCATCGCAAGTCACAAAGACGTTGGAAAATCAGAAGCAACGCGACCGACGCCTATCTTTCGAAACACCGGAGAGTTTTCAAGATTTTTGGCTTAATAATTTTAAATCTCTTTATTGTAGCCTATACAATCTGGGCGGGTGTATATTGGAAAAGTAAACGTAAGTATGTGTGATTATTCGATAGAATTTATAATCTCCGTTATATAATTGATATCTCGAATTGATAAAGTACTGACGCGCGTTAAATTTGACAACGTAACGTGTGATATAACGATATATCCATTTCTCAGTTTCAGAAAATTATTGCGATCTTGAATGGTGCGATGGCTACGGTTTCCTGCTTATACTCGTAGGACTTATTTATCTCTGTCTATTTTATTTCTTGATCGTAAAACGATATTTTGGGAAGTACATCGTACAATGTTTCCTACCAATAACGAATTCCCTGGAACGCTTACAAAGTACCAAGTGAGAAATTAACGTCATCCGATTCGATCAAAATTATATATAAACGATTCATATCGATGATATCGTGAACATTTTCAGATACGGAACGTGCATTGGTGCAACAATCTTTTACTTGATTACACTAACAGCCATCATTATTTTCCTCATTCTCGATACCGCAGAATCCAGATACAGATTAATTAGTATCCTCGGTATTATCGTCATACTTGGATTAGGCTGGTTATTTTCTAAACATCCGAAACAGGCAAGTGAATCATGATATCTCGAGATTGCTCAAATTTTGCAGCATCTTCATATAAATTTATGACTTTGATCGTACGATCTTTTTCTACGTTGAGAGAATGAGAGATATCATTTTATCCATTATATTGCTTGAAGCGTTTACAAGAGATAAGTTAATTCATTAACTTCACACGTTACGTAAGAAATTATCTTCATCTGCCGCATCGCTTCCCGAACGCCCTCCAATCAATTACCGTAACATAATATACATAAGCGGAGCCGAGGAAAATTGCTAAAGGCACGTGGGTAGACGCGTCATTAATTTCGCTGGAATTTTTAACCCACGTCGTTAAACCGTCCAATGTATGTGTATGCACGCAGATCTCTTTGTTTACAAACTCTTTTGATGCGTCATATAACTTTTTTTTTTTTTTTTAGTAAGAAAATGAGAATATTAAATATACAAATGTGAAATGACAATCTTTCAATATAGAATTTATACAATATATGCAATTTTCTTCATTTATTGTCACTTTCGATCATTTTAACGATCATGTCCTATATTAAATGTACGCAGGTCAAATGGAGACCTGTTATTTGTGGCCTGATTTTACAATTTCTACTTGGACTCATTACACTTCGATGGCCCGTCGGTCGCGGTATTTTCCAATGTATCTCAAAGAAAGTTGCCACTTTCTTGGATTACACTAAAGCCGGCGCAAGCTTCGTATTCTCGGAAGATATAGTCAACAAGGGAATCTTTGCGTTCACCGTTAGTTTTATGATTTAGTATATTATAACATATTTAGAAATATAGAATTAAATATAAAATAATAAACGTCACATATAATATTTAACAATTATCTTATAAAGGAATGATACAAGGAAATAAGAATGATAAATTATTATTAAATTAAATTAAATTAAATTACGAAATAATTAAATATTTAAATTAAATTATAAATTAAATATTTAATTTTAAATTGTAAATTAAATATTCAATGAAATTATAAATAAAATTTATTATTTGTTAAGAAATTAATGATTTGACGATTGGAAAATTTTTACTTTACTTTATTTATCCGAAAATTTCTTTCAACTTACAATTTCGTCGTAAACTGCTAATGAGAAAAGATTTTAATTTATATTAATGGTATATTCGGCTTTGTTAGGTACCGCCCGTGATCTTTTTCTTCAGTTTCGCGGTGCACATCATGTCCTATCTCGGTGCATTACAATGGATAATCATGAAACTAGGATGGATTTTGCAAAGCATAATGAACACAACGTTGTGCGAGTCGATAAGCGCCACCGCTAATCCTTTCATCGGAATGGTAATATCACCGCAACTGAGAATCAGTAATTTTATATTCTCATAAAATTAGAATTTTCGGATCATAAAAATTCGAAACTATGAATTTGCTGTTCCCCAGTCGGAATCTCCCCTATTATTCCGACCGTATATCAATGAATTGACCTCCTCGGAGTTGCACGCGATACTCAGCTCAGGATTTTCCACAATCTCTGGTCTGTCATATGTGTTGTACGTACGAGATTTATTGGTGTCAATAAACTATAATTTATAATCGTCTTTACTTGCCCGTTACAGGTTCAACATTGGCCGCGTACATAGCATTCGGTGCAGAACCGGCTCATTTAATAACCGCCTCCGTAATGTCTGCGCCGACTGCTTTAAGCTACTCCAAGCTCTTTTATCCGGAAACCAAGCAAAGTCTCACGAAATTCGAAAATATCAAGCTTGCAAAATCGTAAGCGCAAAACCTTTACAAAGCATCCGTCTCAATAATGGCTGTCGTGAAAAAATTCATACATGTATATTATATTTATATATAGATCGGACAACAGTATTCTAAACGCCGCTACAAATGGTGCGTTAGCTGCGCTGCCAATAGTTTCGGGTATAATCGCGAATATCGTGGCTTTCGTATCCTTCATTGCGTTTTTGAACGGGATGCTCTCTTGGTTCGGTGGTCAGGTCGGATACGAAGAACTGAGTCTCGAGGTAATGAATCTTTTGGCGCTCGTGAACTTCCCAGCCGCTAGAAATGTATCTACTTGAGCGAATTTTAGATTTCCAGTTTTACAGATTATTTTGGCGAAAGTCTTTATGCCACTGAGCTGGATCATGGGCGTTCCTTGGGAGCATTGCGAGGACGTGGGTACATTGATAGGTCTGAAGACGGTGGTCAATGAATTAATCGCATATCAGAAAATGGGCGAGTTTAAGAAGCAGGGTAGAATATATGGGAGATCGGAAGCGATCGCCACATACGCAATCTGCGGTTTCGCCAATCCAGGCGCGATCGGCATCCAGATTGGCGTCTTTGCTTCTTTAGCACCGGAGAGCAAGGAGCGAGTAACGAATGTCATTTTACGAGCCTTCATTACTGGCAGTGCCGTCTGTTTCCTCACGGCCAGCGTCGCCGGTAAGATTGAAATCTAACGTGACTCTGTTATTGGAGAGAAACTGCCTTTTAATAAAATATCTTCATAAATATTCATTTTACACAAAAATAAAGTAATTTTAAAAGGGCTACATTTTAGTCGTCTTAGTTTTTTTTTTTTTTTTTTTTTTCCTTTGAGTGGAAGCAGCAAAAAGTTTTGAATGTCATCTCAAATTTTTTAAAAGGGAAATCTTATTTTTAATCTGCTATAATTGTAGAAGATCAAAAGACGAATCCAATGACCTAAAATATTTAAAATTTTCCAATAAAGTTTCACTTTGTTTTAGGTATGCTAATCGACGATGTTGCATCATCGTTCTCTGCAAACGTTACAACAATTTCAAATCTTACATCAGCGACGACACTAAATACTCTGTTAATTTAAATTGAGAGATTGCATTACAGCAATCTTATTACAGAGGCATTTAATCACAAAATCATTCAATTATTCCGAATTGATTATATCATACTTGTTTGAAAAAAAATGCCAGTCACGAAGAACATCACTTGTTAAATAATTGTAAATATGTAGCGATGTTGAGAGAGAAAGACACATTTAAATTCTATTACGGACTTTTTATCAGTAATAAATTTTTATACAATATTGTTGTAGAAACATCGGAATAACTTATAAACGATATACATACGAGATCATCGGTTTTGACCGAAAACATGCCTAGCAAATTCTTTCATCCAGCAAAATCACCTTCGCGCTTAGTAATGCATACAAAGCTAAAATGATAGAAAATCGTGTGTATGAGAGCGATACATTTTACTATCTTATTTAATCTGTGCAACTATTTGTACGTTTTGTCAAGTATATATAATCATGTAAGTATCAACCGCGCATAATGGAATATGTATTTCCCCAAAAAGTGAATATGCTTATTTATTATATGTCGATAGTAATATAATTGTATTACAATATATCTTATACCACAATAATATCACAATATCTTAAGAATATAGAATGTCGCGTGCGGTGCTTTGAGAAGCTAAAAATATCGGATGAAAGTATCATTTTTATATATTTTCTATGATCATTTATGGTAGAGCGTGCAGCTGGTAAGTCTCATAGATGATGTCAGTGCGGTTAAACACGTCGGCAGTGACCTCCAACATTTTTGGCAAAACATCTATGTTTCGTTGAATATTTTCACCACAAACCTGAGGAGCAGATGCAAGCGAAGAGAAAATTATTCGACCACCTTTGGCATTCTCTTTAAAAAAAATTCAATTAATCTGTTTTACCTTTCTTAATAGGGCCTCCCTATTAGGCATAGCGTACATGGCAACTATCGCGGCCTTCCTGATCACCCATGGATGATGTTTTGCCAACGTTTTGTTATACGCATCTTGACAACAACTGGACGTTTTGTCACCATCCGAGAGATCACCCAATTGTCGCAGAAATTCTCTAATAAAATCTAGAAGATTAAAATGTGCGTCAGTAGACTTGGATTTTTAAGCAGCAATGATAACGACATAGTACCTAAGCCTCTATGTAGTCGCAATAAAGTACGTGTGCCATTAGAAAGATCAGGTTTTTCTAGCAGTTCGTTTCCCTTCTCATATTCAATCATAGATTTGACGGTAATATACTGCTGATCGTTTTTCTTTAATAAATTAGTCAGGATATCTATCTTTTGCTTCAGGTCAGAAGAAACAAAACTAAAGACACTGCCCATTAACTGGAAAAATCTGTACACACAGCATGTTACGAAAGCATAAATGCTACATAGATACAATCTCATATCGCTGATATCACAGTTTAATAAGAGATATCATGATTAATTTGTTGACTTGAGCAAAAGAAGTAGATAAGGAGCAAAAAAGTAAGAAAGGAGTTTAATATCACCGAATTATTATTTTATACATATTTTCAACATATAACGTTCGTGCTAAACTTTATTAAATTTTAGACAAGAACATTATATATAAATTTTGTGTTAAATAATAAACAATACAATAAAAGTTCTCTTAATTCAAAATCAAAATTAAAATTATTTTAAGTTGTCATTTGTTTAATTCTTTATTCGACTTTCGTATGTTACTAAAATACCACAGGTGGCTAAATAAATCTGTCTAAACTATAAACGGTATAAATTGATGAAGAAAGAACAACTTGAAATCGATGCACATAATGAAAAGGTTATGTTAGATGATGAAAACAGATGAGCCACACAACTTACTTGTAGAGTTCGTTGTAAGCGTCTAGATAAGCTTCCAAAATGATATCGTCGTTTTCCGTGAGAGATTGATCGAAATAATCATGCACCATATGCAAGTCGAAAAAACTTAACTCCGGTCCCTCCGCCATTGTCGTGTTACTGCATTCAACCAAATGACTATCGAAACTGCTTCTGCGCCAACGTTATGATAATTCGCGCTATCTTCTTTGATTATCCATATAACCCTCGAACTGAAACCATACAATTATATAATCGCCAACAATCATAACTGCCTATTGCAATCTACGACAGATACATAACGTGGTCAACAATGACAGCGTCATTTCCAAGATCGATGACTGTTTTCTTTTACCGTTCGAGCTATCACATTTATTCAGGTTCAGGTTTACTCGGAATAAGAAAACGAAGAACGAAGAAGGAAAATATAACAGCGCACTCTGCTAAAGATATCATATCTAATCTTCGCACGATAACTTGAATAACATATGTTTAAATCATTGATTTAGAAATTCAGAGAAAAATGAATGCTGAAGAAATGTGATGATAATGATAAAGATATTTTAAATGATGACATAAACCTACATATGCATATACATATTCATATCTTGATTACACAAATGCATCAAGTTCCTACCATGTATTTTTTTTTATCCAATTTTTATTTAATTCAAAATAATATATATTATATCAAATATAAATTATTCTAAAAAACCTAAGTTTTGCTCTCCGTCTCTGAAAGACGTGCTATGTTTTTACAATAGAAGATATAATGTGAAAGGAATATTATCAGTGGAAGAGAAATAAAATGTTTTCTTGCGAGCAATACAAGTATTTTCGACCACATTGTACAATTCGTTGCCGCCCGCGGACGGAAACGGACGTTTTGAAGCGCGTGTGGACCTTATTTTTGGGTTATGATCTCATCTAAGGAGGATTTTACATATTTTTGCCAGTTGTTGATTTCGTGGAAGTTACATATTTTTCAAAAACCTACATATATGTTTTGATTAAGAATCCTTTATCAGTTGATGGCAACAAGGACGAACACGCGTCGATAGTTGCCAATAAGTTGTAGAAGAAGATCACATTGTATACTCGTCTACATAGTACCATCATCTTCCATAAGAGGCGCTACTCTGGAAGAGCTAATTATGGATCACAATTATTTTTTATTTTCAAAATAAACAACATTCTATCGTAAACAAGAATATGTATGTACAAGTTGTGCCAGACCACTTGTTAATGGCAGATTCTCGAGATCATATTAAAATGAGTTTTCCTCATAATTTCCGTGTTATAAAAGCGACTAGAAAAAAGAGCTTTTTGCAAACTAAATCTTATAGAGAGTTAAAACTATTCTTCAGTTAATTTCAGATAGAGTTTACTTTTTCTTCAGTTAATTTCAGATAGACTTTACTTTTTCTTCAGTTAATTTCAGATAGAGAGTTTACTTTTTCTTCAGTTAATTTCAGATAGAGTTTACTTTAATAGAGAAAGAGAGAAGTTTAATTTAAGTTAGGCTTAGTTATAGATATGTGTTGGAAAAAATTGGAAACTTGCAAAAAATAATGATCTCTCTTGACATTTTCGTTGAGGAAAAATCATCTCCAAATGATCTCAAGAATCTGCCATTAGCAGGTATGATAACTATGGGATACTCTATATATAGATCTATGTATATGTATGGTATATATACATACATTAAAAAAAAAAAATATATTTTGAAATTTAATTCGATAATTCTTAAAACTTAATCGTATAAATATATCTCATAGTTGTTCTCTGATTTTCTCATGATCAACCATGACACGTATGCACAGGCTGAAGACTGTCTTCCATCTTTCGATACACACACAGTAGGAGTTGTTATATTTGCACATTATTTACTCCCCGACCTCTATTTGTCGAACAATCGCCCTGTGCATTTACAGAGTTGGTTTCGACGAGGGGAACTGGGAAATTCTTGCGAGTATCTTCCCACCTCACCTTCCGCTTATTTGAACTATTTGGAATATTTCAACGTTTCCATGCGTACAAGTGATAAAAATGCATAGAGAAAGAATTGGACTTGACTTTTCTTTCTCTAATAAAATAAAGTTAACGCTTACATAATAAAACGGCGTTTCTCATATTTCAAATTTCAATGTACAAATTTTTGTTTCACGAAAGAGAACATATAAAATCAAATTCTCTTCTTTATACTCTCTATTCATCAAGTGATTACATAATCTGTATTTTCATTCAACTGTGTGTCTGACAAATTGAATTTATGACACTCGTACTCAATCTGTTTCGAATATTATTGCTAAAAAATTGGTGCGATACATATGATATAGCTAAGAATTGCGTGGCTATTGATATCGTGCATACATATAACGATGACGAAACATAAACAAAGAATAGCAAAATCTCGCTGACACATCGATTCACATAGGTAACCGGTCTCACTGGGAGTGCTAAATAATTCACCGCAGCTGGGACTGGAGAGAATCGGACGGAGAAGCGTGGGGTTTGCGGAGGAGCGAAGGAGAGACCGGTGGGAGGGGGGGGGTTGGTTGGTTGAAGGGCCCATTAAATATTCAGATGTCCCTCAACGCAAATAGAGTAAAGTCAAACGCGACGTCGAGCGCAGAGGCTTGTAATTTAAAAAACTACGCGAGATCGAAATAAAAACGAAAGCATCTTCGTCTCCGATAGCGATCCCTTTCTTAACGTCACGGCCGACGTATCTCGGTCATGCCAAAGCTCTCGGCTCCCGATGAGGAAGATTGTCCTGAGGAATCGTCCGCGCGAGGAATCGCGATGAATATTTTCCCGCTCGGACGTGAAACGTGCCCGTAGAGACGTGTTTTTACGACGGCGACACATTTCCGGTCAAGCGATCTCACAAGAGGGAGGAAGGGTGGGAAGGGGGGTGTGTGTGCTGCCGACTTCAACGACCAATCACACGACGACGTCGTAGCTGCGGCGCATAAAAATGTGTCACTGGGGTGCCGTAATATCTCCGCCGAGACTTATCGACGAGGAAACGCAGGCTGGATTCTTGATTCCCGGGCAGGACACGCTCAACGATCTTATCTTCCCTCGGCGGACACTTTTGCGCCTTTATCGTTCTCGCTCTTTGAATAACACGAGACGCACCGTCGACCGCGCCGAACAACCGGTCAGCTAAAAAGAATCGTTCAACGAAGCATGCATTGCTCTCCCGATACTCTCGTTCTAATTATTACGGTAACCCAATCTACCCCCGTCTCGCGTCCGTGTCTTGGCTTCCCGCTTCCCTTCTCGATTCTCTCTCGTCTCGGTCTGCTGTCGGCCTAGGCAACGACCCTCCTCGGCTCTCCCTCGCCGTCGTCTACCGTATAATCATCCCTCTTTATCTTACTTCGTTCCGTCCGCATTGAACGTCCGAGTCGCATCCTCGTCTCACCTCTCGTCTCTCTTCTTAGCGGCTCGCCCCGTCTCCTTCTTTCCATCTCGGAGTCTAACTGCGGGATCCTCGACGACCGCCCATCTAAGTTTAACAATTAACGCCCGAACGGGGAAAAATAAATTAATTGCATGCAGCCCCGGCGCGCGAGACGTGTCACGAACATTCGATCTAATCGATGCAGATTCCGTTGTCCTATGTAGAAAATGAATAAGATTTTTTTTTTTGGCACAATTGGGGGGAGAGTATGTTTATACTGGATGATATTCAAATATTCACCCCTAGTTATTTATATATTTCTTGATAAAATTAATAGAGTATACGGATTGAAAAATGCAAAAGAATATTGGGAGATAAATTAACTTTTGTGTAAATTTAATTGGTACGAGCGTTTGGGAAAAAAAAAAAAAAAATCGTGTCTCTTCTCCCCTCCTTCAACTTTCTCCCTGTCGCATTGTTCCTTTGTTCCGATTGTCAGGGTTGTCAGAAGCGACAAGACGACGAGCTAGCGAGAGACGAGAAGGGTGTTTGTCATACGTCGATAGGCGTCAGAATTGACACATTCGCCGAGTGTGAAACGGAAGTGGCGTTTGGGGCGACGTACTAGAGGGATTCGAGGGTGCAAGGCAGATAAATATTTGAGGAATTTGTTGCCGAGGATGAAGGCGATGTTAGAAGACTTATCGCTTGTTTGGCGGCTTCGTAAAAAGGATTTCGCAAGATTCTTTATAATCTCGCATGCGCGAGACACAAAAATGGGGAAAATATTCTCTCGATTATTTTCTTAACCTATAATTGTATTCCACAGTCAAAAAAAAAATGTGAATGCAGTCTGCTTTAATTTGCTACAATTGACATCTGATTACTTATTTTCATTGCTTAACAGAGAAGGTGAAGAGCGGTGAGCGGGGGCGGGGGGGGGGGGGACAGGGATTCCATCCCCTAAATCGCAGCGATCGTCGCCGTCAGAGACGTGAACGAAGGAAAGACGAAGTAAACGGGGAATGGAGGGGGGTGGGTGGGTGGGTGGGGTGGAGGGAGGAAAGAGAAGCAAAGTGACGAGAAATTTCTAACCCTTCGATGTGCAGCATTACACCCTCGCGTGCGGTTCGTAGGAAAAGTTTTAGGTGAGCTGTGTACGAGAGAGGGTTTGGGAGCAGACCTTTTCGCAAAAGGGTCTAACGACAGTTTTGTATCCCATGGAAAATCACTGTCAACCAACAAGAGTCTGCAAAGTGTCGCATTAATACAAATACATACATATATACGCGCGCTCGTAAAGTCATTGTCAAAAGTGACGATAATCGTCGCGTTAATAAAGTCTCTGGGCGTAAGAAGGGATAAAAGATTGGCAAAAGCCAATCAATTTGCGAAGCAAATCATTAGACGCATCGACGCGTTTGGAATAAAGTATCACAGGGACTTGTCACATACGTCCTGAAATTTATAAACGCGTTTCAACGCATTTCAAATAACCAAGGGGCATTATTACGTACGTAATCCCAGCTTTGTCTTTTGCCATGATATACGTATGATGAAAAGTATACAAATGCAACAGATGATGAAAGATTATACGCGAAATTGTACAATAGATCGAAGCAATTGAGCAAATGATATTTAATTTAAACTTTTGTCAGCGACCGTACGTAAAGTAAAGGCGTACTCGCATGCACGCACACGCTTAACAGCGGGATGTAACAGATACAGACGGCGCCTGCGAAAAGCCCGGATACCCAGGGTAAAACGAGCCTGGGAAGTTCATTAATGGATTAAGAGTGCTCGATCGATACGATTAGCGCAACGTGGCCAGCCGCTCCTGATACGCGCGACATGCATTCGAACGTAACCTAGAATCCATGATTTTGTTGCGCATGGAGATGATTGAATGAAAAACAGGGGTGGGAGTAGAAACGTTTTTCGTGAAAAGAATTATGTTGTCAATTTAACTCCGGATAACTATATTGATTCGAGTCGCTAGCGTTTCGATCGTATCTTTCTATACATCTGTTATTTTTTTTTTTTTCATCCTGACATTAGAGAAAAATTTATAAATATAAAACTTTGTATTCCGCTTCTCATATACAGTATAATTATGTACCGAAATAACGACCGCAATATACGCGCGTGTTTCCGGCATAATTATAATGTTAGAAACTAATATCTCTCTATCCTTCCGCTACGAACTATCAAAGCTTTATATCGATCCTCGGGATTGATATGAGCGTCGTGTAACACACGGTCCCCTAGCGCGCCGTATGGGGTTGAATTTTAAAACTGCCCTCCAGAGAGAAGTGGGAAGCTGTGCGTCTTTTGAAATCAAACTGTACGCGGTCCTGTTCTTGCGTAAGAAACTACACATCCCTCGGGATCTCACGTCGACACATATCCTTCGTTGTCATTCGAGAAAGCCGATATTCAAATTCTGTCTCTCTTCCTCTCTCTCTCTCTCTCTCTCTCTTTGAACTTTTAACAATATAGATATTTAATTCGAAATGTCAATAGAAAAAAAATGGATCCATATTCAATATTTTGATGCATCTAATAACTGTTAAAAAAAAAATCTCTATCTCGCTACTATATTTCAAAGTTCTATTTTACTATTAAACTCGTAAACTGTATCCATACTGTCCTCCGATCGCTCAGAATACTAGCGTCCTTGCCGATGGCTTTGTAGATTAAAGAGGAGCACCAAGTGTCCCAGTCCCATGTGACTCTTTATGTCGAGCCATCTTTTCCACGCTGCTCGAACTACACGGTAGTGAATCGGTTAGACGAGAAGGATGGCGACGAAAGGGGGCGATGCGGGAAACAGGTCGAAGACAGGTAGGTAAGGGAGGGTAGATGGAAGGAAGTAAGGTGGTAAGACTCTGGCAGGGTGGCGGTTGGCCGGAGGTTTCAAGGTGGAGTCGGGGTCGCTGTCGCGGCTCTAATAAGCTACCCTCTCAAACCTCGTTCCACGTTACGACCCTTACATCCCTTTACGGGCAGCCTTGCAATTTGATAAACTGTCACGGGCGTATATACGACCATGTTACCCGAGACTGGCCGGAAACTTGCGAGAATTTCTTGGCTATCGAATTTCTTCGCTTCGATTATCCATTTCGGTTTTATAACGCTGAAAATTTCGCAGAGAGAATGACGCGACTTTATATCACGTGTATGAACTTTGAACATTTATTTGCGAAGAATGCGTTGAAATTATGCGAGGCTCTTCGTACGATTGCGAAGTTTACGAAACGAATGGCACGATAAAATTTACAAAACCTTACGTTTCCATTTCTATGTAAATCACGCGATCATAAGTCGCCTATGTAAGATCTCGAGAAAGATTGCTGCCGTTAGTAGTTAGTTCCGGGTGGAAGCTTGCCTTTGATGAAGCCACCGGAGGATGAACCGGAATAAAGATTGCAGGGGAGCGCAACTATGCGACAACTTTTAAATGAACAAAATATTTAAAAAAAAAAAATAAAATTTACACTTGAGTTCTTTTTTCTCTATCGCAAAAATCACAATTAATAAAAATGATCGAGACAGTCAATTAAATAACTATTCATTTAAAAAAATTAAAATAATACTATCGCGGGATACGTTTCTTTATGAATAATAGAGCCGAGATCAATGATCGATTCTTACGACTGGGTTCGCTTCATCGATTTAATGAAAGGGGGAAGGACGATTCTAGAACTACTAGCCAGCTGTGCCACGGGAATCCGAAGGTCGGGGGAACGCACACTCTTGGGAAATGATTCCACTTTGCAAGAGGCAAATGGAAATGACCCCGGGACAGCCTCCGGACCGTAACTCTCTAGGGTTGTTCTTGGTCAGACGCGATGACGATTGCGAGGGGCTGAATAACAAAACTATCCTGATCAAGGAGGTTCTGTGTTTCTCAAACAGCTGCAACTTACCAGTTGCGTCGATACGAATGATATGTAATGATACGAGATACCTGGATATTATTACAACGTGTATTAAATCTCGCTATTTATTTTTTATATTAATCTTGAAATATTACACGAGAAATGTGTACAAGATTAATGAGCGAAAATAATTAATAAATTTTTTTATCTATTTACATATAATCCCCATAAATAAATGCTCGCGATGACGCGTGTCCGTATAATTTATATCAACGAACTTTCTTTCCCGCAGACGAAGGACCTTTGTATCATCACGAATCGTAGATTGCTCGAACTGCATCTCACAATCAGACCTAAAAGAAAATTGGAAGATGCTGCCTTGTCGAATGCAATGGAACAACCTAACCTATCGGCTCATCCTTCGGACAACGAATCATCTTGCGACGAACCCTCGTCGCTTCCTCGTACAGGACATTACTTGTCGGTTACAAGACATTTTCATCATACATCATCCAAGACAAAACGTCTTGCTTCAGACATCTGTTATTTCAAGATTTAATAGTAAATGCCGACGCGTTGTTAAATTGCGATTATATAAAAAAAAAAAAATATATATATATATATAAGTAATAATATTATATATAATATATATAAATTTTAAAGATTCAGGGTGTGTAAGTAATAAAAGTAAAATTAATAAAAGAGATATATTTATCATTTACACACACGCGATCGATGGGACCATCATATTCGGTAATCGAGAGAGATGTTAGAAGCGAGAGATAGCTTCACCCCTCGAGGGCGTCAAAAAATGTTTGGGGATCGCGTGACATTATTTTTAAATTTTTGTCTCTCGTAGGAAAGAGAAAGTGAATTAGGGTGAGAATGTAGCGAATGCGATTGGCATGCCAAGGGAACTTTAGGATAATTTAACCGTTGGCTGACAAATAACGTTAAAATCGCACATAACGCGAGATATCAAAATCAAGTTTCATATATAATTTACAAAGTCCCATACACAGAAAATAAAAGAAATTAATTCGCGCATGTAATATTCCCAGATGCTTTAAAAAAAAAAAAAAAAAAAAAAACATGTTCGTTTACCACATATATTCCTTAAAAATGAATAAAACTACTAAAAAATATATACTATATTATTTTATACCTTGTATATTTTTTATAATGAAATTTATGAGCTTTTACGCTCTCATACAAGTCTATGACATTATATTTATTTTATTTTATATATATATATATATATACGCGCTTAAATCTAATAGTCTTCCAATATCTATTGGCGAGTACTGTAATCATACAATGTGAACGGCAACAAAATAAAAACTCAATAACTTCACTACCACTCGCATCCAAAACGATTGGTTTCTGTTTGTGTTTCGACTATTTTTTTTTACAGATGTCCTTTCGACAGTAACGATATTCTATAACTCGCATCCGACACAGTTCACATAATCGGTGAATCGATGAATGCCCGACGATTATCGACGCACTTTTCCGTTCAAATTAATTGGACCAATTATCGATGCCGAACAATTATCTGCCAGGTAACCAATTAGATCAGCAGGATTTGTCGACGATATGTTGCCTGGCAAGGAATAATTGGAGCTTACGCGTTGTTAAAAAAAAAAAAAAAAAAAAAGGAAAAAGAAAAGAAATGACGTATAAAAAGCGACATTACTCGAATAGATAATCGGTTTAACCAAAATTTTCGATACGTGATTCTGACGAATGACTGGTTGGTTAAGTCGTTAAAAAAAAAAAAAAAAATGTTAATTAATATTTTTACAGCCATTGACATTCACCCTTGGCGTATCTGCCAATAATCATTTTTAATCATTATTTTTAGCTTTCTTAAAAATTTTTCCGACGTAATGTAAAAATTCATACAAATTTTTTTAAGTATCTAAAAATTCTACAATAGATCGACACTCTGTGTCGAGACGAAAAAGGGAGTATCGTTTCAAGTATCGAAAGATTTCTCTCACGTACACAAGATTTTTAATTTATATATATATATCGTCACAGTATTAAAATCTTCAACCAAGATCACACTCGCAGAAAACCGTCGGTGCGTGATACGGCCGGGGATCACTCTCCTCGTCGGTTCTCCACTCGCACCGCACAATATTAACCCGTTTATCGGCCCGTCAATTGCAATTCCTTTCCTCCGCTGTCCTGGCACTTTGATATTCGCTGACGAGAAAAAAAAAAAAATAATAAAAAAAAAAAGGAACCGATCGACAAGAGTAAAGCGAGAAAACGGCGATGAACGGAAAGGGGAACACGCAACGAAGGGGTGTTTGGCGAAGGGGGGAAGGGGGAGGGGGTTAGAGCGGATAACGCGTAGAGCGGAGGTAATCACACACGGTTAGCACATGTTACCCGGGGGGCAATTCTCGAAAAAGGCCGCGGCTCGTTCCAGACGACGTCTTGCGCGCGCGAGGGTTACTCGCGGGGCGGGGGGGAGAGGGGGAGCGGGGAGGGGTCGGCAAGGGAGAGGGGACAGGGGAATGAGAGATCATCACGGGGGCCCATCGCGCGGATCAAGGGGCTCGAGGGGTACCGAAGGGATGTCGGAGACGGTAGAGGCGGCGCCGGAGGCGGGCCGCAGTTTTTTTTTCACAGGAGTTTGCGCATGCGGATACTTTTATACCCCACCAAGAGCAAGCGACACCGCCGCCTTGGCGTTCTTAGAGGCTTCTTAGGTCTGAGTTTTGTCCCCTGCGAGACGCACTCCACCCTATCCCCAGTCACCCACACCGTCGCACGAACCGTCGTCGCGGAGGAGTCGCGGCGGATGCGTCGAGTCGTCTGGCTAGAAAGGGTTGTATCTACTAAGCCCGCGATACTCGCGTCCTTCACGACGGACGAATCCTTAAATAGCTCTGTCAGAATTTTCTCCGATGTTGAGTCGGATAGAGAGAATTGTCCATCCGTTATATCTAGTGGGAAAAAAAAAGAAAAAAAAAAGAAAAAAAAATCGCGCAGTAGAACTGTCATCGTTACGTCGTCCACCTTTCAAGTTCACGTTTTCCACGCGCGCAAACGATCCGAGGCTCCCGAGTCTGTCTAATGGAGGTAACGGGATTATCGAGAGAAACCAACGGAGTAGCGTTAAGGAGTTCTCGGTTCTGGAGGTAGCTAAAATCGGATTAGAAGCGAAACGAGTAATCGTCACTGGGGGCTTCTCGTCGGTCTCTCGCGCCACCTCGGACATCGTGTCTCCGCGATGAGATTTATTTCACAGCAATGAAACGGTCACCATCCTAAGCCATTTTTTGTCATTCTAACGAAAGACGCAACCGTATTAAGGAGAATCTTTTTTCTCACAAAATTTCCAAGAATTTCGAAACAATGATTTTTAATTATCATTTTCGTCCCACCTACTTTCACCGTACGAAGCTCTAACGTCTTATAATTGCCTAGAAGCATTGTGGAAAATATCTCGGAACAGAAATCAAAATTTTTCTTAAAGAGAATTCTTTCAAATAAAAATTCTCAATTTATTTCAAGGGAGAAACTCTTCGGGTCAGTCGCATCGTCATTTAATTCTCACGCCTTTCTGTAGGCATCAGCTGTCTGCATCGAGAGGAAAATTGGTGAAGCAAGAGTCCGCGGGATACGAGATATCGGGTCCTTAGGCAAGGATAGCAACGCGACGAGCATTCGGAGAATGGTGAAAGTCAGAGAGAAAGAGGAAGAGAGAGAGAGAGAGATAGAAAGTGAGAGCGAGGAAAGGGGGTGAGACGGGGGACGGCAGCTCCGTAACGGAGAAAATAAGAAAGCAAATTACCTAGCAGTCACCTACCCTCGGGGTGAGGTGTCGATATGACATGTAGGGAAAGAAAGAGAGAGAGAGAGAGAGAGGAAAGGGGAGACCCACTGGTGGCAACCCCTGGGGTTTATTACAAGGGTGGAATCAAATACACCGGGTGTCAAAAAATGAAATGCCACCCTACCGCGTTCCTTGCCAACCCCCTTTTCGACGGGAGGATGGGGGCTCATGGTGAGTTATGGAAGAAAGAAAAAGAAGAGCCCCCGTAATAGGGTGAGATCGCCGCGCTCTCCGCGGATAAAAGATCACAGATCGTTTCTTCCTCCGGCAGAGATTTAATTAGATATCAAGAAAGAGATTCTTTTCCCTAATAATGTTTGCGTTCTCAACACAATTGTAACAACTATCGTCATCTAATACTTATACGTGTGTCAAAAAATATTTTTCTCCTTTTTATTTTAATCTCGCTGCTTTTGAAACTTTAGGTTCAGATTTTTTTTTCCTAAATGTATAATATAGGATCATAGGTTACGCTTGAACGATCGGCTTTTCTTTGTGAAACAATCTCGAGGGGTGGCGCGAACCCAATGCGACACAGTCACCCCATTTGCCAGCTTCGCGCTCTTGTTTGTTTCGTAATCTTTAAGATCGGAAGGGTTCAAAGTATTCAACGCGAAAATATTGTCAAGCTCGATATTGCGAAATTTTCGACGTTCTGTTATCGATGTAGCTTATAATCTTTCATTCTCATTATCATCAACATACTTCTCTCGACGATATATCGTAATGAACGATGAATTTAGCTTCACTCGTCTAAATCTGATAAAATATCGCGAGCGTAGCCTTCGTGATTCCGACCATACATTTCCTGTTCGCAATGGCGGAACTTCTTACGGCAACTGCCTTCGCGAAGGGAGAAGAAACGAGTAATGATTAAATATTATGACCGGCTCAGTCTTTCGTAACGTGACGCTTGTGGGAGATGTTACTTAGCATAATTAAAGGATCTCTTTGCCGAATATCTCTATGGGACTAACCACGTGCCAATATGAAGATTTCTCTCTCTCTCTCTCTCTCTCTCTCTCTCTCTCTTTCAAATCATTTTCATAGCTAAAACAAGTCCAAATATTACACGCAAATTTTGACAAACTATACTAAACGCTGAAACGCAGAAAGATGCGACATAAAAAAGGAAGAAATCACAATAATTCACAATTCGTTCTTAATTCTGTAACATCGCTCATAATATTATAATAAATAATATTATTTTCTTTTTCATAATATTATTATATTGTATATATATATATATCTTGTATATTTTTATCTTACATATTTGAAAAGAAAACTCATATATTCGATAAGTTAAGAAATGAATATTTATTATATTAATTATATTAATTATATTTATTATTAATATTTTATTTATTCATATATTTGATGAAAAAAGGAAACCACGCTATTAACGACGTCGCACTCGCAAAGTGATAATAAAGTACAAGCGTCAGAATCGAAAATACTAGCGGATGTAATTGAAAGCGGGAGATATCATCGTACAGTGAAAGAACCTACGCATGACGAAATGCATCTCGGAAGGTCTGCATTTAGGGGGACGCGGAGGCGTCGCATTGTTCCTCGCAAGGGCGTAGGGATTATATAGGGGGCTCGGGCTCGTTTAGGGGTTCTCGTACGGCTTGGTACAGGATACGTCATGATCGATAGTCTCGTGTTGTCTCTCGAAAGAGTGACGTGTTACAATACCCGCGTTTACGTTTTTATTCGACGATCTACGGATCCATCCGACGAGTTCCGTCGGTTGAATTGCTTCAGTGAACGACGATGGAATTACATATAAGAGCGTGACTTGTGCTACGTAATTAATAATTAATAGTGGAATTTTATAAAAAAATACCGGCGAAAGAAAGATTTGTATTATATCAGAATTTAATAACAAAGTTATAATCATCGCGTCTACGCGTGTAAATCTTATTGTTGATCATACGCGTACATAAGGGATCCGTCAGTTTTGCCAGCAACGTTTGTCATATTTCCTTACTTGGTCCGCTGAATCTGGGGGATGACTACTTGTGCGTTGCGACAACGTGTCCCTCCCTTTCTCTCACCCTGGCCGACGGCGTTTCGACTCCGTTCTTCGCCCGCACTCTCCGAGAACTCCCCCGAGAGCATCGCGCAACCCCCGTACTCCTCGGTACTAAACGCAACTACACAAGGGGCCTTTCTGCCGTCTTTGTTTTCCCTTTCTTCCCAGTGTCGTTTCGCAGTCTCGCGCGGGGTGGTCGTTGAACGACGGAAGCGGGAAGAAATCAACCGGGAAGGGCAAAAAGCGGCCGACAGACGAGATATCGCGCGGATGAATCGTGGAAAAGATTTTCCACTTTTGACAAACAAAAGTATGCGTTCCAATTCGCAAGATTAATTAAATTCACGGAAATTTACTTGGTATCTACCTGGAAAATCGCGCGAACAAATTCCACGAACGACGAAATGAAAAAGGAAAAAGATTACATTTACAATATTTTGCCGCGATTTGTCAAAGATCTATTTAAATTTCGTAATTACTATTAATCATAAAGTGATTAGTGAATAATAAAAAGTGTAAAATGTTATCACGGAAGTGAAACAAATGCACAAATAGTGGTGTCCAAAGTACGATTACAATATTTCGAAAACGAGATGCGAAGTGAAAAAAGTTGGCAAATTCGACGCTGGACAAAAATATTTTTCACGTACGTATGTTATCGTCGTTGAAGGGCGATGTGAAATAATTCGCTACATAAATATCAGACATCTACGTTTCGTCGATCCGTGCCCCGCGTAGATAAACAGCGATTGTAAAACGACCGATGTTACGACCATCGTTCGACCGTAGCGTCGATCTCGCGCCGCAATTATGCGGCGCCGAGATTCATCTCCGGAAGCTCGTCTTCTCCCCCTGAACATCCCGCGAGTCCCCGTCGTCCGGCGCAACGACGGAGTCGGAGTCCGGAAGACAGCGCGAGGCTCGTGTAGTCCGCGGATCGTCATCGGCGGGAGTATTGTCGGGAACGTCGGTCCTGCGACGAGAGAGGCCTGTGCGCGCGGCGCGGTGACGGGACGAAGAGAGAAAAAGGGTGGTGAGAGAAAGCAGGGAGATTTTTCCCCACCGCTTGGAAAAACCAACCCCCCACCAGGGAGACCGGGTACAGGCGGCAGTGGCGGCGGCGGTGGCGGCGGCGGCGGCGGTGGCGGCGGCGTGATAGAGACGCGCGGCGGGCCGCGGGGGGCGACGAAAAGAGGGGGCGAGGAGAGAGAGAGAGAGAGTTACCTAGGGTGGTCTCGGTGGTGGCTGGGGGCGGCAGCCTCAAAAATACACCGCAACCACACCGCGCGGCTCCACCGCAGAAGCCGCCATCTTCCACCGCCGAACCGAAACGAGACCGCGCGAGTTAAACACCCTATCCTACTTTCTCCGAGTAGAAGCTGCCCTGCCACCCGCCGAAGCAACGGCCAGGTGAAGAATCACCATCATCGCCGCGACCGCGACCGCGACTACTCCGGCATCCAGTGAGAAACATCCGGGGGGGATATCTCGCGGATCCACGCGGCGGCAAAAATTTCGGGATTCGCAGTGTCGATGTGCGCGTACCGAAGACGTACCGTCATCGGATCGTCAAGCTCCTCTCCTCCGTGTTCACCAATTCTTTTCGATTGTCACTCGGTTCACACCGTTGACACCCCACGTTCTCGTGATTGATCAAGACTTCGATCGACGGGGGATAGATACACGTGACAGATGCCGTGCGCGGTACTCGCTAAAGTTTGACGAAACTTTGCGCGGTGAGCGCGAAATCGCAAAGATTTAAAAAAAAAAAAAAAAAAAAACCTCTTCGATACGTACATCCTGATATTAATAGTATAGAATTTTAGTGAAACAAAAAAACACATTAATAAAATTAAAGGGAAAAAGAGTGAACGAATATGATGTCAGCGAGAATGGCCGGTGCGGGATGGTGTTTTAAATACGTGTGATATAAAAAGGAAAATACGAATCTGTTGATCTACGGATTTCCGTGTTTTCAGCTTAGCCACGAGTGTTTCTTCGTCGTCGAGGAGACGGAGGACTCGATCAAAGAATCAGAAGTAAGGGTCGCCGGGATTGCCGACGATTCCAATAAAACGAATTTTCTCCGCGAGTTGGCAATCGAGACGAAGAAGAATTTGCAAACGCATGATGCTCCCGCCCGCGTCTCCCTCGGCAGGATAATGAAATAAGGATCAAAGAAGCCTAGGGCCCGCGAGAGCCGAGAAAGCCGCCGAGCCATTCCGATTTCGAAGAAGACAAATTCGATTCTCGCCAGGAAGGAGATATATCGCCGTGCATTCGTAATGCGTTCCTCGCTATCAGCGAGACCACAAATTTATGTTTGCGAGATACTCAGACCATCGTCGAGTCAACTCGATACACTGACGACCAATCGTAACCCCAGAGTAAGGCATTGCAATATAACCGAATAAAAAAAGTTATATAGTACTCTGCGTTGATACCACTGCTT
>NW_027223342.1:2905415-3131392 GCF_030449975.1 Polyergus mexicanus
AAGCAGTGGTATCAACGCAGAGTACTAGGAGAGAGAGAGAGAGAGTTACCTAGGGTGGTCTCGGTGGTGGCTGGGGGCGGCAGCCTCAAAAATACACCGCAACCACACCGCGCGGCTCCACCGCAGAAGCCGCCATCTTCCACCGCCGAACCGAAACGAGACCGCGCGAGTTAAACACCCTATCCTACTTTCTCCGAGTAGAAGCTGCCCTGCCACCCGCCGAAGCAACGGCCAGGTGAAGAATCACCATCATCGCCGCGACCGCGACCGCGACTACTCCGGCATCCAGTGAGAAACATCCGGGGGGGATATCTCGCGGATCCACGCGGCGGCAAAAATTTCGGGATTCGCAGTGTCGATGTGCGCGTACCGAAGACGTACCGTCATCGGATCGTCAAGCTCCTCTCCTCCGTGTTCACCAATTCTTTTCGATTGTCACTCGGTTCACACCGTTGACACCCCCACGTTCTCGTGATTGATCAAGACTTCGATCGACGGGGGATAGATACACGTGACAGATGCCGTGCGCGGTACTCGCTAAAGTTTGACGAAACTTTGCGCGGTGAGCGCGAAATCGCAAAGATTTAAAAAAAAAAAAAAAAAAAAAACCTCTTCGATACGTACATCCTGATATTAATAGTATAGAATTTTAGTGAAACAAAAAAACACATTAATAAAATTAAAGGGAAAAAGAGTGAACGAATATGATGTCAGCGAGAATGGCCGGTGCGGGATGGTGTTTTAAATACGTGTGATATAAAAAGGAAAATACGAATCTGTTGATCTACGGATTTCCGTGTTTTCAGCTTAGCCACGAGTGTTTCTTCGTCGTCGAGGAGACGGAGGACTCGATCAAAGAATCAGAAGTAAGGGTCGCCGGGATTGCCGACGATTCCAATAAAACGAATTTTCTCCGCGAGTTGGCAATCGAGACGAAGAAGAATTTGCAAACGCATGATGCTCCCGCCCGCGTCTCCCTCGGCAGGATAATGAAATAAGGATCAAAGAAGCCTAGGGCCCCGCGAGAGCCGAGAAAGCCGCCGAGCCATTCCGATTTCGAAGAAGACAAATTCGATTCTCGCCAGGAAGGAGATATATCGCCGTGCATTCGTAATGCGTTCCTCGCTATCAGCGAGACCACAAATTTATGTTTGCGAGATACTCAGACCATCGTCGAGTCAACTCGATACACTGACGACCAATCGTAACCCCAGAGTAAGGCATTGCAATATAACCGAATAAAAAAAGTTATATATCACGAACGCAAACGTATATCATCCAAGGACCAAGCATCATATCGACATTAATCGGAAAAGAATTCCATTCTCTTCACGTGTACAGTTACTTTGTCTAGAATCTGGAAAAAATAAGACGTAAACAATTGAGCAGCCGAACTCATCCGGAAAGCTTGCGGGGAAAGGTGATATCACGATCGGCAGGACCAATGATATCGTTCTCATGACGAATCCTTCGCGAGATACTCGACCCGAGGATCGGCCTGCCGGCCTAGATTATCCTCCTGATCCTAGGTCAGTGCGCGGTGGTCATCAGCCCCATCAAGCGAATCCGGTGAGCCAGATCGGCGGGCCGAGAATACGGAGGACCCGGGCTTCATCCTCGAGGAGAAGGATGCACCTGGCTAACGACGAGGTCCCTCCTCAAGGTTCAACCGGCGGTAATCACCTCTCCGATTATGCCCTCACCGCCGATTTGCTCGCCGAGAGAACGCTGGATGATGGCTTCTCGCCGAGCATCCTGGAGAACTCATTCGCACAGGTAAGGAATCATATTTATTAAGTGCAAAAATAATTTCGCTATACATGATTATTCGTCTATCATATTTCACATTAAATGTGATTAGATGTACAATAATTTTCAAAGAGAGAGAGTGAAAGAGAACAAAATATTTTCTTTTCTTTTTTCAAATGTTTCCAAGCTTCGGAAAAATATATTTAAATATACACACATATATACAATATATATATATATATATATATATGTGTGTGTGTAAAATAAATATGTGACAATATATTATAAGAATAATTTTTAATAAAAATAAAGCTATTAATTTCTCTTTTTTTTATATTCATATTAGGTAGCCCACATGTGGTTTGTACGGTATTGCCGTCACATTGGAGGTCGAACAAGACCCTGCCGGTAGCATTTAAGGTAGTAGCTCTCGGCGAAGTCGGAGACGGTACCCTCGTGACCGTTCGAGCCGGGAACGATGAAAATTGTTGCGCGGAATTGCGAAATTCTACCGCCCTAATGAAAAATCAAGTCGCCAAATTCAACGATCTCAGGTTCGTCGGTAGAAGTGGTAGAGGTAAGTTTTATACGAGATTTCCTATCTCTTTATATAATAATATTAATATGATAATTAATAAGGAGAGACATAACCCTCTTAATTTACGTCATTGATTTTTTTTTTTTTGTTTGATACGATATATGTAAAACATCTAAAAACGTCTAAAAATATATTTCTCCTCTCCGTATTCTCTCTCGGTATCTTTGTACATCTGCATCACCGAAATAACTCTCATCGGTTGACGTCGAAAACTCGATCGGTCTCTTCGCCGGGTTCTGCCTCCTTTCGATGCGGCGTCTTAAATCATTCAGACTTCGCTACATTAAGGTGGTGCCCCGACTGATGGCCTCGTTTTTCCCGCGTCGAAAGCCAAGCACCAGGGTCCCACCACCTGGCCCCTCGTTCCTACCTCATTTTTAATTCACGCGACAAATACCGTGACCCGCTATCTCCTCGCGAGCTGCCACGCTCGTGCCACTCCACGCGGCAACGGAGAAGGGGAACGGAGCGGTAAGATGGGGCACGCGGAGATTTTTTAATTCCCGGCTCCGCGTTTCAATAATTCAATGTTCCGAGGAGGCGCTTAGTGACGCGGGGGTGGCGAGGGGAGAAAAAAATTGGGGTTCGAGGTCCCTGAATAATGCTCCCTAATAATCGCAGCCATTACGAACGGTTAATGCAAACGTTCGTTCCTTGAAGAGGAGCCGAAGGTAGGAGTGGAAGGTAGCGGGGATGAGAGGAGCGGACGCGAGAGTGGGACCAGAATCGCAGAATCGCCGAGCAGGAAAGGAGCAAACTTTTCAATCTCTTCCTTTTTTTTTCTCCCCCCCCCCCCACTCTTTCTCTCTCTTTACCTCGAGATGGGGAGTCGAAAGATACGGAGTAACGAGGCGTCCTTTAATTCCTTTAATTCGACCGAGTTGCACACAGCGTGTTTTCTTCGTCCGCGTTCTTCCCGCTTTCCACGTTCTACCCTCCCCTCAGGGGCCTTTGGCCCCTCGCCCCTCCACCCCCGACCCGACGAAAGTCGAACTTTCGAGAGAGCAGTCGCCAGGCGTAGCCGGTTAACGAGGTGGGTGGTCGACTTGTTTATGGCAAATTGGAAAAGGAAATTGCGGGGGGGGGGGGGTTTTCGCGATATCGGCGGCTTCCCCGGCCGACGATAGAACCCTAAACGGCGCTCGCGCTCCTCACTTCTCGCCAATCTCCCATCGACTTATCTCGATCGTCCTTCGTTCTCCCCTCCTGCCATCGAAAAAATACGCGATAATAATTCGCATTGACGCGTATTTTCAACGAGTGTCGGATTGTCCGCTTGTTCGAAGGATACCGGGGAGACTCGAAGCGTCGGTCCAACATCGACCTCTTCCACTTATGAAAATGCAGGTATCCAAGATAACCGTCGCGGCGCACAACGCAGACCTGAGAAGCGATATCCGGAATTTTTTTTTTAGGGACTCGCGAATGAGGATATCGCCAATATATAGGAGACGAGGGGGGATGGGACGGCGAGGAGCGCGAGAGCGAGAGGAATCGCGCGCGGGGCGAGAGAGGGTGAAGTGGAGGTAGAGTGGTTGGCTGTAAGCGGCTTTGGTTTCCATGGCAGTAAGCCCTCATTACTGTATTACGGGCAGCCCCTAACTACCACCGGTATGCAACGATTTTCCTCTAGATTCCTCCATATGAGAGTGACGCGGGAGAGATCGTTCCGCGCGCGAGTATCGCCGGATCGGCCGGATTTTTCTTCTCGCTCGTCTGACGCCGACGGAATTTTGCGCGTCGAGATAAACTCGAATCTCGTTTCATTCGTCATTCGTCGCGCTTCGAAGCTCGCCGGATTGAAAATTACGCGCGCGCTTGTGACAGAAGACGTAGGACGTTATGACGAAAGTGCGTATCAAAAAATAAAAAAAAAAAGATAGAGAGAGAGAGAGAGAGAGGGAGAAAAAAAGCTAGCCGTAAAGACCGAATGTACGATGGGCGATCGTTATTATCTGCGAAAGAAAGGGGCAAACAGATCCCGTTGAATAAATCGAAAATTTATGATGTTTGTCGGCGAGTCACGTCGCGCGTATCGCTGCATAATACCGCAGCGAGGCGAGGTGCCCCGGGAGTGCATTTTATATACAGATTCCTCACGCGTTCCATTCGCTTTTTTGCCCCCATCGTTGTTTTGCACGCATCCCGTACGTACGAGCGAGCGAGCGCCCGCTACCGACTTTTTCAGCTGCAAATATTTGTCTCACGCTCGCCCCGCGGGCTTTGTCAGGCCAATTTAATATCGCGAATGCGGATCGTGGAGAATTGATCGCGGTCGAAATGCGTGACGACGTTGACGGGCACGACGGGCACGAGATCGATGCCGGACGAAGAGAACTCAAGAAGAGAAGGGAACCCGATTCTTCGTACTCGAGGCAAAAATCGGTTCGTCGGTATCGAGAAAACTGGTTTGACTTTTCAAACCCAATCCTTCCTCCCCATTAGGAAGCTTCGAGTTCGCGAATTTTTCCAAAACAATATAACGGACGGTAGATTATAAATCTAATATACTTTCGTAAGCCTCGTTCCTCGACGATAAATGAGATCTTTCCTGATTTCTCGCCGATGTTAGTCAATCGTTTTCCAAGACAGAGAGAGAGAGAGATCCTCATTTTTTCGCGGTTCAGCGCGGATGAGGTTCTAGCGCGAGAAAAACTTGGACGCGCAAGTTTTTTTTTCTCCCTCCCTCCCTCCCCCCCTCCCCCCCACTCCTCCCTGACTCGGCGATTCTCGCTCCGACGATCAGCTCTTTAATCGACTATAATCGCATTCATTCGGTCTTACGCGCTGACCCAAAAGAGAGACCTCCTCTAGCGCGTGGCGTACGAGGTTGACTAACGGATATAACCGACTACGCACGACCAGGGGCCAGGGGTTACGAAGGGGGTAGGCGGCGGAATATTATCATACCGGCGCAGGGGCGTATATCACTCGGCCACCCCTTTCGGCTCCCGACAGGGATTAGCGTCAACCTCCGACTGCTAGGAGTCACGGGCCGTACGGAGACGCGGCTGTATATGCGTGTTTCTCATGCTACGCGTTGGTGTTGGTAGAGCGAGAGACGAAGGGGGAGAGAGAGAGAGAGAGAGCGAACGGTGGCGGCGCGGCTCGACGGGAGAGGGGAGGGGGGGGGGGTGGCGACGGGCGTAAAAACGACGGGCATAAATACCGGAGTTACCTGTGTTTTATGACGGTCCGGCCGAGGTATAGGCAGGAAGAGAGCGCGAGAATCCGAGGGAAAGCTCCGACTATCGACAGCTAGATCCTGACCGATGTCCTGGCGCAACGGATCGCGCCCGTCTCGCCCGGAGCTGCGTCTCCCCATCTCTCTTTCTCTCCTTCTCCCTTCTCTCGTGGAAGGTGGACGACTCGTTTTAAATCGCCGCCGCATGGTGAACGTTCCAGCGCTGAACAGCGAGAGCAAATCCGAATCTTCGATATCTCTTTTACGATTGGAAAAGAAAAATGCGCGATTCGGGTATCTATGTATCGTATGTCATTGCACAGGACGCATCTATTAAATTGCCGGCGATAGGAATATAATATTTGCAAGGTTATTTCTTGTAAAGAATATCTTTTTAGTGTCGATTAATAATAGCGATTGATTTTTATTATTATTTACGACAATTGCGAGGATTACTTTTATATAAGGTGGCGCGGAATTCCATCGCAACGACACGGGATTGCGAGGAGTGATTCGAGGTGGCTGCCGCGCGAAGATGAAAATCATTTAATAAGTCGTAAGGATCTCGTTGAGTGGGATCGACCCTTTTAAAAGAGCGCCCTTTCTCGCGCGCGTGTTTGGTCGGCCGAGAACAGCTGTTGTGTCCAATCTACGTGACTAAAGTGTTCTCCTCGAGATTTTTGTTAAAATTCCGCGAGTTATGTAACGAGCCGCGGACGCTTCATTAGCAACGCTCGTAAAAATATTTATCGAATAACAAACGCGAATGTAAGGGAACCTATTATCGGGAGAATACAAATTTCCACAGATATATTAGATGATTGCATAAGTTCGTGCCCGATTTTCATAGATGGCATTAAGTTACTGCATGGCGGAGTTCTATTGTTTTCGACGTTGTCTTATGTCAATTTAGCGTCAGATATTGTTCAGATAAGTCCATTTGTGCATAAGAGAGATCATTAAAAATGGAGAACGAAAAGGTGCATTTGCGGCATGTAACGCTATATGAATTTCGGAAAGGCGTGAGTGTTGGGATTGCACAAAAAAATATTCAAAGCGTTTATTTGGATCACGCTCCTGCTCTCCAAACAGTCAAAAAGTGGTTTGGCAGATTTCGAAATGGTGATTTCAACATGGAGGATCAACCCCGCTCTGGACGGCCTTCTGGCATCGATGATGACATTGTGCATGCCTTAGTGGAAAGAAACCCAAGGATTACAACCGAGGATATTGCTGAGAGGCTGAACATCGATAATTCAACCGCTTTTCGTCATTTAAAAAAGCTTGGATACATTTCCAAGCTTGATACGTGGGTGCCGCATCTCTTGACTGAAAGGAATAAGCTAAACCGCATGACTGTGGCTCTTTCTCTTCTCGAGCGTAACAAAAAAGAGCCTTTTTTAGATCGAATGGTAACAGGCGATGAAAAGTGGATTCTCTACAAAAACGTAAAGCGAAAGAGGACATGGAAAACAGCAGCTGAAGGAGCAGAACCCGTAGCAAAGGCTGGCTTGCATCCGATGAAGGTGTTGCTGTGTGTTTGGTGGGATCGCAAGGGAATTATTTACTTTGAGCTGCACAATCACGGTGGAGAAATATTGTGAGCAACTAACTAGACTCGCTGCAGCTATTCGAGAAAAACGTCCGATTTTGGCCAATCGAAGAGGCGTCATCTTCCACCAGAACAATGCTAGGCCACACGTCGCTCAACAGACGCTGCGAAAACTGCAGGAGTTTCAATGGGAAATTCTGCAGCACCCGCCATATTCTCCAGATATTACGCCTTCGGATTTTTATCTGTTCCGGTCTTTGCAGAATAATTTAAATAGCAAGAATCTCAATTCCGAGGAAGCTGTCGAAAACCACCTTACAAACTTTTTTCACGAAAAACCATGTTCTTTCTTCAAAAATGAAATCGACAAGCTTATAGATCGTTGGAAAACCAATGTAGAAAAGAATGGAGACTATATAATTGATTAATAAAAGTGTTATCTCTAAAATATAATCTATTGAAGTTTATATTTAAATCGGGCACGAACTTATGCAATCATCCAATATAATTGTATCGAGATTCTTAAGGGATGTAACACCTCGATAGACAGCAATTTTTTAAATCCAACTTCTTTGTAACACGAAAATTAATTTCAAGTGACAGCGGGACGAACGAATTCTCTGAAGAGAGAGAGAGAGAGACAACTTTCTAGCTCTTCCGAGAGAAGAACCCGAATATACGGCAGTTAAATCCGCGAGAACGATCTGGATGGATCTCTCTCGTCGGCGACCACCTCGGCGACGTTTTTTGCCAATTAAAAATTAAAAAATCCATGCCTCTCTGGTGAAGTAAGGGATCGCGAAAGGGATTGCGAGGGGTGTTGGGGGGACGGGTGGGAGGCGGGAGGGGGAGGGGGGGCCCGTTCCTATGGCGGATGACCCTGCGCCGAGATTTTCTACCGATTTAAACATTATTTTCCGCTCTGGTCTGCCGGTACGAGTCCCGGATACATATATATACGCGCGTATATCCGTTTCTTTCACATATATTAATTCCCTGCGTTTCCCTACGTTTATTCTCTCGATATTTTTCGCTCCTCGTTCCGTCGCCAGCCGTCAGTCGGGCCACCAGGGCTTTTCACAAACGCTTCAATGACCACTCGCATCCCGGTCGCGCCGTCGCGCATCTGAAAGTCGTGATTATCGCCAGCGAAAACTGCTCCTCTCTCTATCTCTCTCGTGTAAAAATTTATCCCGCAACGAAACTTCATCCTTGACGTATTTTTTTTCTTTTTTTGCCCCCCCCCACTTCCCTCTCCTCCTTCCCCCCGCGATCTATTTTTCTACAACGGTACAGTTTCGCGCGTCGCGAGAAAGCGATTCGAAGAAAGATACAAATTGTTAATGATCGATACGAGCGATATTTTCGAGTGTATTAAACCCCGACGTTCTCGCTCTCGAGATCTCGTGCGGATGCACGTATGTAGATAAAAAAAAAAGAGAGAGAGAGAGAGAGAAAGGTTTCCTTTCAAACATGTCACGGCGATGTACACGCGGCCTCGTTTACCACGATTCGGGTAGTCAAAACGTCAGAATCTTAAAACACGGCAAACACTCCGAAATAACGATCCGAGCAACCCTCGCACTCGCCTCACCGGCAAACAGGGGAGTTTTTAACACTGCATGATCCCTCGGTAAACTTGGGGCGAACGCGAGCGTTTTCCGTGTCTTCTCGCAACAATCCTTGTCGCATAAGTGGACGCGAGCCAATCTTGCCCGAATTAATTTCTCACCCGACTCGTTTTGGCATGCTAAATCGTTGCGAGGATATTTTCGCGTACCCCGACAAAAACTTGAATGGAAAAGGCACGTTTCGGTGTCCAACAGTTTATAGGAAAAAATTAACTTAAGGCGTATATATGCACAAACATTCCGTAAAGTATCCGTAAATATGAGAAATACTAAACGGAATACGTTGCTGTAGAAGCGAGAAAAATTCTCGAAAAAGTCTTTCGAAAAAATGTAGCGTGACGGGAAAACACTACAGCCAGCCCGAACGTCATAATCTTTATGGATCCATCTCTCGATCGTGTCTACGACCAAGCAATATTTTGTGGGATAAAAATGACGTACGACGTACACGTGGATTAGTAATTTTTTTTCAGGCTTGTTTGCGCGTACGAAGGATACCATCGAAATCCTCGACGCATAAAGAAGCGCCGAAAAGAGAAAAGGATTTAAAAATGAAAAAAAAAGAATATCCAGTATTTTCCGATCTTATAAATCAGAATATTTCGTCATAATAGGATTATTGCAGGAAAATTTCGGAGAACGCGAGAGAGGCGACTTTCACGCGCGATTGATCCCGGCTCGTGTACAACCGATGAATTAGAAATTTCGCTAGACGTAGGTGATAGCCGGGGAAGAGAGGATCGGGGAGAGGCTGTAAACCCCGAAGGGTAGAGATCGTTCTTCCAGCGAGTTACACATAATGCCTCATAAACACCCTCAAAATGCCTGCCATCGCCCCTGATTCGCGTTGCCGCCGCCGCGCCTGACAACGCGCCTGCAATAAACTTCGGTCTCGTTACCTCTCAGCCGCGAAATCTCTGTGGCGAGATCTTCCACGTCTAGTGTCGCGAAACAACACGTGTCCCGACATATCGCCATTTAAACGCACAGATAAATCGGTGAAATTCTTACGAAAGATAATTTCTAATAAAAAGATCTCCTAACGAAATTCGAAAAATAATGAAAGAAACGATAAATCGATGGAACGGCTTAATATACCCGGACGTGAAAAATAATAGTTTCGGGAACTCGATGTGCGCCAAGTGTAAAATCAATTTTGACAGTTTTGGCAGGATCCTGCGAAACGGAGCGTGGCGCGAAAATAGCGGCCAATCACCGCGAAAGGGAGACGCGCGCGCTGGAAATGGCACCGGGGCACCCTTGGCGAAGCTAAAGTCCGGCGACGGACGGAGTTAAAGCCGGGTTAAATGTCGTGGTTCACCGTAAAAACGCGGTCGTTTACCGACCCGGTGGAGGGATAGGGGGGAGAAGAAGGGGGCTCGGCCGCGCCACTATAAAATAAAACTATCCGACCGCCGAGCGCGCGTACGTTCACCGGCCGCATTTGGCGACGCACACCATTATACAGGGTGTCCTCAATTTAAATGGCAAAACTTTCAGAGCGTGTAGGGAACCGGAAAACTAAGACAAAAAGTCCTTTAGAGATTTGCCCGTTCTTGCTCCATTTTAGAGAAAATCGCAAAAATTCAATCTCTCGTTATCAGTTGCTCTCTTGAGTCGATCGGCACCGAATAAACTTTCCGCTTCAAGGTTCCTTACATATGTAAACACTCGACGTTGTCCTTTACCGTGCCGATCGATTCAAGAGAGCGATTAAGAGACCGAATCATAGATGCGGTGCATCAAATATCACTAGAACAACGTCTAGCTGCATTTAATGAGGTTAGTGCTAAGATGTAATGCTCGCATTGCCGCAAGAGGGCCAACATCTTGAACAATATCTGCATTAAATAGATGATAACGTAAATAAAATGTAAATGAATAAAAGTAGAAGAACGAAAACTTGCTTCGTTTCTTTTTTTTGTGATATTCTCCAAAATGGAGGAAAAACGAGCAAACCTCTAAAGGACTTTCTGTCTTAGCTTCTCGCTCCCCTACACGTTCCTGTAGTTTTGCCATTTAAATTGGAGACACCATGTATAAGCTGTATAACTTTATTATTGTCATGGAGCTGTAAACAAAAAAAAAAAAACACATACACGTGTCTCCTTTCGTTGTCGCCGCTGCTTTTTTCTTCGCGCGGTTATTGCGACGCAACGAGATGACTGCTGTGTGCGACTCTCGCATTTTATTTTGCGTATACGCGCGATTACCAGGGAGGAAGTGGCGAAGGGGGTGGAAAGGATGGCGGGAGGGTGGGCGGGAGGGGTACGTGTCAAACGCGTGACGAATTCCGCGCGATGCGCGCGTCATCGATTGAAATATTTGTGCCGAAAACATCGAAATTTAGTAAACGGCCGGACCAGTTACGAGTCGCGTTTCATCTACGCGTTCGCCGATATTGTTTCGGGTCATCGGCGGGACTTGGTGAGCGAAAAAATAAAAGAAAAAAAAGAAAAAAACGCGCCAAGTAAGAGAGAAGAGATATTCGTATGCTGAGAGAATCGGACGAGTTTTACTTTGGCCTATCATGTTTAATCGAGAAACACAGAAAGTCTACAATTTTGCTCAAAGGATCGAATACAGGATTATGCAGATTATACTTATCCCCCCAAAAAAATCGTTGAGATAATAAAATGCGAGTGATAGTATATTTTCTTGCGATATGAAGAAAAAAAAAGCGATATTTCAAAATATATCCCTCGGACATGTCGACCGTTTGAAAATTTCGAGATAATCGATTAGGATATCCTCATCTATCGGGCTAACCGAATGTTGTCGACACGTATACGAAAGGTAAAAACGGCGAAATCGCGCGTGACGAGAGACCGGCGTATTTCAGGGGATCGCGTTTAAATGCCGGCGGCATTAACATATTCCAGCCTATCCGCGGGAACAAACATCGACGCAGTGGCGTCACTCGTTTTCACCCCCCTTACTTCCGGCACATTTGTGTTTTGTTTCCAGCGAACGGAGCGCGCGCGCGAGCGCATTGACGTTTCGCACGTGCGTACCATCGAGCATATCTGTCATCGTAGCAACGAATGAGTGAATTCGCCAAGAAACTTTCATCCGCGAATATCGATCGCAAAGATTACGATTATTTAATATTTAATCAGTTAAAATGTACAGAACGGCTGGTCAAACATTTATATATATAAAAAAAAAAAAAAAAAAAAAAAAAAAAAAAAAAAATTATTTTACATCAACGTGTAATTTTTTTCATAAACTACAAAATTTAATTAAACACACAAGTCGCGAAAGCGAAAAGGTTTGAACGAAAAATTGAACGTATCCGAGAGTATCTCTCTCTTCGCGGCCAATTGGACATGAATAATAGAGTCTACGCAAACCAAGGAGCGCGCTATAAAGTCCACGCCTTTATGGTTTTTGATCTGGCAACGAAGCCAGGGCGAGAGAATATGCATGATCCTCCCATTGGGAGAATCTCTCGTCTCTCCCGTTTTACCGCCGGGCGATAATTCTTTCCCCGCCGCTCGACGCCACAATTCTCATTTCTCGTTTCAGGGAAGAGCTTCACCCTGACGATCATGCTGCAGACATCGCCGCCGCAGGTGGCCACGTTGTCGAAGGCGATCAAGGTGACCGTGGATGGTCCCAGGGAGCCGCGTTCGAAGACACGTGAGTACAACTTTATCCGCGGAGGATAATGCGACGGTAACTTTTTCCAACACCGAGGCTCTTATCTAACCGATGGGGGTTAAAAATCGTTCGAAGAATCCAATTAACGAGACAGATCGCGTGATAGGAAAAAGTATATATAAGATATTGCCGAGCAGTCGCGATTCGTCATCGACGTTGATTCATGAATTCATCCCACGTTGCAGGACACCAGGCCTTTCATCCCTTTCACTTCGGGCCTCGTCCGTTCCCCTTCGGACACCCGCAGGACCCGTTGGGATTCAAGCTGTCGGGTAAGTCTCTAATCAAAGACACGCGGCCTCCTTCGTCGCGACGGGTTCGCGCGAATACCTGCTTCCGGTGAGGCTCCAGCCTCTCTCTCTCTCTCTTTCTCTCTCTCTCTGGGCACGTTTCCCCGTCGATAGATAACTAAGTTTGCAACCCTGTACCGTGCCCCTCACGGGAGGATGGCAACTTTGGCGGGCCAGGCGGGTCGACGCCCTCTTCTCGCGCGCGTTCGGCTTCGTGGCTGCGAAGGGTGTCAAAATTGAGCGTCGGCAGGCACCGACTGAAAATTGAGTTTTGCCACCGGCCTCTAAGTGGAGAAGACTCTGATTAAGCCCCGGGCGTGCGAACTCTGCCTTTTCGTTTCGAGGAAGCTGCTCGATCCCCGCTTACGGAAAAGTCGCTCTCGAATAAACTTCGGCTCTGTTAACTTCGTCATCGAATGGGTTCTCTTACACGGCTAAGATATTCCCGTATCGTATTTGACAATTCGAACGAATTCCAAGATTTTTCCACATAATTTTGTGATACATACATATATATATATCACGAATTTATTTAATGAATACATGAGATCTAACGTTTCACGAATTATAAAATACGCACGTTAGCGGGCGATTAATGAGCCTCTTTCTTCGGGACGCTAATGCATTCGCTGTGATATAAACGATGGGGGTTTTAAACGTTTCATCGTCGCGAGCGTTTTCGAAAAAGTTTTTAGGTATCCAACCGGTTCGGCAGGACAGTTGGGCGGCACGAATTCCATTGAAACTCGTTCGAAGCTCCAAATTTTGATGGGACTAGCCCGGAGCAGTGAGGGTCGGGTACTGATACTGGTGCACCGACAGTGTATTGTTTCGGCATGATAAGCGGCTTAACGGAGCTTCGCTCCCTCCTATCCCCGAGGCGTACTACGGGATGGCAGTCCTGCCGTCGATTTCTCGCTGCTACCCCCGGTCCATTCCCCCCTATCCCCCTCCACCCCACGGTCTGCTCAATCAAGAATTAGCCACTGCCGCGCCCGGTAATACGCCGGAGCTTTAACTTTTCTTCCCTTTGCGCCTGTCATCGTCACGATTTTTCCGCCGCCTCCGCGAATCATCATGTTTCGAAACAATTTCTGATCGATGATTTATTCGATGATCGATGACATTCAGTGATCAATAATCCATTAGAGATTGAGCGTTAAATTTTAAACAATATTTAAAAAAGAATTGAGAAACTGTTACGGATGTTTTTGTATCGGATGTCAAAATGTCAGAAAATCTGATTACGATAATCTTGACGGATTTAATTTCATCGTAAGCGATCTCCAAGTATTTTGTCAATATTAAAAGGCGCAAATTACGTCGGAGATATACGAGTTTTATTGGGATATACAATTTTAATACATCGTATGGATAAATTGTATTTGCGTAATTGGGTCACCTACATTGTGTTCCGTGTCGAGTGTACTCTCTCGACGAATATCGATCAGTTTATTTCAAGTGATGTGCGCTCGCGAGTTTTTTCAACCCTTTCGCTCGGGGTTCGTCGTTCGGCTCACAGGTTGCGCCTCCGTTCACTCCGACGGAGGGTCGGTCAATCGAGCACCTTTCCAAACCTTTCGAAACCGGTCAGCCGGGTATCGCTGACTAGGTAAGGACGTTCAAAGAGAGAGAGAGCGGTTTATTAGATATCCACGCTAGGAGGGTTGATAAGGAGAAAGGGAACAGCATCACCGGGGGGACGCGAGGACAAGTGGCTGGCCGTGTAGGGTTGTTAAGGTGCCCATTGAGGTGTAACTAGGGGGATGTTATTAAATTTCGTTCGGGCCTACCTCGACAGCAGGGACGAATTTTACGAGCTCCCCAAGGGCTTCGTGAGAGCGCCAAAGTCCGATGGACGGACCGATGCGCTTTTACCTCCCTCCGATCTCAGATATCCACCGCTCTAATTTCGTCTTTTCCGTCAATTTCAATTTATCGAAATGACAATGTCCTATACTTTTTCGATATAACTAATTTTGTACTGCGCAAATATATTTATTATTATGTTTTTAAAACCAACGTTTATGATTTTCACAAAAGTATTCTTTTTAAGGATCTCAAAATTCTGTAAGACACACATTATATGGCGTATCTTTTTTTATATCCTAGTAAATATGTAAAAATAGTATTCTTTCAAATGTCAAAAAAGTCTGGCAATAATTTCAAAGACCTTTCCATCAATTTTAATTTATCGAAATGACAGGTCAGTCACTCTTTCGGTATAATTAATTTCCCAAATATATATATTGGGTGATTGCATAAGTTCGTGCCCGATTTAAATATAAACTTCAATAGATTATATTTTAGAGATAACACTTTTATTAATCAATTATATAGTCTCCATTCTTTTCTACAATGTTTTTCCAACGATCTATAAGCTTGTCGATTCCATTTTTGAAGAAAGAACTTGGTTTTTTTTGAAAAAAGGTTGTAAGGTGGTTTTCGACAGCTTCCTCGGAATTGAGATTCTTGCCATTTAAACTATTCTGCAAAGACCGGAACAGATAAAATTCTGAAGGCGCAATATCTGGAGAATATGGCGGGTGCTGCAGAATTTTCCATTGCAACTCCTACAGTTTTCCTGCAGGTTATTCCTTTCAGTCAGGAGATGCGGCACCCACGTATCAAGCTTGGAAATGTATCCAAGCTTTTTTAAATGACGAAAAGCGGTCGAATTATCGATGTTCAGCTTCTCAGCAATATCCTCAGTTGTAATCCTTGGGTTTCTTTCCACTAAGGCATGCACAATGTCATCATCGATGCCAGAAGGCCGTCCAGAGCGGGGTTGATCCTCCATGTTGAAATCACCATTTCGAAATCTGCCAAACCACTTTTTGACTGTTTGGAGAGCAGGAGCGTGATCCAAATAAACGCTTTGAATATTTTTTTGCGCAATCCCAACACTCACGCCTTTCCGAAATTCATATAGCATTACATGCCGCAAATGCACCTTTCGTTCTCCATTTTTTATGATTTCTCTTATGCACAAATGGACTTATCTGAACAATGTCTGACGCTAAATTGACATAAGACAACGTCATCTATTCGGTGTAAGCAACAATTACCACACGAAAACAATAGAACTCCGCTATGCAGTAACTTAATGCCATCTATGAAAATCAGGCACGAACTTATGCAATCATCCAATATATATATATGTTATGTTTAAAATCCAATCTCTATAATTTTTTCAAAAAAAATCATTCTTTTAAAGAACTTTATAATTTTATAATATACATATTATATGGCGTATATCTTCTTTTACAAAAAATTAGTTACATTTATTTAGTGAATATGTAAAGATAATATTCTTTCGAATGTCAAAAAAGTCTAGCAATAATTTCAAACATTTTTCCATCAATATCAATGTATCGAAATGACACGTCATTCACTCTTTCAATATATAACTAATTTCGCATCTATATATTTATATTATGCTTAAAAATAAAGATCTATGATTTTCACAAAAGTATTCTTTTTAAGAATCTTAAAGTTTTATAATACACACATTATATAAAATATATCTTTTCTTATAAAAAATTACTTACATTTATCGAAGCAAATATGTAAAGATAATATACTTTCGAATGTCAAAAGTTTGGCAATAATTTGAAAAATTCTTTCATCAATCTCAATATATCGAAATGACATGTCATTCATTCTTTTGGTATATATAATTAATTTCGTAAATAAATATATTTATATTATGCTTAAAAACCAATGTCTATGATTTTCATAAAAGCATTCTCTTTAACAATCTTGAAATTCTGAAATACACATACATATTATATAGCGTATCTTTTTTTATCAAAAATTACTTACATTTGTTGTAGTGAGTACGTAATGATAGTATTTCTTCGTATGTCGAGAAATTTAAATTTTAGCAATATTTCAAAGGAGAAAGTAAATATGTCCGACTCTTTTTCTCGTTATAGCAATTTTTAAAAGTTTCACAATCTCTCAGGAGCGATCGCTAGCAAGCTCATGGAAAATTAATGTATCCGATGACAGACATCACACAATTCGTCGCTGAGATTGTCCACGAACGAAAACACCGTGATCACGCGCCTCCCGGGAGGCCCGAGTCCGTCGTCTTTGTCAGTCTGGCTAAGGGGATGAAAAATCGCGAGGTGCCAAGATTCGAGTTAACAAGAACAGCTCGTGCAGCCCCCAATCTACCCTCCCTCTTTCCGCTCTCTCGTGTCAATTAACCGCCTACGAGGGAGAGGCTGGGTAGAGGGGTTGTGGGGAGAGAGAACCGGAAAAATCGCGACCCCTGTTTCAATAAGGTGGCCTTTACCTCATTTGGGGGAGATTGTTAGGAACGCTCAGTTTAAAACTGTCGCTTCGTTCCTGGATCGCTTTGCAGTAAATTCGTGACTTTCTTTAAAGCAGACCTCCCCCTCTTCTTATCAAACATATAATTTATAAAAGCTGATAAATACGAAATTCTACATTTTCCACAAACTTTACTTTGAGACTTATCTTTTATAAACGTATCGCTGTTAATATGACGGCACAAAATGTGCGTAAATCTTGCCGAGCGCTCATCCCCTTAATCATGATCAATCTACGATCAGTCTACGCATTATGTTTCTCTTTCAAACTTGAACGTACCTAATTTGCGACGCGTTTAAAGCCCTTTTTCACATATACACGGAAATCCGAAATGCAACGGCAACCCTTCGGGCATATGTCCTTAAAGGGAACCTTTTTGAGGGTTGTTCCCGTCCACCCCCGTGTCGAATCACTGCGGATCCTTTAAATTCGCGTCACATTTCACCCCCCCCCTCCCCCATGCGCGTCTCGCAAGGGCGTTTCGTCCCGGGGTATTTCGTCTTTTAATCAGGTCCGGCGACCGGGACCTTTCTCTGGAAGCGACGGTAACTAATGACGCTCTCTCTAGCCGGGTCGGTCTCCTCTCTCGTCTCCTTTCCTATCGTCGACACGAAAATCCACCGAGCCTAAGAGATAGAAACCTGATAGCGTCTCACGATGTCCTTGTAATCGATATTCATTCCCAACCTGATTTTCTCACAAGCTTTGCATGCATGTACTATCGTAAAATGAAAGCGATATTATGTACATTATTTACTAATCAATATACGCTAATCAATATTTGCTATTAAAATTACTATTACCTAATAATGTACATAAAAAGCTATATATGTAAATTTTAATTATCACACACAGTTATATGATTAATTTTTAGCGTTTTAATAAAATTAAATGTAATTTTCTAACACACACACACACACACACATACATACATACATACATACATATATATATATATATATAATCATAAAATATAATAAACGATAAAGATAAGTAAAAAATTATGCATCGCTGAGCATCGCCAATTTCTTAAAAGATCCATCATTTTTGCGCTCTTTCTCGACTTCAAAGAGAAAATCTCGCGACAGTGAGATGAAGATAGAAAAGTGGACAGAGAGAGAGAGAGAGAGAGAGCAATTTTCTCTCGTCCTTTCTCGAAATATCTCCTCGTGGAGCTTAGATCGGTGCCAGGGACCTTTCCAGGGTGGCATTTTAGGGGTTGCTGCGACGCGATAATGAGAACGGGCGCAAAGGGTGGGTGTGCAAAGACATCCAGCCGGCAGTAGCTAGAGGATAGAACACGCGGAGTGGAAAGAGGAGCAATGAACAAGTCGGAGAGAGAGAGAGAGAGAGAGAGAGAGAGAGAGAGAGAGAGAGAGAGAGGAAGCAAAGAGGTTAGAAGGTGGGGGAAATCGAGCTCCGCAAGGGTTAACGCCTTAGCGGCAAGAAGGGCGTTTTTAACGCCTGTTTTGCATAGATTTGAATAGATAAGGCAGACAGGAAAATACGCGAATTAATTTATTATGTATCTCGAGGTGGCGAGATCAAGAAGGTTTAAGGCGAGGAGAAGTCTCGAAGGGCTTCCCCCCTTCATTTTACAGGCTGCGTGTCAGGCTTCGGATCGACGTCTTTAAGACGCTCTTTAAGTTTCATGGCCGCGAACGCGTAAGACTTAAGACACCGCGGAATATCATACTGGAAAGGACAGACAATTTTACGCAATTGATTTATTTCCAGATTCGACGGAACTGCCATATATTGTAATATTGTGGTAATAATGATGATAATTTGCGGATGCAAAAAGCGCGATCGCAAAATACGAAATCGCGTCCCGCGCCGACGAGATGTTCCGTGTAATCGACGTGACCAAATTTAATTCACTCCGCGGGCGCGTCGGCGGCGAAACGTATATAAAGCTACGCTTAAAAGCTCGTATTACCCGTGACGTCACATTACCGCATCTCGGGAACGGCGCGACCAAAGTACGTAGCACATTTTGAGCACGCTGCTCGATAATACATCATCCCTTAAAGCCCCCGATGGAAGGCACACGCAAAGGCAACTAACCCTAGGGCCGTAACGTTTAAGCTTAACATTTCTCACCCCTTAAAGGGTAACGGCGGCTCCTTGAAACCCTTTCAGCTTCGTCTCCCGCGGCTTCCATCTCCCTCGCTCTCTCTCTCTCTCTCTCTCTCTCTCTCTCTCTCTCTCTCTCTCTCTCTCTCTCTCACTCTTTCCGAGATCTCGTTGGAGCCCACCCCTCATTAGTCTTCATTTGTTTTCGGAATTATCGCCCGCCAGCCGAACCCAACCCGGCACGCGAGTTCCGTCGAAGAGGGGTGCATGGCATTTTCGGGGTTTATTAAATTGAAAATATGTTACGTCCGCCTCCTCTCTGGAAAGAATGCGTGGCGGTATCGAAAATTTTCATCTCATGCTTTCAAGATGTTTCAAAAGAGAGAGAAACTACCAAGTATTCATCAAAAAGTATATTTCTCTAAAATATACCAAAACAAATATATTATATATTTTTTTTTTCAATTTGTCCATATTATTTTAATAATAAAAAAGTAACAAAATTCTTTAAAACTTCTTATCTTATTGTGTAATTTTATTGCGCAAGTATTTTACAAAGACAATAATCTAACCTTTTCTTGTCGTTCATGAGTAAACTGTACATGTACAATAATATGAACGACACTGATGGAAAATTATTTTGAAGTCCGATACCTAAACCCGATTACTTCATAACAAGGGAGGAAGAAAAACTCATAGTCGGTTATTATCAAAGGATGTTCGCACGTCGTGGCCGTCACCTAAGAATCCCGGTGCCTGAAGAGCTTACCGAAGCGGTTCTTATTCATGCTGGCTGCCAACGAAAGCCTCCGTCCGTCGGCCTTCGTAAGCTCGGTGGCAGCGGTGCTTTCGCGCCCGTCTCTTATCGTTTTCTTAATCCCCCTCATAAAGTAGGAGGGCTACGAGAGAGCCTCCCTCACCCGGCTCTGGCTCGTTCAGTGTGCCACGCCGGTCTGGTAGGACGTGAGATAGCGCGCAGTGTCCTTTCTGGCGAGCGCGCGCGGCTTAAAGAGAGCTTAAAAATCACCCCTACGACCCCTACCGAGCTTTTTCGCGCCCTACCATCCGGTGTAACGCGAGGAGTGGGGGCGTATGTGCGACCAATGGAGCGATCCGCGTGTCTCGGTGGTTACGCCCTCGTGCCAGTGACCGGACAATTCTCCCCGCTTCGACAAAACCATTTTCCCCTGCTTGCCATCCCGCCGTAACCCCCTAACTCCACTACCACCGTCCCCCCGCTTCCCACTTCAACTCTCCATCCCAACCCCCTCCCCATCGTATTCGCGCACGGTGGCTTCGCGCGGCAGCTTTCACGGAATTTTTAAACTGCTCCGCACAGATGACGGCATAATCTGTTATTGATCAAGGTCTTTCGAAAAACCGATAACACGTCGATAACCACGCGAGTTGCTTCTCGCACCCTGTTTTTGCATCGCACGACATGCCGAAAATCAGTCACGTTACATTGCTTATATAATGTAAATTGAAAGAAACAATGGTTTCTATTCTTTTGCAAATGTGGGTGATGAAAGGAGGGAATTTCGCTCTTTGGCAAATGGCGAATGAATCGTTGTTTCATAAATGAACAAATAATACACAAAGGCAGTGGTCTGAGATTTATGTCAGTTGGTTTGCGTCAGCCGATCACGATCGGACGAACTTTTTGATGTCATAAATTTAATTGCATTCAAACACATGCTTGCGAGGCCACGCGATATTGGCTATTATCGAAAAAAAGATGATCGATCGTCTCTCTGAATTCTCTGTTGGATAAATTTAACTGTCCATCCACGTCAAAACCGCCTCTACGTCAAAGGGATGCGTTTCTACGACTCGGACTGCCAGTCGATCACCGTTTACCTGCCGAAAATTATACAACGCCCACCAGTGATGCCCAGAAATATGTTACATCTTGACACAAAATGATCGTATCAGTCATTTTCAGGTATTGTCGTCCGCATTGTGTTACTCAGTTTTAAAAGATTATATACCGTTTGAAAATATTTAATTTATAGGATAGAAAGTAAGAGATTTTCAGATATATACGCATAGACGAATATAAGTATAGTAACCACGTAGGGGGAGAACGCGAACATCTTCCACTGCAAACATTTCCACGCGATATGGAGATCACCGTGGCGCGATGACAGCGGAGACGCTGAATAAACAGAATCCTCGGAGACGGAGTAATCTGCATTTCTTTGATTGCACAGGATTGCAACACCTGGGTCTTGAGCAAGGAGCGGGCCAGGGATGGGGCGGGTTACCTCGAGGATCTCTACCACCGCACTGTCTTCCACCTCCCCCCGGCCACCATTCGCACACACATCCGCAACCAACAGTTGGTGCATCGGCCTTCAACCCCTTCCACCATGCCATCGAACAAAGATCCCCGAGGCTGCCCGGACCTAACGCCGGTAATGACGCGATGTTTTTTTTTTTTAGCGAGAAGTAAAAATTTCCAAGAGAACACATCTTATTTACATAAGACGATCAGTGTTTTCTCGAGCGAGAGATTGAACGATTAATGGGCGTGTAAATTGATATGTCTGAAAGAATCCGCAAGGGGCGACTTGGGTCCTATCAGCGTGTCCGTGCGAGAAGTGACACCGACAACGTCACCCGGGAACCCTGGACCAGGTTTGCTGACAACGGCCTCCGTGACGGTGTCGACGCCTCCCACCGAGTCCACCACTACCACGACGCCCAATCCGTCTGGGCATCACTCACACTTTCAAGGTAAAAGTCGAGATACACGCGATCCTCGCGATCCACACGATATCCGCGTTCTTTCATACGTGGACCGAAAAAACTGACTGTCTTGTTCGTAACACAGGTCTTCATTTGCTGGGTGCCACGGGATCCATCTTCGGGTCGATATTCGCGCCATTATTACCGCAATCCTCTTGGCTCTATAACCCTCTATACCACACGCAGCAGTATATCCTGGAGCCGGAATGGCACGCTCTGGCTCTACGAATGGCCCAGCAACGACTGCAGAGACCGGATCAGGCCCGATTGGAAGAGCTGAGAAAACTCAGAAGCAGCAGCGATAGTCCCGAGAGCAGCACGAAGGACGAAGAGCGACGGGGAGATGATCAAGTTGTTTTACGTCGATCCGGATTAGATAGTCCCGACGATAGCATCGAAGTGGACGATAGGAACGATCAAGATTTGATTAGAGACCGCGTTAGAAGCGACGAGTCTATACCCGAGCAAGAGTCTCCAAGAATCTCGCCGATCAGAAGCGACTTGGAGGACGCCGTGTCCACGGATGCTACCTTCCAGGAAGCGTCGATTCACTTACGGCAGAGCATAGAGAATTTGAACGACTCGGATCTTCAGATCGATCAGGATCAGGTGGCTCGTCGCGGCGATCTTACTGTGAAAATCCGTTTAGAGGGCACGGTCGATCTTAGCACGAAGAAGGGTCAGGATAAAGAAAACGTCGGTCAGGATCTGACGACGCGAAGAAAGGAGGATGGAATAGACGTCGAACGGGATGCCATCAGATCACGAAGAGACAGAAGTCCCAAGCCTAGACAGGTGTGGAGACCCTATTAAGAATTAAAACTAAATAAGCTCGCTCCGTCAGAATACCATCGAACGCGATAATTTTAACGAATTCCACGATCAAGACAAAGATTGAAGTAAATATGATCTGTAGATAAATTTTATCGTGTGTTCTTGCCGAGGAAAAAAAAAACTTGATTTTGAGAGATATTGATTTTGACGCATGTTGATTGATCTCGTCTCGATTCGATGGAAGCAGACCTTGCACACGATGTTGTAGACTAGTAGTTTAGCAACGCTAAGCTATAATGTATCATCGTCGTCAAGATTGTTGAAGAATAAACGAAGAACACAGCTCGTAGGACATCTCGCGCAATGTAACGCGGTGAAACGTCTGCTTGGAAATTAATTATCCAAATTTTCAAACGAACCTTTTGTCGGAATTACTTATCTATCCCTATGCCCGTTGCGGTATCGTCTAAGAACTGTCACGGACTCGAGGACTAACCAGGGTTTACGTTCGCATATAGTATATGTACATATACAATAACCTCCGATTATCATATCTAGGTTAATGTCTCAAATATATGTTAAGCATCATCCTCTCTCGTCATTTCCATTCAGAATACTTAAACCTCCCTGAATGTCTCATCGACTACACGAGCGCGCGATTAAAACGCGCGTGCGCGCGAATACGATAGTCTTAAAGAATAATCTTTCTTAGATCGGGATGTGTTTCTCATTCGGCGATCGTTTTTAAATTTTTGTTATCTCCTCAAAATATCGTGTATCATCGTTTGATGATTTTTGAAAAAGAAGATGAGCAAAGAAAATATGTACTCGTGTAGCAGATGACATTTAGTTTCCCGGTTCAAGCGAAATTACGAGTAGTTGACGTTGTAAATACCACAATCCTACGAATCCTGGCCAAGTCACATCCTCTATCGAGCTGTCTCTTTTTTTACGAGACAACCTTGTTGTTGTCGTTTGAGGCGAAGAGACATTGATATATATATATATATATATATATATATATTTACTTTATTGTATAATTATCGTTCATAGGATCCACAAATTGTTTTGACGACATTGTATGTATGCGTGACTATTGGCCTTAATCAAAATCATTTATTGTTTAAGTACGTCATCACAAATAAAGTAATATCATCCGTTCCATCGATATCGATTTATTCTCTTATAAGATTTTAGATTCCGCCGAGGATATGTCATGCTATTACTGGTAAGTGCAATATTATCTATACAGTTATTTGCAATGACATTATCTCATAATCATGGGTATAATAATTTAAAAAAAAAATAGAGAAAGTATATCTTTTTATTTTTGCGCGACAATTTATTAATTATTATGTCGCATATTAAATAATTCATATAATTAATCTGTAATAATTAATGTCCGTACTATTTTGTAAAAGTCTATATATATATAATCTTATATATAATATTTCTTTGAAACGCATCGCGCACTTGAAATAGTCTTACAGTCGCTTTCGCAATAAAGTAGTGGACAAATTGCAATCGTGTATCGAGCGATCCGCGTGCAACCTAATCCAGTCGGACGAGATGCAGCAGATTCAATAATTCGCCGCGATTGCAATCGAGCGGGATGCACCGCACGCAAAAACGGGCAGGCTCGATATCCGCGCGGTGAAAAGGTCCGCGTGATTGATGGAAAACAGACAAAGCGCTCCCGCCGACCCCCGGCCCCCGGCCCCGCTGACCGCCCGGCGTCCCCGAAATCGAGATAAAAAGACCGCAAAACAATTTTCTACATTATTTTCCGATGCGCGCCGAATCAAATGAGCAATAATACCGGACACGTCGCGCCTCCATGAATCCTTCCGTGAATTTTTCAACGCGACTTTCCATATCCTATCTATCACGCCCCGCGTATCATTCATAATAATTCCTTACGCCACGATTATCTTAGTGGCGAAAATTTTGACATTCCCGACGGATTTTTCCATATTCGTCAATGGAGACGAAGAAGCAATTATGTAGAGATCTCAGAACTCTTCTGTCAACGCGCGAATAATTCTTGATCAACTTTTACTTTCGCATCGCTATTAAATACAACGGGCAAAACACGTGTCACTCGCGATACGTGCGCGTTCCCGAGAACACGATGAAATTAACACACACACACACACAAAAAAGAAAAAAAAAGCGCTAATGTTTGCCACGGTTTTCCACCTACTTGCGTCCCCCTTTTTTCCCCAAAATCCGTGTATGTCTATACTGGTCGGATTATCGCAACAAACTACCCCAATGACGACACGATTAAAATTTCACGGCAAACTGCGTGAGCTCGAACGTTCTCTCTGTCATTCTCTCTCCCTTTCTCTCTCCTGCAACAAACCATCTCTATATGATGCCTCTCTTTACGCGTCCTGACTAGCTCCCGATCATCCGGTTGCCGCTCTATCCGATCCCTGTAGCCGGTCTCTCTCTCTCTCTCTCTCTCTCTCATCCATTCCACATCCCCGTCGGGTGATTGGTACGCGACCGCAGCCGCCCCCGCTTTTTAATACACCCGCACCTGCATAGGCTGCACCCGCAACCGGTGAGCTGCTACTGTGTATATATATATATATATATATATATATGCGACACGGGGTGCATCCAACCCTTTCTACACGCGAGCCGATGATCCCCCTTACCCCCTTAGCCCCGGCATGGAACTCGCGGCTCTCTCTCTCCCCCCCACCTTCCCCCCACCCCACCCCACCGTCCTCGCGTCAACGTCACACTGTACTGAGTGATTCATCGATCGAATACGTATTCGCGTCGTTTGCCTGCGTCCATTTCCCAAAATAGCGACAAAGACTAGTCCTCTCTCATAGCGCGTAGTTCGTATAGACGCTAAAACCGCCGCCAGCAAGTCGCCGGATATAGGAAAATGCATTTCAGGACAGCTCGCGGCCTGATCGGCTTGATTCTTTCGATCACGATGACGAACGGGGAGGGGGGGGGGGGGAGGACGGGCTTTACGTGTCCTTCACAGATCGCCCGACAGATGTATTTTCAATGTAGACAACGATCACTCGCGTTTGACGCTAAATCGACCGAATCGATTATATTTTTCATCCAAGTATACTCTTTATCAACTAGATCTATACATTATCTGTAGTGTATATACAACCTTTAATTGACGCTTTTAAAAGAACATATTTAAAAATGGACACTATAAAGGACATGAAGAGTGTTGTTTCATTTGCGTTCCTTTTACGAATAACGAGCTGCGCACAGTATCGAAATTAAATTACGACCGCACCGAAGAAGAAGAAGAAGAGATAATAGCAGACACGGACATATATAAATAGATAAAAAAAAAGAAAAGGGGGAGGGGGGAGGAAAAAGGAAAAACGCAATCGCGGATAGAGTAAGAGAAGGTCGGATATTGCTTAAAGGACCCTCGTTTACCCCTTTTCCTGCACCGCGCCACGGCGAAGGTGTTGAAGCTCGGTGAAGAAATATCTCAGCCGTAAATAATTTATAGGAGCCGAAAAAAGTTTACCAGCATGCCGGGGCGTCCGTCGTAGTTTCCGGATAGCGCGACGCCTCGCTAGTAAGAGAAGGTCGGAGAGATGTACTTTAGTACTTTTTGTCCTTCCGAGCTGCCATCGGTCCCGCCCGACCCACCGCCTTTTCCGTTAGGAGAGGGAGAGTTCTTTTTTTCCTTTCTTTTTATTTTTTTTTTTATTTTTCCACTACCCTCTCTCGCCGGCCGTGCACTTTAGATAATAAGGCCAGGGCGCTCGCTACGGACGAAAGGGTAAATTGGGTATTCGTCCGAGGAATTATCTCTCTAATTTCTTTAACGTACTAGTCTCTCACCTTCCGTTCCTCTTATGTACGTATAATTTCCATCGCACCGCGTGCAGCAATTCCCCCTTTCCCCCCAATCCCCTCCCCGGACCCCTCTAATCAACGGATCGGAATAGGCTCGGACCCTATCAACGGATACCAAGAGCCTCTTCGTGCTTCCCGAAGATGAAAGCAACGACGACATGGTGGGAAGATGGAAAGATATCCCGCCTGACGTAATTATTTCGCCGATTCTTTTGACGCGGTTGTTTCAGTTCGATTCGCCGCAACCTCCTATAATTTTATCGTCTTCTCGGCACGTTCAATTTAGACTAGACATTCCGGCTTACGCGCGAATCGAAAATTTGTTGTCTCCAGTTTCTTTGGCATTATTATACAAAAATTGAATCCCCCCGAATCGCGAGAAGTTGTCGATGAAGCGCACCTCGAACGCGTGCGCGTGAATGTGCTGGCGATGTAAGACGGGAGATGTAACGAAACAAGTTACAAGTAGCGCGCCGGAGCTAATAATAACAAACGATCGACGATGCGAGAAGGGATGGCGATGTAATTCGTACAAATGATAGTTCACGACTATCAGTCGGCGAGGGTGGAATCCATCGGAATGGCCCTGAAATTAGATCCCGCACCCCTTGGCGCGAGGTCCGAGTTCGACAAATTCGGTTAGCCGGGTGAAAAATGAAGCGTTGCTATCGGCTGCCCGGCGTCGAGATTAGCCGGGTCGTTCAATTTCTCTCGCGATAAAAGCCAGACGTTAACTCCTACGCGCGATTGTAATCGCGAGATTAGCGAAATTGCTCTCAACTTCTCTCTGTATTACGATGTTACAAAGATTTCTTCGCGCAATTTTTTCCATAAACGTTGATGCTCTTTTGACATTACAGCGATGAATTTGAACGAGAAGCCGACTCGAAGATTACTTTGGAAAAGGACGAGTCCGTTGCGACTTTCGCGTCACGCGGATCAGATGTCAATGCAGAAATAACTGTAAGAGAAGAGGTTTCTTCCTCCCGTGTGTAGCCTGAAGCGCTCGTCATATTATGTTTGCTTCTGGTGTTTGCGACTCCCCCCGTGCTCCGGACGACGATATCTCGAATGAGGGGTGGCTCGACGGTGAGGCGGATATATCCCTGTATCTGTTTCTCGTGAGCACGAAATATTTAATGATCCGCGCGACATATGGGATAGTCTATAGTCGTTAGGAGAATTATGTTATCCTTGTACCAGCTATATTTTTGTAAGAAACAAAAAAAAAAAATACGGAAATAAGTATGAACAAGTCTCGATGCTCCTTTGCTCTTTTCGCACGAATGTTCAAAACGAAACTTTACGGAAAAAACCGTGAACGACCTTAATTCCATTTAGCTGCGCTTTCCAAATCGTCGGCAGCATCTTTTCAATGGCGGAGACGAACGAATCGAACGAAACGAGTCGATGAAAGGGGAAGCGAAGCAGGAGGTGGTAGCATCGCCAAAAGCGTAACTCTGCCAAAGACAATATAAAAGTTGGGAGGGTCTCGCGGGATTGGAAGTCGTAAATATCATCTGCTAAATAAAGCTTCATCCTCGAGTACGACACGGGCGACGGTGAAAACCCCTTTGCACCGTTGGCCGGAGGGGGACGGAATCCAAGACAAAGACTCGTAACGCCGACTGACATTAAGGTATTGAAAAGAAAGAAGGGCAAAGCTAAACGACATGTCTGTCGATTATTTACATTTGTATTTGTGAAATTTTTATCTGTCCTCCGTATCAGAAGCAAAAATTTTTTTTATTACATTCGATAATTTCTTCCTCACGCGTATCAAGTTTCGCATACACATGTACAGAGAGAGAGAGAGAGAGAGATGTAAAAATTTTAACAGTATGAGAAAAGATACTTGCGTGATTATTCTAAAGTTTCCACGAGGATCGCGAATGACACAGGATGTAAAATGATACGGCCGGAATTAAAATTTCCCCATCTCTCTCCTTCTCTCCCTACGTGCATCCTAGATATTTACTCTTCCATATCGGAGTGTGCCATCACGATTCGCTCAAGGGCGGTCCCTTCGAAAGCATCGCGCGAACCATTAAGCAGAAGCGTTTGGCTAACCGAAACAAAAATCCGTCGACGATATTTTTCCGTTCTCCACCCCGTGATAAACGCGAAAGGGAGAGGAGGGGAAGGGTGGTTGAATTCCGTGCGTGCCAGCACGGACAAAAGACAAACGTCGCCGCCGTCGTCGTCGTCTTTCGTTTGTTTCAAGCGTCATTTGTTTGACGGCCTGGATGGGCTCGCTCGTGGCTTCTCGAGACTCCGAGGGGGTAAAAAGAGGGGGTTTGCGGCGTTTTCGGAGGGATAGAGGGGGTGGGAGGAAGACGCGGGGTGATATGGGGCTGCGTGGTTAGAAAAGGCCACATTTGAATGTCACCGGAAGAGAGGGGGCGCTCTTTCATCTAGACTCTGTGTCGTGCCAACGTTCGCCGCGTACCACTTTGTACACAACGGAGGAAATCTTTTTTTTATCGAAAGAAGCGAACGCTAACGACGATTATACACTTTTACGAGAATTATAGAAGCTTGAAAGTCATACTCGGATTTGGGCGGTGATAATTACGAGTGTAATTCGCTGGAATGGAGGAAAATTCAAACTTGAGGCTCTTCCTCCGAGATACCGGAACGTCTTGGGCACTCTAGATTTTGCAGAGAAGAAAACGACAATGACAAAAGGCGCAGGAGAAGGAAAAGAGCAAGTTACGCCAGGGGGATTTCTTTCATCGGAAAATAATTAAGGTTTTCTATGGAGATGATGGATTCAGCGAACCTGCCGTTCGCTCAGTCAACGTCAAAGATTGACAATAGGTTCAATAGATGGAGCGCTCCTTTATTTAAAGTAGCTTTGTGTCCTCCCGGCTACCGAACCCTCTTCGTGCCCCGATCCAATGGATCTCTGGATCTAAATTTAGATCAGACAGATTCGACTTCGCGGATTCGCTTTTCCGTGCAGATGACCGGCAAAATTGACAGAGAGGAAACGTTCACCGACATTCAACATCTATGTGAGAAACTCGTACAAAATGCAATTATTATAAATCTTATTCATTTTATTATCAATCTTGGACCCTGCAAAGTCGAAGATTCGTTCCTTAACCTTAAGTTGGGAAGAATGTCAGAAAGCTCGGCGTAAAAATCGATCCAAGTGTTGCAGTTCGTATCGCGCTCGAAACGAAAACAAAGACGAGCGTTTAACGATATTGTCACGGGAATCTTCCTCGTGGTGGGGTTGGGGGGGGGGGGAACAACCAGAGACGGTTCCTTCAAGCCGCGTGTCTCTGACGGGGACCAGCGCCGGATGTTGGGTGCCGCGCGTTCGGCTGGGTGGTATTATTCCGAACCATTTGTCACTCGGGCAAGTCGACAACCCCTTTCGCTTCTCTCGCTCCCTCGCGCGCCGCCGTTTTCCTCTCCCCCGCTCGTGCCGCCTTCGTGAGTTTTTATAGCCGCGAATCGTCGCAATATGCCGACAAGGAGCTTACGATACCCGCCGCCTCGAAGAGAAACTCGACGAGTTAGATTAAGAGGGTGCAAGAATTTTTTTCCTCGCTCAAACCCCATTCTTCCCGAGCTCTCGTCGAACGGATTAAGTTCGCGTAATCCAAGACTTTGCGAAATCGTTTAGCGAGGCAAGAAGATATAGTTTTGACTGACGAGTATCTCCTGACGTGAAACGGTTCCAAAATTGACGAGGAAACGTATCGTGCTTTGTTTTTGCTTTGTGTTTTTCTGTATCGCGCGTACAAACTCCCAAATATTTTCCCGACATCGTTTCGATCAACGTTTCCTCGAAATAACGATGGAAAAAGCGTAACATTTTCACGAATCCGGATTCTGAGATCCGTGAGGAGAATACTCGAAAACAGTCGTAATCTTGCGCGAAGAGCATCCGAAAAAGAATCTTCGACGATTCGTCGTGACAGCGTCCGAAATGGACGTGTACGGCGTACGTTCGAAATCGCGAGCATGTAATCTGCTAAAAGTCTGCTTAATTATGAGCGGTAGCGACGCGGGAATATCCGAGGCGGAGAACTGGCGCACGCTTCTGTTTTCGGACTTTTCCATTAGCCGGATGAATCGTTAGTCTTTTGTTGACTTTTATTGGGGGATGTTGGCAGAACGGCGGCGCTTGCGTTGGTACGCGGCTCCCGACGTGGCGCACTCACGATCGTGATTAATAAAGTAAGACATCTCTTTTTGGGTAGAACGCGACGCGTAATTTCACGCGCGGCAATTATTTCGCTTCCATTTTAAGCGGACGAACGATTAATTTCCGGTTAAGCGTGTGTACAGCTACAGTTTATCGCCGCGAGGAATCTTGTCGGGACAAAAAAGATGCGACAAACGTCAAATATCACGACGGTCGTTTCTTTTCTTCGTGTTTATGTCGCTTTTAAATCGGCTAATTTGAAAAAGATATATATAAAATGGAAAAAAAAAAAAAAAAAAAATCGAAAGTTCACAACCAGTTATCAAGAATTCGGCCTGTTCTCGTGATCCGGCTTCATCGGATCGACTGGAGGGTTAATTTTCTGGTCAGTTGGTCGCTTCTGGCTCTCCAGGGTTATAGCGGCGATCTCGAGACCCGTAACAACCCCTACTTTACCCCCCACATAAATATCCGGAATTAGCCATTTCTCCTAGCTTCTCTCTCTCTCTCTCTCTCTCTCTCTCTCTCTGTGTCTCTCCTCGTGCTCGCTCGGATTCTCCTCTTCCGATCCATCTCTTCCTACCGCGACTAGCGTGGACCTTTAGTCGTCGGGGTGGGGTCTGACTGCGATCACTTGACCGATTAAGGACCAAAGCGAAGGGCTTCGATTCGAGTAGTCGCTCCGTTACGCGGGGGTCGTGAGTGGATTGACGTAATTGAGGAGAAAACACGATGCAAACCGTCATTTCGCGGCAGAATCGAGCAACGCTCGCCTTTCCCCTTTCCTCTCCCCCCCCCCTCCCTGCCCCCATCTCTCCCGCTCTCCTTCCCATCGCGAGGTTTTTGACTCGCGATTAATCAACTTTCGGCTTATCCATGATCGGACCAACTTTTCGCAAACGTCCGATAAAAAAAAAAAAAAAAAACAAAAAAACACAAGAATCACATTCACGCACGCGCCATTCGTCGAACAATCGCGCGTACGTCGATCTTGATTGATTATTATTAAAACGGCCGATTTCGTTATAATAAATAGAACACAAAAAAAAAAAACAAAAAAAAGAATAGGAGACGAAGAATTATAAATTTCTGACAGACAGCGCGATCTCGAGATGAAAATTAATTTCACGCGCGCGCTCTATAATTTTTGCTGCTCGTTTGCGTACGTTTTTCCGTCTCTAACTTATGTATCTTTACCGTCCCGTTTTCTCTATCGTGATATTTTTGATGGAAAAATAAAAGCAAATATCATTGAACGCTCGTCGAGCTCGATACAAGTTGAAAGGAGTTTGGAGGAGACTCTTCCTCGATCGCGTAGTCGCCGTCGACACCGTCCGCTTCTGACTTGATCCTTTGCGTCAGCGAATAGCGTGGATTTCCTCGCGAATGGGAGACCCCGGGAGTGACTGCGGCACCGAGCCGACGAGATCGCCTCCTCTCGTTTTTACTCACTCGGGATTAAACAAAAGCTAAAGCTCCTTAAACTGCGGTCGCGGCTAAGCTGGATACATACGAGGGTCCCACGAAACGGACTGCGCGCCAGAGCACTCGCTCTTTTGTCCGATCCCGTGATCCTCTTTACTCTTCGCGAACTGCCACGTAACAACGTCTCTCGATGCGACATGAGAATGAGCCCTAGCCTATGTTTAGCTTATTTGACGAGCGCGTTAATTGAGTTCCGTCAAGAGTCCGAGAGTTGATTGAAATTTCGCCCATTTATATATTTGTTTTCGGATACCAATGGCTTCTTTTGCGTTAGGTTAGGTGAGATTTCAGGAATTTTTACGAATTAAACTTAAAAAAAAACGCTATATATATTGTACGTGTATAACGATATCTATATATAAACGATTGCTTAAAGATGACGTACGAAAGGGAACAGAGAAAGAATATTTCATTTAGCAGATTATATTGAATATTAATTTCACGATTGCAATTGAACCATTTTACCAACAATGACAATCAACCAACCACAATATGTCTTAACAAAATATGTAAATATACAGGGTGTCCTAGACCACCCATACACCCCTTTTCTTTCAAAAACTAAGCATTTCAGAGAAAAACGTTTTCAACAAAAATTGTATGGTTTTGAGGGGAACATAAGATGGTGTCATTGGTTTGACCTTGGATGGCATCGTTAAGGTCAAGTCAAGGACATCTTTAATTTCTTAAATGGAACCCCCTATTTTTTATTGCATATTCTTGTAGCTTATGTCGGGAGCTTTCCAAAACACTATAATAAAGTATTTTCTCATTAAGTACTTTTTGAATTATTTTGTATTTTAATCTGACATATTTTGATATAAAAAATTAAATATCTTGTAAAATATTTAGTTTTTGATAATCTTACCGTAATACTTTTATGTACAGAATAATGAGACAAATCAATTAATATAAAAAATAATTGTTTTTAAGAAAATTATTTACAATGTATTTTTTTAAACAATTATTTGTTGTTATTTTTTTTTGCACTAACTGATTTGTCTTATTATTATTATTATTAGTTTTTGAAAGAAAAGAGATGTACGGGTGGTCTAGGACACCCTGTATAAATGAGAATATGTTCCAACTGCTACACTGTTGAAAAATTTATGTTTTCTTGTTAAAAAATAATATCGGTGTTAAAATTTTTAAATATCTCAAAAGTATAATATTTAGTTCAATTATTTAATATATTCATGTATTAATTTAACATGTTGCTGTTGTATTAATCGAACTCAAATATTAAATTATTAAAATAACCTAAAAAAGTGTACAAATAACGCAATGTGTATATATTTTTCATTTTACATAACAGATATGTTCCGTATTATTAATGACAGAATTTATGTGTTAAAATTTACAGAAAAAAAAATGTTGATTTTATTCTACAATGAAAGTGACTAACAAATCGTCAATGACATTTTTCCAATTTAACTTCATCATTAAAAATATATGTTGATTTTACACAAAATTTATTCCAAATTATTATAAAGCTTGCATCTATTTTGTATTGAAGTATTAATATAGAATTAATGTCACCGTTTAACATATCATGTTAAATTAATTTAAAAATTTGAATGAGTCGTTTGGGACACGCGTTACGTGTCAAATTTGAGCCGAATTTTCCAACAGGGCGCGAATGGGCGTCTAGTCGGTTAGCTTCGAGGAGTGGTCACGTGAATCGCGCGAGAGTAGAGAATATTTTTCTCCTAATATGAATTCCGCCGGCTCCTAGGTCGTGAATCACTCCGATATCTTTGTCTCTTAGCACCGGCTATGAATACAATATCGAAATGGTAGGGGATAAAGTCAGGATTGGCGATAAAAACGCTCGGGCGAAACAGCCTTGAGGCGCGATCTCTCGTCCGAGAGAGATTTCTCATATTTTTTAATCCCCGTCGCGAGAGAGAGTGAGACACGCGTTAAACTAGAAATAGAAAATCCAGATTGTGTTGTCCACGGGAGACCGATCGCCGGTCATTCCGCCTTGATGTCCTCGCGAAACCCCGTCGGCCAGATGCCCAAGTGTGGGAAAATCCAAGTCGACGCGCAAAGCACGTCGCGAATTCTCGAGGCTCTTCTCACCCCTTCCTCCCACCCCCTCCCCCATACCCATCCCCATCCCCCATCCCCATGCCCTCACACTCCCCCGACCTCGATACGACAAGACGGAAAGTTCTTCTTCTCTCGGAGCAGCCGGCGGGATCGGGATCGGGATCAGTTACGTCGGGGTAAGGTCGAAGAAGGACTGATCCTGTATTTGAATACGGGACTCTCTCGGAGGACTACATGCATTTTAACTACCGGACAGATGCCGCGGCTCTCACGCTGCCCCGGTCGCCTAGGCGTCTCGTCAAGTTTCCAAACTATCGTTACTGGGGCCAAGGATGTGGGGCCTTGAATCCTGAAGACGGCCTCCACTTTGAACTTTTGGTTACTCGCTCGACATGTGTGGGAGCGATTTCCATCAGAAGCTCGTCAAACGATAAGAGGAACGCATGCTTGTTTAAATATATATATATATATATATATATATATATATAGAGAGAGAGAGAGAGCTGATATTTTTGCCTTGTATATTTTGAAACAAACTTTGTCGATGTTCATCAAAATCACGAGCGTTATCAAAATCGCGAGTTGTCGTAGTGATTCGAGATTCACGATCCAAGATAGAGTGGACGATTCGTTTGATCCCGGTACATATCGATAAAACGGGTATTTCGCAGGGGTATGGGGCTTACGGAGCATCTTATCTAGCGCCCGATGCGAATACGAAACGGCGAGAGAGAGGATAGCGTAGATTCGAAGAGAAAGAGAGACAGACAAAGTGGAAAAGGGACAGAGAGGGAAAGCGAAGGGAGAAACCGAGAGAGAGAGAGAGAGAGAGAACGACAAGACAAGTGGCGCGCGGGCGGCCGGGGTGGCTTCGTGTGCTCGAAGGAGAAGGAGTAAGAGACGAGTCGGGGTGGAATGTGGGGTGGGGGTTCGGTGTTGTAGCCGAGTGGGTACCACCAGAGGTGGGTCTGGTTGGCCGCGGCGTCGGCGGCGGCGGCGGCGGCGGCGTCGGCTGTCTTGGACAAAATCAATACTGTGGCCACCCATCCCTCGACACCCCTTTGCCTCATCCCCGACCTCCTCCTCACCACCACCCCCTTTCCTACTAATCCCCCCCCCCCCGCCCCCTCACCCTCCGATCCCATCTAAGGCTGTGGGGGCAAGTCGGAGGTGGAGAAGGAAGAGGAGACGGAGGTGGCGGACGCAGGGTAGTGCGGGCTGGCTGCAGATGCCGCGTAATTACCACCCTCAAGACACGTGTGGCGCTCGCGCATCCAACCAACCCTCCTCCCTTCACCCCTACCGGTCGGCGCTATCCGACCAGCGCATTGGTGTGCCGGCAATCCCGAAGCTGTTGATGATAATGGATATCGTCTTTCTCTCATAAAGATATACATACCCTACACGCGCGCAAGCGCGCGCGCACACGCACACACACACGCTCGCGCGACACGTACACGTATACCATATATATGATACACGCGCGGAAATCTCTTTATTAAAAGTATAACTTCTGATATGTCTATACCATCGCGCATTGAGATCGCGGATTTTACTTTTTCTTCAACTTCATGTACATTATCGCGTTACACGATTCTCGGCGCGTGCTCTTCCACGATGTTTGCGACGATCCTCTTTCTCGGAACACGCGTACGCTAATTTCACTTTGATCTTTCCAGCGTGCATGTAGCGTTGTAGATCTCTCCGTAGTTTGGATCTCTGGCTGACGGATTTTTGTCTCTTATTCCTTATTCATGATTTTTTCTGAATATAAAAAATTCTTTTTCCCCTTACACCGTATCGATAAGCGCGGAGAGTCCTTCCATTTTCTTTCTCTCTTTCTTCGACAATTAGATATTAACATGTACAAAAAAAAAAAAAAAAAAACTGTCGATTGTACGCGCGAATCCTTATAATTGAAAACAATTCGAGCGCGAGGAAAAATCGCGAAATCGCGGTCTTTCCAGTTAGTATTCCCATCCCACCAAGGCTCTCTAATAAATTAGCATTCTCGTTCTAACAAGGTCCAGACTTCATCCCTCAGGGGGCTGCGTCGAGGACTATCTACAACATACCACCCTTGCCGGACATTGCGAGCATAGCTCTTGCCAGACCGTCTCCCCCCCCCCTCCCTCCCGTCCCTATTCCGCGGCACGCCAGGGCGGAAACTACCCTTATTAATATTATAAGACAAACCAGGAGAACCATGGCGCGGAAGAGAGAGATGCGCCCGTATGTAAATAACCAGGATGTTTGTACGACGAACCGACTTGCTCTTTGGACTCGGGAGAGCTCGGACTTTAATTGCGTTTGTAATATCTTGATTTTCAAACTGTGTCGACAGGGAAAATATCTGATTGTATTTAACGACTGTGAAACCGAGCTCGAATTATTGCGCGCGATGATTTTCACGAATAGAAAAATTCTGCAATAATATATATATAGCGATAAGAATTTTTGTTAAATATCTTAAAAAGTTACGACGAAGAGTTTGAAAGAATTTTCAAGTCGCAAAGACAGATACGAAACGTCGAGGGATAAATTTAAAGCGATTCGTGACATCTTCGCTGAATATTACGATGTACGTACGCGAGAAAGGGTTGCTCGTGCGTCGGGGTACGCGTTCCTCAGCCCCTAAATCAAGCGAACAACCCCCAAAAACACGAGAACCCAAGCAGTTACGCAGCTGGTTGGTCATTTGCGGTTCCGACAATGTCCAGGATTACAATGTCGCCGATTTTTCGGCCATTCAGTCGAATCGCTTTCGTACCTAAACGCGCGTCACGAATGTATATAATAACATTCATACAAAATCCTCGTTTAATTATGCATTGAAAATGCATAAATATTTAAAACAGACAGATCGTTCAATTGTCACGCGACAATTGTCCTGACATAACCTTACGAATAAATAAGAGATTACACGCAACGAAAGATACGTCGATGAGCTGTAACAGCGAAAATCTCGTGTGGAAATCAATCGGAAGCCTCGAACATGCTCGCTTAAAACGAAACCAGGGCACGTATTCGACTAATCATACCGCCATTTCCTTTAATATCCGTAGGTGGCCACCCTTATGGAAGCCCAACTCGGCAACCTGCGGCACTCTCGCGAGTCTTAGGAACTTCCGGCGGGTTCATGCCGGTAGGCATCTCGCATCCGGCGTCTAAATGTTTCAACTGTGCGCGCGCGCAAAGGGCGAAAGACGTCGACGAAGAGGCTTACGCATATCGAGAACTTTATTTCGCCATGGAATCTCTTCCCACATATTATATCATCCCGATTTCATCGGAGAAGCTTGTAAATTAGAGATAGTATTCGAACAGTTGTAGATTAAACAATATCTTTTAATAGCGTATATTTTATATTAATAAGATAATATAATTTATTTCGATAAAAGAGGCAAAATCTGTTTATTATAGTCGATAGATATTTTAGAAAACGCGTTTGCAATTTTGCAAATTTCGAAAATTAAAAATAGTATAAAGATTATTTTCTACATTAGATTGGGAAAAAATAAACGTGAGCTTATCTTTTTACATTAGATAATCCTGTTATTCGACAATTGACGCGAGGTAAAAACTACATTTAATTATTTGCCGGCTACCAGACTATTATATCGTGTCCGTTGTCGTTATATAAGAGAGCAATAGGCTTTTTATTCGCTTAACACGATCCACGCACTAGCGTCCGGCATAGGGTATCGATAGTCCGAGCGCGGTCTAATGACGTGCGTGTGCTGCGAGAGATTTGGCCAATGAAGGGGAGGAACGAAAGGGTGCATGGCGCGGTAGATTTAAACCAAAAAAGCTCCAGAAGGAGAAACGTAGACTATCCTATCGCTTCGGCTAAAAACCATCCAAGTAATTCCCACACGGCAATATTGCGTCAAATTTAAACTGATTTAAAGATATTTTAAAGTTTACCACGGAAAAGAATTATGAATAATCATCGCGCTACGATAAGTTAATCGCGTTTCAACCGAGAAGGCTTCCAAAAGTCGAACGAGATAAACGCTATAAATACGTCTTGATGAATCTGTCCCGCTATCGAGAGTAATTTTTTTTTTGTTTTCTTTTTTAGACAATTTTGCGAGCTTTTTACTCGACGCGTCTCCTTCAGCTGTACGATCTAGCTTTATAGCTCCGGGTTTCCAATAAACCGCCACACCATCCTCCTTTTTTATCCACCCGCCCCTCAACCACCCCCGTTCTCTCTTACACGGGGTTTAACATCGATCCCGGGCACGCGTTTCCAATCTAACGAGCGCATCTACACGTCTAAATGGCCCCATCAAACCGAAACAAATCTTTCACGAAATCCTTGGCCCGAACCAAGCGAAGACCAACGAACGCGAGAAGCGGCTACAGCAGAGCCTAGCACGATCTTTGCGGATGAAGCAGACGGTGTAAACGGAGCCGAGAGAGAGAGAGAGAGAGAGAGGAGGAAGGGAGGGAGAGGAAAGGTGGATGGTGGCGGTTCGTGTGTATAGTTTCTCCCGAGGGTGGAAAATGTGACGACGACCCGGCCGCCCCGAGATATTAAACTATAAATCCTTATCCCGCTACACGAGGACCGCCAGGAGCCACCGGCACATCGAGGATCTTGTCCTCTGTCGCAGGATTCGCGTTACGTTGGATTCACGTGCCCTTTGCCCGCTCATACCGAGATCATCCCCCTGCTGAACTATGGAATCGCGGTAATCGACCTGATATTTGAACAGGCCAGCTTAGATTTATGACGCGGTTGTATAAATAAAGTGTAATGTATTGGATTTCATAAAAAAATATACTCATTCGCGAAATTGTGTGTAAGAGCAAGATTTTAAAATTTTTATAAAAGTTTTTAATATAACAAGAAAAAGAAATGGAGGAATCGGAGAGAAATAAAAATGTAAGTATATGATATACAATATTTTCTAGAATAATATATTACTAAATAATTTTTTGAAATTTCTGAGACACTTAATTTTTCTCACTTTTAATGAGAATGACACGTCATGTCGAATTGATTCGAGGTTCGTGTAATTTTTTTTTACATTTTCTTTCGTATATATCATTTTGACAATTATGATCAAATTAAATAAAAATTAATCAATACATTTTACTGATTCTCTGATACCTTTCCATTGTGTGTGTGTATACATAATAAATTGCGCGTATTCCATCCAATAAAATGGCGCAAATAAGCATGCACATAGATATGAAAAGACACGTTAATTGCGTATAGATGTCGAAAGGAGAAGGGAAAAGCGAACAAAGATGAGAAAATGGAAAATACAGCGGTCTTCTCCGCGAATGGGTTAACCCTTTTCCCATCGGACGCGTTTTCACGCCATACGTATCCGAACGCTCACCCCGTAACAAGGGTCTTTCTCTTTGTGAAGCAAAGTCGATGAGGTCGCCAGGTCGGACCTCCTCCGACTTCCTCCTTCCTTCCTACGTCGAGTCGTCTCCCTAGCCAAGGTGTATCGTTACTTCATGGTGCTTTGAGTCAGTGGCAAGGGGTTGGAGGAGGTCGTAGAAGCTGGCGGAGACGTAAGGGGGGTTGCTCTTAGCCGCGTTAATGCCTTGAGAGGGGAGCGTTAATTAATAATTGCAGGAGGGTGCCACCAGTCCCACGAGGAAGAGAGAGAGAGAGAGAGAGAGAGAGAGAGAGAGAGAGAGAGAGAGAGAGAGAGATAGGAGAGAAAAGAGAAAGACTGGGAGGTGAGAGCCGGACGACCATACGTGCAGCTAACGGCAAATAGAGATCATCGATCGTCGTCAACAAAGTACATTCACCTTTCTTTCCTCGAGTCGTATCTTTATCTCGTTACAAAGTGCATACGCCCCCTTCCCGATTAGCGCATCGCAAGGCTCGCCAATAATTCTCAGCAAAGTGCATTCCCCTCGCCGTCTTTGTGTTCTTATCCTCACAATTTTAATAATTTTATAAACATCAAAAATGCACGCAAATATATATATATATATTACTTTGTATTTTCTAATTTTGCGATAACATATGACAAAAAAATTGAAGCTCTTGAACCAAGAGATCAGCTGATTTTATCGCTCGAAGCGCGTTTCCTTCCTTGGCGAGTAGACGATTATAAGATCGATTACAGTCGATTTATGGAACCTCGTTTTAAAACCGCGCGATCGTATCGATGGAAAGTGGACGCCGACCGAACACCTACCCTGTAGTTTGAAAGGGTTTTGCCCTTTCGGCGGGTCCAGAATCTAGTGTCGCGAGGTTTGAGGGGCCGACAATCCGAAGGAGGAGGGAAAAGAGGGAGCCTAGAAAGGACGGGGTTAGCTGTCAGAGAGATAAATCGGTCCCGGCTTAATTAAATCTTCTTCCGTGCTACCCGCCTGGGCCAGTGCCTGCTGCTGGACACACCAGCCTTGCGGGGTCGAATTGTTTCGAGGATATCAACCCTGATTTAGGGCCACGCGTATTCCCCAAGTACACCGCGACTACTACCTGACCAGCAGGCGTGATCTTCTAGTGTTTTGCGGATCTCGCGTTTCTCGCCTCGACGAGAAATTTCGTCTCGTCAGGTTAGATTAATTGCCAACATCGCTCGCATTTAAATGCCTCGACCAAGTTTCTTATTTTACCAATATTTTAAGAGAGTATTAATTATTTCCTTGACAAAAAATTACACACAAAGATGTTTCAAAGGATAATAATGATAGATAAGGCAAGATAGCGCCAGAGATCGTATAATAGATTAATTCCACCTTTAATTTTACCTTTAATTTCAAAATTAATCTTTATCCTTTTCAAAAAATCTCATCGACGCCTATCGTAATGTACGTCGACGAGATTAGAGACCGTCTCTCGTTTCTTTCGCGATCGGATTAACTAGGTCGTCCGACTGAATTTCTAAATCCGGTCATGGTAGGTCCTAATCTTCCAACATCGGCGAAATGATAAGACGCGGCAAAGCCCTAATTCGCCGACAGACATCTCAATAACGCGTCGAGAGGCTCCCGCTCCGTAGGCCTCGCAGGCGGCAAGCAGCCGTGGCAGTTCCCCGACTGCATCTATATCCTCGCTATCTCGGCAATCGCGAGTTACGGAGGTCGGTGAAGCGAATGTGCCGGAGAGAAAGCCGGATAGACGGACGCGCGGCTGGGCTAGATGGGAGAAGAGGACGGAGAGCGCGCGTCGGCGGAAGAAGGACACTACCGAGGGGTGGGTTTGAGGGGAGCGTGAGGCCAAGTCGGAAAGAGAGAGGATAGGAAACGGAGTAGAGAAGATGAGGAGGGTGAAGCCGAGGGTGGCTGTACGTCGATAGAGCGGCGCGCCACGGAGGCCAAGATACGACACCGCCGCCACCGCCAGCAGACCCGTAAAGGGACGGGGGTTCTCTTCTCTTTGTCTCTCTCTCTCTCTCTCTCTCTCTCTCTCTCTCTCTTTCTCTCTTTCTTGCTTTCTCTTCCTCCGAGTGGGTGGCGAGGGATGCTTGCCTCACCGGGAGCGAAGACGACACAGGAAAAGCGAGGTTCCGCGCGGGGGGTTTGGGGAAAGGAGAGACGTAACCTCGCTCCTTCGCAACCGTGGGCAAGGAAGCGCAACGACGAAGACACTCGGCGAGAGGTTCTTCCTCCTTTTTCGCTTTGTTACCTTTTCTTTTTTTTTTTTTTTTTTTTGCATGGATGGCGCAGATGTTACATACGGTAAGAGTACGTTCCCGGGTAGACGGAATTTTTAATCGGTCCCCCGATTTTCTTCCGAGAGTAGCTCGATCCAATGCGTCAATACGCATTTTCTCCATGAGGTCACTACGGTTTTCGATGAGACACGCGCAAAAACGAGAATGGACTCGAATAGAACTTTGCAAGAATCGCGCTACGAAATTCTCGTATTACATTGATCTCATAAATCTCTTGCATTGACTGTAAAAACGATGACATAATTGCAAGTTGAATTTACATTGAACGAAATTCTCAGAAGGATAAAACCATCTAATATAAATACATATTCTCTCTTTCTCTCTACATTTCTTTAAATATACTTGTAATATCTTAACACATAAAACGATTGCATTGACAATAGAAACGATGACTGGATAATTGCAAGTCGAGTTTACATTGAACGAAATTCTCAGAAGGATAAAACCATCTAACATAAATACATATTTTTTCTTTCTCTCTTTACATTCCTATAAATATGCTTGTAATATTTTAACACACAAAATGATTGCATCGACAGTAAAAACGATGACAGGATAATTGCAAGTCGAGTTTACATTGAACGAAATTTTCAAAAGGATAAAACCATCTAACATAAATACATATTTTTTCTTTCTCTCTTTACATTCCTATAAATATGCTTGTAATATTTTAACACACAAAATGATTGCATCGACAGTAAAAACGATGACAGGATAATTGCAAGTCGAGTTTACATTGAACGAAATTCTCAGAAGCATAAAACCATCTAACATAAATACATATTCTCTCTTTCTTTCTTTACGTTTCTATAAATATGTATACATGTAATATTTTAATATACAAACTGATTGCATCGATAGTAGAAACAATGACAGGATAATTGCAAGTCGAGTTTACATTAAACGAAATTTTCAGAAGCATAAAACTATTTAATATAAATACATATTCTCTCTTTCTTTATTTACATTTCTATAAATATGTATACTTGTAATATTTTAATATACAAACTGATTGGATTGATAGTAGAAACAATGACAGGATAATTGCAAGTCGAGTTTACATTGAACAAAATTTTCAGAAGGATAAAACCATCTAACATAAATACATATTCTCTCTTTCTCTCTTTACATCCCTATAAATATGCTTGTAATATTTTAACACACAAAATGATTGCATCGACAGTAAAAACGATGACAGGATAATTGCAAGTCGAGTTTACATTGAACGAAATTCTCAGATAGATAAAACCATCTAATATAAATATATACTCTCTCTCTCTCTTCAAATTTCTTTAAATATACTTGTAATATTTTAACACACAAAACAATTTGTTCCTAAAATTACAGCGCGCATATTGTTTATTTATTAATATTCTCTCGGTTATCGCATCAAAAATGAAATTCGTAGAGTGAAAATTTTACAACAACTTGCCTTTTTTCGCGAAAAATATGTTCGATCATGTAATATACGCGCACGCACAGACAGGTGTGCGTAGAATTACGCGCCAGTAGCTATATATGCGTCGCGTATGTCGCAGATGGAGTCGGGTAAGCGGGTGAGTATCGGTATTCGGTTAATTATGGTCCCCCATCGGGCTTGCATGAATTCTTGACGCGGGGGGTGTTGCAACACCCCGTGCCATGCGCGCCTGTCATATCCCCAGCAGCATTGCTGCCAACGTCACGCGCCGATCGGTACGATAGGATCGTACGCTGACGCGATCAGCCTAATGTAGGATAACGCCCTTTTCTACGTATATATAACGGCCCGAGAATCTGTGAATAATAAACTTGTGACGATTGGCTTAAAAGTAAACAGCATCCATTATTTCCCATTACTGTTGTGTTTAATTGGCAAAAATTAAAGAACGTATCTCTGGATATTTCTATATATTTTTACTAAATTAAGAATTTGGAACTATTTAGAAACATATAAGAGAGAGGGAGAGAGAGAGAGAGGGAAACAAGAAAGTAGAAAAGTAGAAAATTATTTTTTTATATCCTCAAATAATCAAATTCGTCAATGAAAAACGTTGAAGAAGAAATGTTAGAAGAAGAGAGAAAATCCAAATATTTGAGTACAAACCGCTGTACGAAACCTTGATTAAAATATTTTCCGACATTTAACGATATTCATCCGAGTCTGACTTCTGACATTAAGCCCAGATATAAGCTTATCCGATGAGATGGTTTTCGTGAAAAATATTGCTCGTTTTACAGGCGGTAGAAGCCGAGCTACGTGGGGGAGTGGGGATTGTATTTAATTAAACCTCCAGGGGCTGCCTGATCGAGCATCAATACCCAGCGGTTCTCAGATCTTCCGAAAGAACGAGACGTTAAATAATCTGTAGATCGATTTCTTTGCCTTATTAAAAGAGAAAGAGAAATGAATGAGAATGATAATTATTGTTATTGCGTAATTATAATTATTAACTTTGAAAACATCTTATACAATGAACTCTCTCTCTCTCTCTCTCTCTCTCGTTATGTCAAAACAAGGGCGGAAAACCTTTAATTTTTCTTTGTAACAAGGATGCAAGTTTGGGTCTGTTATAATTGCATTGCATTGCATAATCCAATCAATTGTCGATTGAAAAGAATATTTCGTTCCTAATAGAAATTAGGAACAGGCATCGATCGATGATGTGCATGCGAGAAACGCAGCTGCCGAGAGAACAGATTGTTTCTTGTAGCAAGAACTTGTATCTAAAGCGCAGAAAGACTACGGATGCAGCTGCAGCGAGAAAATTAATTGCGCCGAGCTGCTGCGGCTGCGAATTACGGCTGATGTAAACCAATTTTCTCGGAACGTCTACATAGCGCGGATTTGTTTAAAGCTCCGGCACAGAAGCAATGAAATTTCGACAATAGCGAAAAATTGCAAACAAAGATTTATTAATAAAAGTACGAAAACTTTTGTGCAATTTTGGGAAAAAAAATTATCTCGATTTATATATACCTACGAATCCTATACGACATGTTGAACACGGGGAGACAATAATTTCAAAATTGACTTGTCAGAAATTCATTCTCCTCGCGATAAGTCTTATCGAGGTATTCGTCCGGATTAATCGGACGAGCGCGTGCAGCATCCGAGATGAGAACCGAGGAGGAAAATCCCTGTCGGCGGGATGTACGAAGGCTCGGGAAGCCTTATTAGCGATTTAGGGTGTGCCGCCCCTTGTATCGGCTCGAAACGGCCGATCCTGGGAATTAAAAATCGCTAAATTCAGTTACACAGACGCCCGCCCGCCCGCCGTTTCATTTCGCGCCACCCCAATGCGATTGCGGCAAAGTCGAGCGCGCAATCGAGTCCGGGAAATCCGTCAAATTAAAAAAGTCACGTCATCGTCGATCGAGAAGAGATTGCCGAGATCGACGAGAGTATATAAAGAGCAGAGCCGGTGATTCAGAGGAATTTGAGAAAAGCGTCAATTTCGATGGCGTCGCGAATAAAAAATTACATGCGTCGACACTTCTCTTAAGCGAGCGACCGCGTCGCACTCGCGCTCTCTGAAATAATAAATCGCGAGTCGCTTTGCGGATTCATCGAGCGGCGAAAATCGGCGAGAGTGTCGATTGAACGGTCGTCCGAGGTTATTTTATTTTCTTTTTTTTTTTTTTCTTTTTTCGGTTAAGCCCTCGCGGTCGGGATTAGGGGTGACTTTCTAGTTAGTTTGAATCGAAGCGGCCCGCGAGAGGGGGAGGGGGGGAGGGGATGGGGTAGAGGGATAAAACGAGGCACGCGGGTACAACGCCGCAAATTTTATTCGGCTCCAGCGGCCACTTCCGCATATACGTGACGAGATAACGTTTCCTCGTCTAGGTACGTTAATTCCATGCATTTAAATGGTCATTATTTTTTGCACGCGACGTAAACTGCCTTATTGCCCTTTCACCGGAATCTCTCTCCTCGAAACGTGTACGTCGCGTCGATTCGAAAAACAATACCCGACACACATATTTTCTCCTCGAATTCGCCTTATCGTAAACCTACGCAACATCTACGAGAACCGAAAATCTCCGATGGACGGGAAGGGTGGTTTTTCGACGAAATACCTCGCGCGATACCGCGCATTCTTGCCATGGGAGTCACCGCCGCGTCCTTAATTAAAAATCCAACGAACCCCCAAAAATGAGCCCCGCGGTAGCGGACGCCCAGAGAGAGAGAGAAAGGGCACTCTCTCTCCCCGCGAAAGAGAGGTGGGAGGAGGGGGTGTACGGTTAAGGGCGGGAGGCGAGCAGATCGTACGTCGAGGCAGACCGCATTCTTTCGTTTAATTCCCGCGAATTTATAGGAGAGCGAGAGACGACAAACCGTGCCAACGCAATAGCCGTTGCACGGACTTTTCCGTGTTTCTCCTCGTTGCGGATTCACCCTTAAAAAGTATTGCCGTCCCACGTGGACGTAATTGGATCCGACCCTGTCGCGTACAAGGACTACGCGGCCTTCATTGTTCCCTCTGTCTCTCCATCTGACTCTGCGCGCAAAATATTTAATTATCAATGACAATATTTTATTTAGTAAGTAGTAAAGTACAAAATGGAGAACTATATAATCACGAGTATTACTCATGAGATCGATTGCGCGTTCGTATCCGAGAAATTAGCGCGAGTGGCGACGTCGTCGAGATATAACGTTCGATAATCGAGAAAGGAATCTACGTGGCTCGTTGTCTCGGCGTCGTTTAGCATTGAGGGAAACCAAGACCCGTGGCTCATGAGAACGAGGGTAACCGAGCAAGACGTTCGAGGGAAGGGAGGCAGCTGAAATAATTAAACCGACGCAAGTTTTTACGACAAGGTGTTCATTACCGTGGGTAATTAAGACGCCCCTTAACTAGACCCGCTAACCACCCCCGGGGGTGGTAAACCAACTTCTCGGTCGGCGCAGCCAAGTGGGGGACGTTACCGCCTTGGAGAAAGTACAAAGTCGTACTCGACGGGGAAAAGTTTTCCCGTTTTTATAAGCGGCCGGACTATTATCGGCGATTATGTTAACGTCGGCTTTCCCGGTTGCCTTTAACGGGACGCTCTCTCGGCTCGTACGCCCTTAAATCTTTCTTGTTGTCGAAGTAATGGCGATTCTTCGCGATTAACTAAACGCGTAAAAAAAAACAAAAAAAAGTCTTCAACGATCAGGTCCTCTAAATCATTGCGAGAGATAATAGCTATTTACATCCACGTTGATTTATTTCGTTCTAGAAATCAGATTTCATATTCCTCTCAAATAGCTGCGTAAATTTAAATAAAACGGTTGTTGCTTTTGAAAGACAAGCAGCTCGCGAGTAGGTAATATACGTCGTGTCGGGTTTTAGCAAGGATCCAAATATCGGCTAAGTCCTTTCTAAGCTGCGCTCTGGCTAGGGAATTAGCTTGGCCCTGCGCCCGCATTAATAAGTGACCGTTCTGGGCAAACAGCGCCGGTGATCCCACGATTTCAAGGCTCGGGATCTTCTATGTTAACGCTAAACTTCATAGGAGAGATCGCGTTGCTTTTAAGGCTCTCAAGGTAAACACATTTCTCTTGGGATTAACCGTCCTCGTCTATCGATTTATATACAATCTACGTATTATGTTTCGCATAATACAACAATTTGATTAAACTAATGTATCAAACGATTAAACAGAAAATACAATTAAAAATGTAAATTTAATTCGTGTCTTAAGAAGAAACTAAAATCGAAGATAATTAATTGTCGGCGTGCTTCGCGTTGGCGAGGCTTAATCGAGGAATCGATCCTAATCTTCCCCGAGACGCTGGAATACTTGCGGGCGAAGGTAAGGCAGTCAGGATCAACAAATCTTCGACCGGCAAACCTCAGACAGATCTTGATATATATATCGAAAACAGCGGCGTGTATTCGCACACAGACCTCGCAAACGGAGAATCGAGAGCGCTGGATAGTCGGAGTATAGGCGGTAGGTAGTACACGGTGGAGGGCCTGTGTGCCTGAAGGGGGCATAAACTCATCCCCCGGAGCCGGTGTCGGTGATGTACGGCGGTTGTGGGACAGTACGGAGGATGAGGTCTATCGGTAGGAGACGATGGCGAGAGGGCGAATCAGCTCTTAATAAGGCGGAGTGCACGCGAGCCGAGTGTAAAAGAGAACCGAGCGGAGACGGGAGTCAAGTGCTCTCCCAGCTGTGGTTTTCAACGCGAGAATCTCGAGTTTCGGTTGCCATTCGACGCTCAAATGCAATAATTTGGAAAGAGGGATATATCGGGATAATCGTTTTATATTGCTTTGAAAATTGTCGCATCCAAATAAGCGTGACGTGGTGTTGAAGATACTCGCTGAGAATAAATTTGTGGGAAATGTTATCGTCGGATAATCGCAACGTATTCTTCTACGAAACGTGATACTTTTGTCCCAAAACGAGAAAGGTGTCGTTCTTTCTTCTAAATACATATAGTAGCGTCGCAATTAATTTATATTATTAATAAAGAATATATATATATATATATATATATATATATATATATATATATATATATATATAATCAGGGTTGGGAAGTAACGCGTTACTTGTAACGCCGTTACCGTTACAGGTACTTTTTTTCGGTAACTGTAACGGTAATGGCGTTACAAATTTTATTTGTAACGGAAAAAGTAACTTCGTTACATTTTTCGGTAACGAGTAACGAATTTAATAGTTACTTTTATCGTTACTTTTTTCAAATTTTTTGATTTATTTAAGATATTATTCTTGCTATTGTGCGTGATAAAATTTTTATCTTAACCGTAAAGCCGTAAGCAAATCGACCAATTAGCATTCTTATTATGTTGTAAAAATGCTTGAATGTGATTGATCAACTTATGGCTCTTGCAGACCAGTGCGATGACGCGACGCGCGATATCCAATGAGAGCTTTATCTTTTCGGAAAAGCAGAGCTCTCATTTACTACCAGTTCTAAAAGTACCTTGCAACGAAAATTAGAAAATCTCAATAAATCTGACCTTATAGATTGCCATTCATTAGTTGAAGCTATTCAGCAAGGTTTAAATAAAAAGTAACTTATTAATTTGATTAATACATATGTTATTTAATTTTAAATAAGGATTTAATTGAAAAATATTATTTTATTTTAAACTATTGATTCAAAAGTATTAATTTCAATAAAACAAACAATGTCGCTTAATTTACTATATTTGATTTTAGATTTCTTACTATATTTGAAACAAAAGAATTAATAATAGCAGCATGTTTACATCCAAAATTTAAGTTAAACTGGTTAACCGGAGAAAAAAGAAAACGTGCTGAAAATTACTTGGAGGATTTATTGGGAATCCGATCAACTGAAAATTCTTCAAAAGCTGGAAAATCTGACGATCGCGATGATTTTTTCATTTTTGAGCAAAAAACGGTGCAAAATGAATCTGAACGAGAAGAATTGCAACGGTTTTTAAAATCAAATAATTGTAATATAGAAATGTTAAACGACTATCCAAAACTTAAGAAACTTTTTATTAAATATAATACAGCTCTACCAAGCAGTGCATCTGTAGAAAGAATGTTTAGCATCGGCGGCTCTGTATTAACACCACAAAGAGGGCATTTAAATGATGATACTATGGAGCAACAAATTTTATTAAAATTTAATAAAGAATTTCGATAAAATTTAATCATTTATTTTGTAATAAACCTTGAATGAAATCTTGCTTACAATTTTTTAAAAGTTTTTCTTATGCAAAATAATTTATTAGTTTGTATTGTAAAAAAGTAACGGAAATTGTAACGACTCGTTACTTTTTAGTAACTGTAACGGTAACGAGTTACTTTTTAAAATTAGTAACGAGTAACGGTAACGAGTTACTTTTTAGAAAAAATAACGGTAACGGTAACGAGTTACTTTTATAAAGTAACTTTCCCAACCCTGATAATATACTTTGGACGATTTATTCACACCATAAGACATTGTACAAATTTTCTGAGAAATTAACAACTTATCGCTTGACGTTTGAGGAACAGGAAGAGGGTGAATGGTCTCCTACTAGGCGTAAATTACGAGCCTGTATAAACATCCCTCATCGGATCCTCGCTATCGAATTTATCGACGCGCGCGCGCTTAAAAGCGGAGCGGACTCTTAAAACAAAATACGCGGTGAATCACGAGCGCGAAACAAACCAGCGTGTACGTACGTACATACGTTCACTTCCTATCGGGTGGAAGGGGACGAATGGGGATGACCGTGCGACACACCAAAGCGTAGAACACAGAAACACCAACCACCACACCTCACGAAGGGGGGGAAATTCCATGTGGCAGAGTTATGGCCCTTGGAGGTGCCGCTGGAGAGCCTGTCTCCAGCCTGGCTCTCGAAGAGCCCTCTCTCTTTTTGCATCCGGCGCCCTGTGACAAAAAAAAAAGACAAAAAAAATAGAGGAAAGAAAGGGACAGAGGAAAAGAACGGCCGAAGAAGAGAAGAGGCACCCCGCACCATCGGCTTCTCCGGTCTCGTTTAAAAGTGATAAATGCGCAGCTGGGAATATGACTGAGAAAAATAACGCCGAGAGAGAGAGAGAGAGAGAGAAAGAGCGGGTTGCCAAAGAGCGGCGGAGGGCGAGGAAAGAGGGATCGCCGATTGGGGCTCGAGAAATCGAAAAACTAATATCCGCCCCCGGAGGCCGTTTGTTTCGTATTGTTTCGGACGCCAGACTCCCAGGCGGTTGTCTTTGGCGTGATTGAGTATCGCCATTCTTCATGAATTCCGCGCTTTCTTTTTATCGTGTCTCGAGCTTCCCGATGACGGCCGGTGCGCACGGAGTAAACGAAGGGCAGAAGCGCGAAGGGAGCTGAATCAAAGAGCTAGAAAGATTGCCGTAGCTGTATGAGATTTTCAAACTAATGTTAAATTCTCTCTCTCTCTCTCTCTCTCGATATCGCTATCGATAAGAAAAGACTGGATAAGTGAAAATTGATCGTTTATGGTTTGAGACAGAATTAATGTCCATGTAATAGGTAATCTGCGAATTGCTCCGGCAAACATAAGGGATGCTAAAGTTTGGCCCTTCCTACTTAGTTGGTCAACAAACTCAAGGGCATCGCGCGGGCGCTTTAAGGGAGGTTAATACGAATACCCCGAAGGGTATAAATACGGGACCGTCTAATATCTCTCGTAATCCCCGCCATCCTTAATTATCATACACAGAGATGAACCACAATGAGGCAGATTAGAAGGTTTTAACGCGTATACAGCCATATATTCATCAATTCTCCGAACGGACGGAGAGAGTGTATCTTCTCCCGAAAATCGCGATGCGATTCTGCGACGTGTTATTCAATTGTATATTAATTTAAATCGATTAGATAAACTGGAAAAGCATTCTAAATTTGCGCCATAAAAGGATGTAAAATTATGAACGTTTAATAATATTTAATAACGAGAAACGTGAGAGAATTAACGACAACGTCGCTATTCTAATTGCGCGGAGCGCTGATATTTCTAAGAATTAAAATATTAAAATAACGAAATGACACTCTCGAGTCCATCGACTCGAATAAAGTGCACGCTACGCCGTCTAAAAGATCTTCAGGTATCCGCCGTGGCATCAAAGCGCCGCGCAAGAAATCAATTTTTAAGAGAACGAAAGATGTCGAGCGGATGTTGCAGACTCTACTACCTAGTGAGGGTGCTTTACTCGCCTCTCGGCATCCCCGCGCGGATCTCTCCGCGGACCAGACCGAGGGAGGGTAGTTTTGATTTATGGAGACCGGCCGGCAGATTTACGAATATCAAATTCGCGTTTAAGGGGGTCGATGGTGCCATCGTAGAGAGGGCTACGAAAGCTACGATGCCACGTGGGGATGGGGGCTGCGTCTCATGTGTGTACATTACTCTGAGAATTTACAGTGTTGTAGAGGGCAAGTGCGAGCCAAACGTCGCGCATAACTTTCGAAGGAGATGAGGGAGAGTTCTTAGACCCTGCAAGTCTGCCGTGGAATTTCCGGATACCCGTTTGCCCTTCGCCACCATAATGCCGGTAGAATGAGTTTCTGGTAATTGGATAATACTCTGACGAGATATGTATTAGCCAATATAACCAGAATTGATTCTTTCGTTCTTAATTTTAAAATGTCCTTGATATAGCACGACATCGTCTGGCAATGTCTTTTAATGTGTTACGAAATAAATCGATTGCCTTAACCGTCCACACAGTAGATCCAGCATGAACGGCAAGCAGGTAGAAATTAAACGATCTTTACAATATTCGTAGGCTTGTATATTACTTGGCTCACCCAGAGCCAGAGCATCGAAACAACCCTCGCCCGGGGAAGCTACTCCCGACGTTTAATTACGCGTCCCTCCCGTGAAGCGACGAAGGTTCCCTTTCATTAAGGCAATAATTTTAATAATTTTTATCTTTCCGTATAATCTGCCTAATTAAAATTACGCTTTGATCGCGCCACAGAGTCCGCCCTACTTAATACCGCTCCCCCGAAGGTATTTTCTACTGTCTGCCAGTTTAATGTATGGATTGTGTGCCAAGACCTCTCCGCGATATGGCAAATCTGTCGAAGTACTATAGTGAATGCTTAATAAACTGTCCCAATTATTAAGATTTTTGTTATCTTAAAGAAGGATCTTGTTTTAAATGCAAGACACGAGCGGCGCCTATAATTGCTTCTCGACAAATGTTTCTTTGTGCGGTGAGTCTAAGACTTAAAAAAAAAAAAAAAAGGGAAAAAAGTGAATAGTATCTCTTTGAAAGAAAAGTAAAAATTCGTGAATTTGCGACGAAAAGAGCGTTGTATCGAGCAGAATGTCTTTTGGAAGGCTACGTTATCGGCGCTTCTCGTTTCAGCCAACGCTTTTGAAAACTTTCCAACCCGCTCGTCCCTTTTCTCGCGCATCTCGTTTTCCACCGGTAGCCAGCTCGTCCACGTAAAAAGATCCAAAGGGCTGGAAGTTGTTTAGGTAGATCCGGAAAAGCCGAGGGAAGAGGAAAGGGAAGAGAGAGAGAGAGAGAGAGAGAGAGAGAGAGAGAAAGGAAAAGAAGGATGGCGTCGACTCGCGGAGGAAAAGGAGGCACGTATTCAAATGTTGATGAAATTGACCAGACGCGCTTTGATCTGGCCTCTTCAAATATTCGCCAAGAGATTGAAGTGAACATCTGAGAAGAGCGAGAATTATCTTTGCCGGTCGGAAAAAGACGAGAGAAGGAGATTCGACGAACGCGCTTCGCTGCGCGTGCAGCGAATCGTAGAAAAATAAAAAAATTTTACAGGTGGAGTAAAAAAAAAAGATAGAAAATATCGCCACGAGTTAACGATCGATACTTGCAAATTTATGTTACGCGAATGAGTAATTTTTTTTTTTTTTTTTTTGTATTAAAAAGAGAATGACGTATGTAGAATGAAGTAAATATTTCTCGACGTAATAAACGAGCCGTCGTTTTTTTCTGATACGAGCAACGAAAGTCGGAGACTTTCTACAACTTTGTACATGTCAGTGTGTAACATTTGCTCCCCGTTCGAGCGAGCAGTACGCGCATTAGCGTGCTTTATGCGAGGAACGGCTGCCGCGAAACGAAGGTAGGGCATACGCTCCCCCCGACGGATTTAATATTTAAAAGCGCATCTGAAATATGTCGATTCTGGCACATAAACACGAGACCGCCCAGCAGGTACCGACTCACCACTTAGGGTCGCTCGGAGTGTCTCGCATGATTTATTCGCCGCGTTACTAGGACCATGAGGTTTACCCTAGACGGAATTTTGCATTCTCACGTATATCCTTAATCAGAACTATTTAAACGTGCAACTCTCGGTAAGCTTTGACATAATTTCGAACATTGCAGAAAATTATTTGTAAGGATATAACGAGTCACTTTTCTACCCCGACCTGATGTTTCATTTGTAGAAGCATTTTTATTTCTCAGGAATTGTTTAAAAAATCATTTATATCCGACATATTATTTATACCAACACTAGTCGGTGATGTTTCGTAAATTTTTCTAACATCTTGTGTTAAGAAGTGTAGAAAGAAAAAAATATTAGGTGTACAACTTTGCTTCCGCCGTTTTTTTCCGAAATTTCCGAGGCTTTATTGTAAAAAACTGGTTATTGCTTGTTGAGTCACTCCCAATGATCGTGCCAATTGTTTTTGACTTTGACTCGAGTCTTCATTAAGTAATGCCTCCCATTCTGCATCTTCGAAAACCTTCTCTCTTCCATCGCTATGCCGGTCTTCGACGTGAAAATCACCGTTCTTGAAGCGTTGAAACCACTCACGACACGTTCTTTCACTAATAGCGGCTTCACCATAAGTATTTGAGAGCATTCGATGAGCCTCAGCCGCAGATTTCTTCATATTGAAGCAGAAAATTAAAACCTTCCGCAAATGACGAGAATTTGGCTCGTAAACTGACATTTTCAATCGAGAATAACTTTATGACGCGGACACAAATCGATTAATGTTTCTATGGGGTTATGTTGACAGATACCCAAGTTTATCGCATGACATCTATGATCTATTTATTGTATTTCGACCACTACTTACCGCTAAAGCCATCTATAGGAAAACGGCGGAAGCAAAGTTGTACACCTAATAGGTATGTAATTTTATAAAAAGTGAAAGCAATGACAAAATGTTAACATATAGAGAGAATTAATTATGTACTTCAGTTGCAAAATAATTGTCCAGAGTCTCTTCCCATATAATAATTGACAAGAAAAGGGAAAATTTATATTCAAGGATTAGGATATCAATTGGAATGTCGATCGAATCCTTCGGCCTTAAAGTCAATCTCTCGTCAACATCCTGAGGAGCACCAATGGAAGGTCGATAAGAGGGCCGCCCCCTTCTGATGGCAGATCAGCCCGCAAACCGCAAGGTGCCACCACACCCCCGAAAACCACCCCTGACACCCCCGCGGCCAATGATCGGGGCCTAGCCACCCCCAGAACCACAAACCAACCGCAAGACGATGCGCAGAATCGCCTCGTTGACGCACGCACCGCGCATTCCAACCGCAAAACAAAATGGAGCCGAGGAAACCGCTAAGATTTTCAACGGCGGCCGCTCGGCATTGGAAGCGACTCTCCGAGATGTCGAGTGCAATGAATCGCGAATAATAAACGAAGAGAAGGATTTCATAAACGAGGAGCATATTTTGTAGGAAGCTCTTGGCAAATCTTCAAACTGCTTATTAATAAACAATTGATACCTCGCGTCCCTTGATGATAACGTATTCTGTCACGTCTAACAGGGCCAAGAGAAATGTCCTCATAGAGAATACGCATCGACACGCATCGCGTAATTATTCGCCTGATATACATGTACTGGTTAGTCTAATATATTATCAGTTCAATATGAGTAACGTATAAAGAAGAATCGATTCTAACAATCTTTTATTTTCATCTTGAAAAGAAGCATCGTACTCGTTGGCATCGTAGAGCCGCATTCATGTAGAAATCATGTCGCGCTTCTGCTTTTATTCCCCGCCGGAGGATCCGAATGGCCGTCGTCAGATCGCGGCAATAGACGAGAATTTTTCCGCGAGAGTTTCTCACGAGTCTTGGCACCTCGCGGAGGTGGGCAACCTGGCAGGTTGCAGCCTGGGGTTCTGAGGTACCCCAGCGTGGCCGTTGTGGCAGTAACTGGGGGAACCCGCGCACCACCCGCGGTGAGGAAGGAGGCGAGTGCGCGGCCGTTGGGTGGTAAAGGGATGACGGAGGGTGGTCGAGGATGCGGAGGAGGGATTTTGAAAGAGGATCGGTGGTCGAGGTGGTAGTGGCGGAGGTTGTTGGAGAAGGAGGAGACGGAGAAGGAAGAGAACGAAGGAAGAGGAGGTGGAGAAGGCACCAGAGTCTCGTGGAGGAAAAGGTGGCAAAGGGGCGAGAGAGAGAGAGAGAGCGCGAGAGTACAGAGGTGAGGAGAAGGAGGAGGAGGCGGTGGGCCCTGGGGGTGGGTTGCCTAGCTACCGGCGAGACCCGGCCAAGATACTCCGAGATCTCTCTCTACTGCTTCAGGTCGGGCTCGCGTATTTCTCCAGCGCGTTTGACCAGGTTCTTCCGAGTCGGGAGATCGAACGCAGAGAAATGGCTAACCGACCGAACTGACCATCATCAAGTGCTAGGACGCTCGTGATTCTCGCGAGAACTCGGCAAAAGGACACGAGCAACGGACTAAAAATTTCGAAAATTGATAACTGAATTTTTGAGAATTATTCTGATGTTTTTTTTTTGTTTTTTTAGGAAATAGACATGAAAAATATTTTCCTACACTTTCCTTTTCAAAAAATGATATTAAGGATTTGATTAACATTTTATATGTAGCGGATATTTGCTTGAATTACAAAAACAATACTTTACAAAAAAGATTTTAATCAAACACATTTTTTCAAATAAAATCACAAAAAGTAAAAAGACTAGGTGCATTGTTGGAGAGAAGAATAAAACAGAACTCACAAAAAAACTCTAGGTCTTTTGAATAAGTTAATGACACCGTTTGACAAATTACAGAGAATTCGCGCTCTATAACTCGCTACAAATTAAACTTTGTAAACTTGTTATTAATTACAACCACACTTATTAATTAAAATAAACTCATAGTCTTATCAATCTTTTTTCTTAAGGAGATACCAGTGTCGCCCTCGTACGAGAAAGATAATAAAGACATTTAAGAAGACTCACCCTCCTCTCTTTCTCGCCCCTTCTTTAGTTGTAAGAAAACGTCACCCTTGGTAAGGTAGCTTGCGAAAAGGTCGGTAAAGAACGAGTTTAAAAAATGCAACGATATTAATTACTACAATTGGAATACAATTTATCACCAAGTTCTCTTATTTTATAACTTTCAGATATTATTTTTTGAATAATTCATCAAAGAGAGAGAACGTAAAAAATATCTTTTTCTCTGTGTTCTTTAATTTTAAAAAATATTCAAGACTTTAGAAAGAAAGACAGTATATCGTTTTAAAAAATATATCTTTTTAGTTTATATATTTGCTACTGGATCGACGTAAGATAGGGGGTGAACTTGGGCTATTGAACTTGGGGCGAAACGAGTCGGTAAGAAAGAAAGAATAAGGAAATTTTCTTAAAGAAGTTGCGCCGCCGGCAAGCGTCTTTTAAGAAACCGTTCGTACGCTTAGTTGCCATTGGGAAAGATGGCGCCTTCTCTAAAGAATTTTAATATCACCGCTTTATTTAATAAAAAAAAAATATATATATATCACACTTTATAATAAAAAAAAGAAAAAAAATATGTCACACTTTTACGTACTAATTCGGATTTTTTTTTTCTTTTTTGCACTTATAACATCCAAGAAAACGCTATGCAACCAGAGAACTGTTATTAACATCGTTGTATCTAAATATCTGAATCGTCGCGATTTTACATCGCAATCTGAACCTCGCGGGAGATCCCCGGAATCTCCGTGCAAGCTTTTTTTCCCCGACGCTCCTCATCTCTTTTTCCGTTCCTTTCGGCGTGTCTGCGTTTCCGCCGCTCCGCACGAAGAACAAAGGACGGCATCACGGTCGGTTAATTTAATCTAAGCAAACATCATATAGATGGGTACGGGAATGTGTTTCACGCGATGTCAGGGAGATCGAGGAGGGTGGAATATATTCAGGCTCTGTACCGGAGAATACGCGCGTACGGGGTTGAAGGGGAGGGGGATAGGGAGAGGATCCGCGGGCCGTGGATCTAGATACATACGTAAGTACAAGAGTATTCAAGACGGTACCGTGGAACGGTGTTTAGCATGTAGATGAAGATCTTGGTAATCAAGGACTGGCGGCCCCGCGGGCACACTTCGTCAAGTCTCTCTCTCTCTCTCTCTCTTATTTCCAGACATCGCCATGCGACGCACGAATCCGGCGTCGTGGAATTTAATATCGTGCTCTCTGTCCAACTGGTTTCACGCGCGATTTTTTTTTACGATATAAGAAATTGCATAATACTCATGCGAATTAAAATTTTCAACAGATCTACGCAAATCTTCTCTTCTACAAATTTTTCGACAAATTTTGTATCGGAGATATTTTGTATCGCTCACGTTACCCGAACGATTGATTTTATAATAATAGAATTGGAAGAGAAATTATTGTATAATTCGTTTGTTCTGGCAAGAATCGCGGTAGAAAGAAAGAGAAGGGCGCAAGAACGTGACGACGATTTCCGGAGCGATATCTCGAACCGGAGCCGTATCTCGTTCGAAATGATCGGGTTCTCGTCGTCCGAAAATTCACCCCGTAATCGACGGACAAAAAGTAATTTCCCATCGAGCGCGACAAAGGGTGATTTTGCATGGAGCGGGGATGAGGGGGAAGGGGGGGGAGAGGGGAGGAGGTTGTGTCGGCGATAGCCACGGGGGTGGCGGCAGTGACCGGTGCGTGTAACGACCACGTCGTCCCGTCTCACCGACCCCCTCGCTGCCGCACCCCCCCCCACCCCCGCCCCTCCTTCACCCCGCATCGCCCACGTCGCCGACCAAAACGAACGTTTACGGGGAACGCGCCACGTGCGCTCGATGCGTTAGAAAATATGTGGGGATGCGCGTACGTGTGTACGACGCACATTATTCGATCCGGCCAGTATGTGGGGCTCTGGGGCATTTTTTCCTCGTGCTTTATCGTCCCCAAAATTTTTACGCACCGAGATCAGCAGAATGTCGTTCTCGCAACGACAATTCGTCTCATTGATATAATTGATTAATACATAATACACCAATACGCAAATTAGATCAATTATGTGAAAAAATATATGGGCAATCTTTTTAAGGAGAAAGATGTATCAAAAATTTTGGTGTACGCGATCGCCATTATTATTTACATTAATAACGTAACCGTGAAAAATAAATATCGAACATCTCTATCGATCGATCGCTTTCAAGTTATATTGAATATATGGGCTGGAAAGATTTCCTCATAAATTACTTTGTGCGTTGTAAATAAAATTTACAGCACGCCTTCCGCGAGCCTTCTCTCTCTCTCTCTCTCTCTCTCTCTCTCTCTCTCTCTCTCTCTCTCTCTCTTACCCCACTGCTCCTCTACATTTCATTTCTTTCTCCATCGAGAAAGGCTAATACCCGTATTCATAGTCCGTCCTTGAGGAATAAGGATTCCTTGTTCCTCGTTTCACGTTTCATAAACTTTCCTTGACCGAACAAGGAATCTTACTGGCTCCCTTATCTCAAGGAAGGTCACGAGCTTCCTTGAGGAGTGATGCGACCTTTTTAACAGACGATACGCAGAATATAACCAAATATAACCTCCAAAAGTTAGTTTCGTTACATTTGTGGTTTTGTGGTTATTTGTTGTCGCGCTCTCAAACTGAAAGTGTATAAAGGAAAAAGGGATAATGGACAATGAATTTTTAAATGATTCCGACGATGGATTTGAAGACGAAAATCCAGCGAATCGGATTCTGTGGCGGATTCCGAAAAGATACATTCGCGATTGGGAAATCCCGTGGAATTTTTTGAAGATACGAAAAAGTTTTCATATCTATTATATGAAATTAGTTGCAGGCAGCATAAAACGGTGCTGCCTCCAGTCGGTCACTAAAAATCCCTAAAATATTCCTTCCTTCTGAAAGGGAGACTCGAGGTCCATCTATGAAACAAGGTGGCCTTGCAGATTCAAGGAATCCTTCATGGAGGCTTCCTCCGTCCTTAAAATAAGGAAGGACTATGAATACGGGTATAAGTCTCGACCGCGTTATAAATTATGTTATCGCTCTCTTGATTATGCAGGAAATGCAGGGAGTCGCCCCAGAACAGAAGCGTTTTCGACGTTCGAGATTCATCCCGGGTGTTTCTTTGTTCGTGGTAGCGATATACAATATATCGTCCTAGGAGACGAGGACGGAAAAAAAAGAAAGAAAGAAAGAGCGCGAGAGGACGACGGAACCTCGTGGATTTAACGCGGAATCTGTAACGCGGCGTGGCTGCGGGATACGATAAATCGGTATGGCCAACAACTGCTCGCTCGAGTCAACGAGCCGTGTCGAGTTTGCCATCCCGGTCGGCGAAGAGCGGGTGTCCTCGCGGGAGGGCGAGCGAAACGGCCGGACGAAGGGCCGGGGGGGGGGGGCGGAGGGAGAAAGGGAGAGAAACGAAGAGCCGCCGCGGAAGGGCAAGGAGGGTGGGGGATTCTATGCCGACATTCACCGCACGCTATTCTTCATACTCCATTATCCGTGCTCTACTCCACTCTACTCCATTATGCCGGCACCGCGTATAAACGGGGTACCCCCCTCCCCCCACCCCCCACCCCGCCGGTCCGACCCGACGCGAACCACCATATGTCCATCAGGCCCGTCCATCCGCTACCTCGGCTGTGTGCGATAAACACACCGGTGCCCATGGTGAGCGTCGACTCCGGTTATCAAGTGAGAAAGGTATACGGTACTTGTTATACGCAGACCGCTTCTCGTAATCCGCATCAAACTTGGCCGGGATGTATGGCTACGATCTTCCAATTTCGACAACGACATTCGTAATTACGAATGTCTTCGATATAATTGATAGGATTCGTAAATGTATAATTTGATTATTAGAAAAAAAAAATTATGATCGTATCCTAAAGATAAGTTGAGATAGGACTCTGTCGTCTCTTTTTGCAGAAAAATGTTATATAATTTATTATTATCGGTAACATTCTTGTTATTATTTTTTAAAACCTTCTTATTCTTTCGACGTTGATACTTACATTTGATTTTATTTTCCTTTTAGCGTGTTATTTCTTTGGACGGTATCCTTGCTCTTTTCGAGACGTCTTTGCGTAGATTATTATCGTCATCTCGGGAGGACTAGCGGCAGATCTATATAAGGTAGGTAGAAACGAATCTCTACACAGGGGTCTCGGTAACGTCGAGGGTTCTAAAGCATTCTCACTGACGGAAGTGCGTATATGCAAATTTGCAAAAGATTTAATTAAACCTAGTCTCGGAAGGGAAATTCGCGTCTGCCTCAGGCCAAGTTATACGTACGTATATGATGAAGGCACATTTCATATTTAGTACATCGGAGTTAAGTATATCGGAGTAACAAATTTTCAAATGTCAATATATTTTGTCAATTTTCATTATTGTAGACATCGAGAAAAAGCATGCGAACGAGCAGAGGGAATACCAGATATATAAATATGAAACCGGAATTTGCCCATAGCTGGCCCTAGCTGTCAATGTAGCTACCGTCAAACCGCGTCATTGGCGCCATTTTCTTCTTTTGACATCTGATAAAGATTTTCAACTCGCAACAATACAAGTTTCATACAACGGCATAGTTTTTAATAGCGTTGAACATGTCGAATTTTGCGCCTGGAAACTACGATTTGCGGACAGCATTGATTTTCCGTTACTGTTTGAAGAAAACTGCTGCAGAATCGCATCGAATGCTTGTCGAAGCTTACGGTGAGCATGCTCTTGGTAAATCGCAGTGCTTCGAGTGGTTTAAAAGATTCAAAAGTGGCGATTTTGACGTGAGAAACGAAGAACGTGGAAGACCACCGAAAAAGTTTGAAGACAGCGAATTGCAAACATTGTTGAATGAGGATGACGCTCAAACGCAACAACAACTCGATTTGAATCAAGCTTTGCGTGAAAAACGACCAGAATATCAAAAAAAGGCAACACGAAATGATTTTGCTTCACGATAATGCACCATCAAACACAGCAAAACCGGTCGAGGAAACGATTGAGGCGTTTATACCCGTATTCATAGTCCGTCCTTGGGGAATAAGGATTCCTTGTTCCTCGTTCCACGTTTCATAAACTTTCCTTGACCGAACAAGGAATCTTATTGGCTCCCTTATCTTAAGGAAGGTCACGAGCTTCCTTGAGGAGTGACGCGACCTTTTTAGCAGACGATACGCAGAATATAACCAAATATAACCTCCAAAAGTTAGTTTCGTTACATTTGTGGTTTTGTGGTTATTTGTTGTCGCGCTCTCAAACTGAAAGTGTATAAAGGAAAAAGGGATAATGGACAATGAATGTTTAAATGATTCCGACGATGGATTTGAAGACGAAAATCCAGAGAATCGGATTCTGTGGCGGATTCCGAAAAGATACATTCGCGATTGGGAAAATCCCGTGGAATTTTTTGAAGATACGAAAAAGTTTTCATATCTATTATATGAAATTAGTTGCAGGCAGCATAAAACGGTGCTGCCTCCAGTCGGTCACTAAAAATCCCTAAAATATTCCTTTCTTCTGAAAGGGAGACTCGAGGTTCATCTATGAAACAAGGTGGCCTTGCAGATTCAAGGAACCCTTCGTGGAGGCTTCCTCCGTCCTTAAAATAAGGAAGGACTATGAATACGGGTATTAGTTGGGAAATACTTTCGCATGCGGCTTACTCACCAGACTTGGCTCCATCCGATTACTACTTATTTGCATCGATGGGACACGCGCTTGCCGAGCAGCGCTTCACTTCTTACGAGAATGTACGAAAATGGCCCGATGAGCCTGGTTTGCCTCAAAGGAGCAACAGTTTTTTTGGCGCGGCATCCACAAATTGTCAGAGAGATGGGAAAAATGTATAGCTAGCAATGGGCAATACTTGGAATAAAATTATTTTTATCATTTTCATACAATAAACGTGTATTTTCTATACAAAAAATTCCGGTTTCATATTTATATACCTGGTACAGTAATATGGAGGTGACCAGTTGGCATCAATGATAGAATGATTGCCTGCTGACAGGGAGGTCCTAGAATCCAATCCTGATATTTTTCTTCCGCTCGGCTTATAATATAATAATATATAATTGACATAAAAACACAGATATGTCTTCTCTAAATGATACAAAATTCTAGGACGATAGGATGGGGTGAACGCGGTGGTGAAGGAAATTTGAAGAAAAAAGAATCCGTTCGTATCGTATTTTGAAATACACTTTTTACTTCGACTCGGTCAAAAACTACGATAACAATAGATCGGTAGATATGTATATCGGAAATCATTTTCGGAAACGCGCGCAAAGTGCCCGTCGCCGGCTTACAAAACAAAAAAAAACAAAAAACAAAAAATAACCAGAAAAACGGATAAGCTTCTCGCCGGCGACGAGCGTACGGGTGCGAAATCGTTTCGCGAGTCGTTTCCCGAGTTTTCGTTTCTTCAGCGGAAATTTCGATGTAAGGTCTTCGATGCCGGCACGTTCGTTCATTCGTTTCGTTGAATACTCGCGAGTGCTTTTTTCACGCGAATCGAATCCCATTCGATTTTATCGCCGGCTTGACGACGAACGTGACCGCACGACGTTGACAGCCTTTCGCTGTCGATCTTTCGAGATAATTCAGGGTCGCTGCGATTATCTCGCCGAAAGCGCAAAGTCGAATTCCTTCGTAGACCGAGAGGTATTTTTATATATATATATATATATTTTTTTTTTTTACGGGAGAAGGAAATCTTCGCGGATCGAAAAAGGAAACTGAACGCGCAACGTGTGGAAGATATATATATTTACAGAAAGAAGAGGAAGAGCTGATCGTCGCGCAGCTTTGACAATATTGCACGATCCCCGCAGCGGTCGCAATTATACTATGAAAACGTAATCGATGAAATAAATTAATGTATCGCGTGTCGCGTCTTAAAACGATAATGATTCGATGAAACGACAATGGTCTAGCTATGTACACGTATATACATTCTGCGGATATCATTATAATAGTCGTCGTCGTCGTCGTCACACCACTTTCACACCCGCGCTCGCTCTCTCTCTCTCTCTCTCTCTCTCATTTAATTACAAATCCTCTCCCATTTCATTCACTCCCCTAAGATTCGTTGGCGCGAGAAACACAACCGGTAAGAGAATTTTAATTTCCCGAAACTCTCCGGAAGAGCGTACAAGGAGCTCGGACACGGCCCCCGAGTTCCTTTCGGATCAAGCTTTTAATGCCCACTAATTCGTCGTCAAGAATCGTCCTTGACACTTGTATAGTCTTCGAAGAATCATCATGTCGCGCTACAATTATCAATCGAGAGCTTGAAGAGCGATTTTTTCCAAGCGTCACTTTCCCCTTGTCTTCCAAGAGCTGCGCGGTCTCTCGACGGCCAAATCGCTGGATAAGAAACTACCTTCCTCCGCCTCTCAGTACGGCCTCCAGACGTTGTTGTCCGGTCTAACTTCCTCTTGCCTCACACTGCAACTATCCGCGACGGCCCTCTGTTCGGCGCTCTCGGAATTCTGGAACTGATTCCCGTAAAGCTGGGAGTAGAGTATGCTGGGCAGCACACCGGGCGTCGGAAAGTAGTTGCCGTAATTCTGCCCGAAGCCCTGCTCCTCGTGCACCGGGCTCTCGGTTGTGCTCGAGTCGGTGGACAGAGATCTGGGCGACACGTAATCCTGATACCTCTGGCTGGTGGAGCCGCCGGTCATGAGGCTGCTCAGCGGATCCAGCGGGTCAGACTGGCCCGGTGTCGTGGTGTCCGGTACGACTGCGACAATTCGTGCAACGAGACTCACTACGTTCAGTTCGAATAGAGACAAACGGTGCTGAGAGCCTCTGAACGGATCCTCCGAATCAGCTAGGTTTCCAACCATGAGGCACAACCGTTCCCGCGGTGCTTCCGAATCTTTCTTTTTTTTTTTTTTTCAGCGACCTCTCATCCAGACAAGAGATATGACAAGTTCCTGATTACAATTCAGCGATCCCAATGAGTGCGTTAGGTTCGTTCACATTAAAGTTATCGGCTCTTGAAAAATTTATCGAGACGTTACAATTACATCGTGCTGTGACGGTTAAGCGATACCCCATGGTTGTTCGTTTGTCGAGACCACAGCGAAATTCGATGATAATCGTGCAGCAGGCAACTCAACTTACGAGACGAGACCGCGGAGAAGGCGTCCTGCTGCGGCGTCGAGCCGGTATTGCTGCTGCCGGATGTGACGGTGGAGCCCGCCGTCGAGTCAGGTGCCGTCGGCGTATTCATGGAGGCCGTGCCAGCGAAGGACGCCAACGTCGATGACGGCGGTGGTGGCGGCGGGGGCGGCGGCGGGGGTGGAAATGATGCCTGCGCCGCGCACGACGACAGGGGGCCCGGGAGATAGCCGGCGTAACCGGCCGTGCTGCCGTACCCCCAAGAATTGCTCGCCGTCAGGCCAAACTGTGACATGTCTAGAGAAACCTTCCGTTGCACGTCTTGCAAAAAAAAAAAAAAAAAAAAAAAAAAACCCGAAAGGAAGGAAAGAGCCGATGATCGCGCAAGGAAGGGAATGCATGGTAAACGCTTTTGCATATATAAACATGTAAATCGAGAAAGCGTATATACATTGGAAATACCAGCTGCGAGAAAGCAATCAACGAGCGAGGAGAACAAACGGCACAAAGAAACGTACAACACACGTGTAAGAAAAAGCGGGCCAGCATACAAATATCGATAGCAATTTTCCGACGAGGCACTCCCCGGCCAGGCGTGCCGGACGGAAAAGATAAATAATAATCACGACAATCGGATAAAGCGATAGGGGGTAGGAGAAGGTACGGGGAAATTTTCGCCGGATTATATGCCAATTCGAATCACTTCGCTAGGTGCATCGGCGGCAGTGGCGGCCACCCTCTACGATCCTTGGCGAGTGTACTTTTGCGGGCTATAGGCAACGTCCCCGATAGATTTTCCAATGAGTCACGGGGGGTTGAATGCAGAAAGGACGAGGCACGAGAGAGAGAGAGAGAGAGAGCGATCGTCCGCGAGAGGGGACACGGCGGGTTGCGAGGGAAACGGACGGGGTACATCGAGATCAAAGGGTTGGTCATCTCTTCTCTCCCTCCCCCTTGCGTTTGGCTGGGGCCAACTCAAATAACCGAGCTTGCCTCGGCGAGCGCCACCGGACCGTCGTCACGAGAGCTAACCCTAAATACTGCTACCCAGCCAGCGTCCGTGCTTTCACGTCCTTCGGCATTACCGGATTCCTTGCGGTCCGAAGAGGAGTCTCCCTTTTTATGGAAAATCGCCGAAAAGTTGCGCGCGCGAGTCTCACCGAAATATGCGGAGATCCCTATTGTAGGGGATTCAAATACCGAATTGTCTTCCCTCGCCTCGAGCTCATTTCGCTTTTCACGAAAAAGGAAAACAATTTTCCACGTATTTTTCACAAGCAAACATTTTCGATTAATCGTATCAAAAGAGAATAAGTAATTTATCAATATAATTAAAAAAAAAATATATATATATATATTTTTTTTTGTTTATATATATTTATATTATAAAAAGCTTTATACAATTTTTCATTAGAGAAGAAAAATTAGTTCGCGGAGCGAGTGTCTCTCGAAATCAAATTCGCCAAGCTTGTAGCGTGAGAATAATACGGCCGCGTATTATCGGACGGCCAGATGCCCGATGAGGGGAAAAAAGTTAATAAAGGAAATATTCGGCGTGCTTCGTATTTTATCGGGAAATTTAGCTAGAACAGAGCGGAGCAGAGAGTCAGCCCTCACGTCTGAGGTAACTCATTAAAATGGCCGATCTCTCGAATTATTGTTTAAACTCTTTTTTTTTTTTTTTTCTTTTTCCTCCCTCGTCTCTTCTTGCGCGCTTACCAGAACCACCCGTTTATCGATGTTATCGTACAAGGGAGTATTAAAAATTTTATCGCGCATCCAGATATATATATCGCTCGCGCTCGTCGATCAACGATCGAAGGCTTCTTCTTTTTCTTCTTTTTTCTTCCCCCCCTACAATTAACGATTAACAACCTCTCGATGTTGTACTTTGACGATGCGCTTTGCGCGCAAATTCGCGAATCTACGTTATAAACGCGGAGAGAAGGTGAGGCTGCGCCCCCAAAACACCAGGCAGCCAACTGACTGGGACGCGCGCGCAACCCCTTTAATATAATATTTAATCTAGCTTTGAACAGGCTTGCGGTTTCCGCCACTGAAGCCGAGAAGCTAGCTGCCGAGCCTATCCAAAAGCCGTGCTTCTGTACTCAGACCAGTAACAGTCTGGTTGGAAATATTCCCGAACTCGACAGAAGCCGCCCGCTCGATGACAAAAATTATCTAAATTTCACAATATCACTAAAAAAAAAAAAACAAAAAAAACGTGTATATATAAGTCGCTGTTTTACATATTTCGTGAAATGTTTTATACATAAAACATCGCATTAATATTAAGGGATCTCTTATATCGAAGAGAATCGTCGATACAAGCCGATAACAACAGAGACAATAATACACGCATGCGTAAAGCAAATTATATTGACGAAACACATTCAAAGCCGAGTTGCTGTGCGATTGTGGATTACGACGATCGTGCTGCTGGGGGAGGAACTCGGTCGATTTACTTACTCTGACAATTACCGGGCATCGCGTGTCTAAAGGAAGACAACGGATCCCTCGGCTGGAGCGGATTCGGTAAGGGTTGCAACGGATTCGGCAGAGGTTGCAACGGGTCCACCAGAGGCGAGGCAAAGAACGGGCCGCCTCGTTGCGAGGCGAACGCGAAGGCGTGAAATTGTTGCTGCTGCCCTAAAAGAGACAGCACTGCGATCAACCGTGCGCCTGTCCGCTGGACCCCACGTATCAATCGCCTGTCTTGTTTTACCCGTCATTCTCCTCGAGGATCGAAACGTCTCGCAGAGCACAGGCCAAATATTCTATTTTACGCGCACGAATTTTTTTTTTTTTTTTTTTCGATACATGTAAATTACACTGGATGGAAATTATTTATACTTTCTTTTTTCCTATTCGACGAACGCGAAAAGTATCGTTCATTTACCGAGAAACGACAAACGGAACGCGATATACGACTAAATGCTGTGTAGCCGTCCCTTTGAAAGCCCAACGAACGAGGGAGACACGAGAGAAAGCGAGAGAGAGAGAGAGAGAGAGAGAGAGAGGCATCGATACATTTTATTTCCCTGCGACGGTGTCGCCAACCCAATTAAAGACGTCCCAATAGGCGGACGTCCTATCCGGCTGTCCCTGGCTAGAGGTCGTCGTACAGGATAGCCGTGTGCAGGTTCGTTCCCTTTCCCCTAAAGGCAACGATCCAACGCGGAAGGCACCGGAGGCCGGAGAGACCGACACGGAGAGGGTCGCAGGAACGGAAGGGAGGTGGTGGACTCCCGCCGTCCTGATAATCCAATCGAAGCCCTAATTCTAACTCGGCAACCCGAAATTCCCGCCGGTTTGCTGAATAGGGTACGCTCGATCCGGGGACACAATGGGGGCGCGACGGCGGAATACCGACGGGTACCGAGACTAACGAGATCCTGTTAAACGACCGGCGATTCGAGCACGCCGCAGGACCCGGAGAGAAGCAGGACCCCGGGAGAAAATTCTATAGATCGGATACAGTCTCCTTACATGGAAACGCCTTTTATTCGTCTTTTAAATCATTAGCCGCGATGTGAATTTGCGTCAATGCAATTAGCAAAGTTGTCTTTGCGTAACATCTACGTAATCATTTTTAAAGGATACAGAAAAATATATAAGAAAATATATATGTACAGGGTGTCCTAGACCACCCCCGTACACCCCCTTTTTCTTTCAAAAACTAAGCATTTTAGAGAAAAATGTTTTCAACAAAAATTGTACGCTTTTGAAGGGAACATAAGATGTGTCATTGGTTTGACCTTGGATGGCATCGTTAAGGTCAAGTCAAGGACACCTTTAATTTCTTAAATGGAACCCCCTATTTTTTTATTGCAAATATTCTTATAGCTTATGTCGAGAGCTTTCCAAAACACTATAATAAAGTATTTTTTCATTAAGTACTTTTTGAGTTATTTTATATTTTATAATCTAACATATTTTGATATAAAAAATAAAATATATTTCGTAAAATATTCAGTTTTCGATCATTTTACCGTAATACTTTTATGTACAGAATAATGAGACAAATCAATTGGTGCAAAAAAAAAAAAAAAAAAAAAAAAAAAAAAAAAATACATTGCAAATAATTTTCTTAAAAACAATTATTTTTATACTAATTAATATTTTTGTATTATAGTCATCTTGAAATATATTTTACGCGCTTGAAATAAATCGCGATTCCACGTATATATGGGAAAAAAATATGCGTCCACAGAGAAACGCGTGAAAAATTGTGCATTCATGCATCCGACGATCAAACGCGGAAAACGGACAAACGAATAAACCTTATCTAAGACAACGCCGAGCGAACGCTTCCGTGCGAAGGGTTGTAATTAATTAAACAAGCAATTCATTACACATTCTACCCTCGTCTGGTAGCCGAAGATGGCCGTCGCCGCCGCCGCCGCCGCCGCGGAAAGGCTGCGGGGTCCAAGAAAATTGATTGAGGGAGATTCAGCCCGGGGGTGGGGGAGGGGGGGTGTTCCGGATGCTTCTCGCGACGAGTCGCGCCAATTCGGGATCCTCGCGATGTTTCGCGTCTTCGATAAGACGAGACGAGACGGGACTAAACGAAATCGCGATTCTCGAAGTCGATGGGAAAGATCGAAAATGAGAACGCTTCGCGCTCACCATCCATCGAGAGAAGTGACGCGATTTCGGGACGCTGCTTGCGCGGGTGGGAATAAAGAGGGATGGGGAGGGGGGAGGGGGGAGGGGGAGGGCGACGGGACGAAATGAGGATCTGTCGTTGCCAGCTGCTAACTCTCGAGAAATTCCCTGGCAGTCAGGGCGCGCGCGAAGAGGGTGTCCGATGAAATCGATAGCCGCGACTTGCTGAGAACTTACAACTTTGTCCAATCGCCGTCGATTGCCTTCTTCTAATTCGCGAAAGAATAAATCCGAAATAATAGTATTATTTCAGTCAAAAGCCATTGTGGATTGTAATGAATCGGATTAAGCGTAATCAATAATATAATGTAAAACGTTTTGAAGTAATTATTAAAAATTATTATCCTCGCGTGTGTCGAAAACTATATAGAAATAACTGATTACCGAAAAATTGACCGCTGATTTTATTTCCCTGATTATTCGTTGGCTCGTTTAAACGGAGAGACAGAGAGAGAGAGAGAATAACGTGAGGGTCCCGGCCGTTTAGAGGAGCGAGCAACTATCCGGAGGGTCGCACGAGTGCTCGACGCCTAATGAAATACTGCGAAGAACGGCGCGCCGAATTCAAAGGGTTAGGCTGACGTGATAAATTCGTGGGTCGAGCGGCATAATTTATTAAATCTATCAAGCCGCCATCGTAGGAAACTACCGAAACAAATCCTTGTTTCAAGCTGCGCCGGCTCTTTTCATCGCGGTTTGGTGTCGCGTGGCATGTCATTCTGTCATAATCATAAAAAAAAATATATATATATATATATATAATATATATACAGGGTGGGGCATTTATGGTACATTGAGACGCCTAAATATCTAAAAAAATAAAGCGAGATAGAAAGAAATGTTTCTGACAAAAGTTGTTCGGTTCTAAGGGGGTCATATGATACTGCCATTAGTTTGACGTTGGGTGGAGGCGCTTCGGAGATTTCAATGTCAATCTTGTTTTTTTAAACGGAAACAACCCAATTCTTTTACATAAATCGATTCCTTGCAATTTTCTGCATAAAAAGTTATGGGGGTACGATGGCCAAAAGTTTAATAGTTTACGAGATATTTTATATTTAATTTTGTTACTTCACTTTGACATAATTTTACATAAACTATGAAATATCTCATAAAATTATTCATTCTGCAATAACGTTACCTGAATATTTTAAGCTCAAAAATTGATAGGCATCAATTGGTGTAAAGAAAATAAAAAGAAGTATATAAAAAGTATATAAAAAGAAATACATATATATATATATATATATTTAGGTTTTATGTATTTGTCTGTGTCTTTCAAAAATGATTACATAATTCAATAAATTATATATAAAAAATCAGATGTGTGTTATTCACGAAAATATATAACAGCTGGGAGACGCTCGTTCAGGTTAGGTTGTTTGACAAACACGTGAGACGAGACACGTGTGAATCCATGGGGCATCGAAAAGAAGCGCACGCGGACCACCCAGGAAGACGAGGTTCTTTCATCTCGCACCGCCGTATCTCGAAATTGTCGCGCCATTTGCCTCGATTCAGCAAACGGTTTGTTTTCACAGTGAGAGATTTCAAAGCGCCCGACGACTTGACAAACGAGCTTATTTCCGATGTTCTTACATCGCTACCTTAACGATCGCTAAAAAAAAAAAAAAAAAAAAATTCATATCCGGTGTTCGTTTTAAAGATGCTTATATTTTTTTTCTTTTTTTATTTTTTTTTAACGCCGCTTCGCGATACGTCTTCTCAGACCGAGGGCGATTTCAATTGCGTCAATTCGAAATTAATTAAACGACGTGTCGAAAACGCGCTCGTAATAACGCAAATTTCGTTTCTAATCCTGAATGACAGATAAACGGGATAGCGTTAATAGGGCATTAATATCGTAAGAGAAATTCTCTCTCTCTCTCTCTCTCTCTCTCTCTCTCTCTCTTTGAAGCGTAGTATTTTGCTTGGATGCTCGGCGTCTCCGAGCGGTACACCGAAATTTCGCGTTTTCATATTTTGGATTTATGACGGAAGTTTCGTGGGTGGCCCGCAGATGCGGCCAAGCCGGCGGATGTGGTCGCAATTTCCCAAGGTACCAAACTTATGCTCTCCCCCTCCCCCCTCCCCCCCCGCCCCTCCTACTCCACCTCCTCCTTCCGTGCTTACCGTCCAGAGAAATCGCCTCGCCTCGATATATTAAAGCTATCGGATATTTTTGGTACGCCTCTTCTCGCAGACGACGTTACACACGCTGCTCTGTCCGATATGTCCCAAGCCGACATGGGATACCATCGGCGTAGGAAATGTAATAATGCAACGCGATGCAAAAGGCCTGCTGATTTTGATGGCGAACTCGAAAAGGGGGAGAAATGGCGCTATATTATTACTTTTTTTTTTTTTTTTTTTTTTACCGCGGAATTTTTATCATCGGATATATCTAATCTTAGACGATGAAGGGTAACGTTCTCGCGTCCGCCACAGATTGGCCGTGTCTGAAACTATTGTGGATTTCAAGAGCGCACAATGAGCGTTACGAGCGGCAGGTTACGCGACAGATAGGTAACAGGACGGAGAATGAGATGGGCGTTTCCTTCTCTTCGCGCCCTACCGAAATAACCGGGATGGGAGAATACGGTCCTCGGTAATTGTATGCCTCGGCGAACTGGTTGGTGATTCTCGCGAAGGGGCACCCGCGATCGGATATCCGCCAAGTTTGCGTTGGCGTCGCCACGCGTTTTGGCTAAAGCGCCGCGATACGAACGCACGATACAAATACACGTACACACACACACACACACACATATATACACGCATACGCGCATCTTTGCGGGCAACGCCCGGCAGCTCTTTGTCAATGTTATGGCAGGGGGGCCGGGTGCTCCGCCGGTTATAAATAATTGGCAATTGCGCGAAACTTAGCCTCGGAGGTAACGTCCGGCCACGGTACGAAGCCGCACATTCAGGCCGTTTCGAACTTGCGGCTTTTACTGCCTCCGGTGCCACGCCGCTCGTTCGTTAAGCATTACAATCGTTTCGGCAGATTCCCGGCAGAATCCCCCCTGCCCCCTCCTCCCCCCCACCACCGCTATCCCGGATTCCGCGGATTAGGCTAGGTATACGATATCGAACGAATCTGATGCGAAAGTCTCGAGGAATGCGCGACAGTAATCTCGTGAAGACAGTAATCACTGTCAGAAAGGATTTCTGATAACGTGACGAGAAAATATTCCCGACACATTTAATCGTATCGCAGCCTTATGCAATAATTCCTTTTCTTCTCTCTCGAATTAAATAAGATTGTCACATTATCTTCGAGACAGGAGTAACAATATACAAAAATCTAAAGCTTGTACATTCTTGCATTTGGAGTAACTCGATGTTAGGATTGCTATACAAATTTCCATCCTCATCTTTGTGAGAGAATTAACGGGATAGCGCACCAAGAGCATTTTATTGTAGATTTAAAGAATTTTCCATTTAAGATTAAAATATTCCTTTCTCAATAATAAATACGATTGTCGCTATATCGATCCTATTTTATGATAGATTGATGAGTAATAGCGTTAGATTCCGGAAATCTTTTCTGCGGGTGATATAATGATAAAAATGTATAATAGGAATAGCAATGCTTACAGTGATACTCACTGGTCTTGGATCGCGGCTCGCGCGGCCCGTCAACTGTCACCTTGATCGCCTTGGTGTAGGTGGCGACTTGGGGCGGCGTCGTCGACACCGTTATCGTCAACGTGAAGCTCTTGCCTGAAACACGAGATGTACGCTTAACGCGATCGATTGAAAATTTTTTTCACACCCCCCCCAAACACATCTTATCGATTTAGAAAATTTCATCACCGACATTTCTCGTTGGCGAACATTCAATTTTTTTTAATACACCGCAATGCGCAAAGTGTAAATATGCTCGAGGGGGGGGAGTCAACTTTGGAAAACGAGGCGAAAACGTACGAGCGCGTTTTTAGCGTCGATTCGTGGACGCGCCTATTCAACCGACGTCGAAAGTTCGCAAACGCGGTTAGCCGGGGCGAAACTCCGTGGTGTAACCGAATTACACGTCGGTAATGTATTTGAGGGCGTCGTCGACGGTGACGGTGGCCAGCCAACGCGGCCGAGTCAAGGGTACGGAGAGAACGGACTACCCCGTTTGGTAGAGGATTCTCGTAGGGGGTGGTTCTCGTTAAAAAGCCTCGGTTACGCGCGGAATAATGCGTCGTGGAAAAAGCTTAGGGGTTGGGAGGGGAGAGGGATGGACGATGGGAGCCGAGGCTCGTCGGGATGAGAAACGCGCGTCCACCGCAATTTCAACCCGCGAACGCGCCGAAACTTCACCGCGATCGATTCGACAGCACGCGAAAGCAAGCAAAGCGATAAAAGCAAGCGCGCGAAAATATGTATATATGTATAGAGTAACGTCTCCTCTCTCTCTCTCTCTCTCTCTGTCTCTGTCTCTCTCTCTCTCTCTCTCTCGATGCGAAAAGTCGCCGCGGCAAAAAATTGCGCGCGCCAGTCGAGGTTCACCGCAATTTTAACCCTTCGTTCTTTTTTCATCACCGTACATCCGGCCCATGGGGCGACCACGCGTGTGCGTTTCCCGCTCGGCGTGTTGCAATTTTTTCACGATGCATTTGCATGATACACCGGCACGACACACCACTCTTTCGGGATCATCTGATCGAATGTTGTATAAAAAAAGTCCCTGAAAAAATTTCCCGATCTTGCAAATAGAATATTTTTCTTCAAATATCCAGATAAAGAGAATATTGAAAAAAAAATCTTTCGTTCGAGTCTTTAATGCCTTTCACTCGTACGTAGGAAAAACGCGGAGTCATTTAAATTTCGAATGTTAAATCGCAAATGAATTGCACTGAGAAAAAGATTGAATAACTTTTGTAAGATGAATATTTTTCACTTGCGCTGAGAGTTTGTCATTTTTTTTTGGTAACTAAAAAATATAATAAAGTAGAATATATTGAATAAATATTCAATATTTTATTAAGGCATTGAATATATATATATATATATATATATATATATATATATATATATATATATATAGGGTGATTGCATAAGTTCGTGCCCGATTTAAATATAAACTTCAATAGATTATATTTTAGAGATAACACTTTTATTAATCAATTATATAGTCTCCATTCTTTTCTACAATGGTTTTCCAACGATCTATAAGCTTGTCGATTCCATTTTTGAAGAAAGAACTTGGTTTTTCTTGAAAAAAGTTTGTAAGGTGGTTTTCGACAGCTTCCTCGGAATTGAGATTCTTGCCATTTAAACTATTCTGCAAAGACCGGAACAGATAAAAATCCGAAGGCGCAATATCTGGAGAATATGGCGGGTGCTGCAGAATTTCTCATTGCAACTCCTGCAGTTTTCGCAGCGTCTGTTCAGCGACGTGTGGCCTAGCATTGTTATGGTGGAAGATGACGCCTTTTCGATTGGCCAAAATCGGACGTTTTTCTCGAATAGCTGCAGCGAGTCTAGTTAGTTGCTCACAGTATTTGTCCACCGTGATTGTGCAGCTCAAAGTAAATAATTCCCTTGCGACCCCACCAAACACACAGCAACACCTTCATCGGATGCAAGCCAGCCTTTGCTACGGGTTCTGCTCCTTCAGCTGCTGTTTTCCATGTCCTCTTTCGCTGTACGTTTTTGTAGAGAATCCACTTTTCATCGCCTGTTACCATTCAATCTAAAAAAGGCTCTTTTTTGTTACGCTCGAGAAGGGAAAGAGCCACAGTCATGCGGTTTAGCTTATTCCTTTCAGTCAGGAGATGCGGCACCCACGTATCAAGCTTGGAAATGTATCCAAGTTTTTTTAAATGACGAAAAGCGGTTGAATTATCGATGTTCAGCATCTCAGCAATATCCTCAGTTGTAATCCTTGGGTTTCTTTCCACTAAGGCATGCACAATGTCATCATCGATGCCAGAAGGCCGTCCAGAGCGGGGTTGATCCTCCATGTTGAAATCACCATTTCGAAATCTGCCAAACCACTTTTTGACTGTTCGGAGAGCAGGAGCGCGGTCCAAATAAACGCTTTGAATATTTTTTTGCGCAATCCCAACACTCACGCCTTTCCGAAATTCATATAGCATTACATGCCGCAAATGCACCTTTCGTTCTCCATTTTTAATGATTTCTCTTATGCACAAATAAACTTATCTGAACAATGTCTGACGCTAAATTGACATAAGACAACGTCATCTATTCGATGTAAGCAACAATTATCACACGAAAACAATAGAACTCCGCCATGCAGCAACTTAAGTTGCCATCTATGAAAATCGGGCACGACTTATGCAATCATCCAATATATATATAAACAGAGATAGATATATTGTATATTTTAAATATAATGATTGATTCGACTGTTTATAATACGAGAGCTAAAATTATGATAGAGAGAATTTTTCAAAAAATTTCCCGAGTCCCAATAAAATTCCATGAGAATTTTCTGATTTTTTTCAGATATAAAAGAAATCCAGGTTTTCTATATTTTTCCAGATAATAGACACTCTAACTTTGTATCGGCCCATGATAGAAATGTAACAATCATCTTACTACCCATGCCCCGCGACAGATAATATACATATAAAAAGCGAGACGTGTTTTCTTGAAATTAGATACGATAATGCTGCAAAGATAGAGTCTCCGCCATCGGTTTACAATATAAAAGATAACACATTATATTATTTATATCCGCCCCTAAACGACTTCTTCCCGCTAATGCGTTTTAACGCTCGCGTTACCCCCATTCGCGTGCGGCCATTACCGTATTTTTCTATCAGACCCATTAGACACGTTTTCGTACATTGCGAAATGGCGATAATCGATCGGGCCATAAAGTTCAACCGGAGTCGACTCGGATCCTCCCGACCCGGTAAAGTCACGATGGACGAGACGGTAAAGCACCGGTCGCGGTAAGACGTAACATGATCGATGGCGGAACCAAAAAAAAAAAAAAAAAAAAAAAAAAAAAAAAAAAAAAAAAAAAGAACGAGGGGGGCAGGAGCGAGGTGGAAATATCGCGGAGAAATAATGGCGAGTGTCGAGCGTGGCCACACGGCGGTTCGCCACGCGAGACTTTAGTTTTCCAAACGGGGATTCCCCTCTCGACGGCTACGAGTCACGCTATTCTCTCTCGCCTGCCAACCAGATCTTTTCAGGACCTCGCCATGGTTGCCGTCAGGTAAACGTAGGTGGTGCGTGTACGCGGGGTATCACCCTCGGTGCCAGTCACCGTAAAGCTATTAAGGATCGTCCGCGATCGAGCCCGAACGTCCTTACGTATCTTTTAAACGCGATCGCCTTGTTTTAAGTCTCGTTCGAGCTTGTGACAAAACTCGGCAAGTCCATAGACACCGTAGAATCGATCAGATAGACTTGTCCTCTCTGACAATTCACAGGTTGTCTATTTGAATCCTTCATGTATTTTCGTTCAAAATCCCAGATAAAGAAAATATTTTCAATATCCTTTTTACACGATTTTCTAAAATAAAATTTTTGATCGCATGCATTTTCTACCGTTTTTCATTTATACGAAGTAAAAACGTAGGAGCCTCGTATAAGTTTCAAATGTTGGAAAAGAAAACTAAATAAACCTCTTTGTAAGATGAGCATTTATTACATCCATGACATTTTCAATATTTTATTAAATATATATATTTATAAATATTTATAATAATTTCAAACACACAATCCACTTGGCTGACCTTTTACACGATATGAGAACAAAATTATTTAATTATCGAAGAAGAGAATTTTGTAGAAAATTCTCCGAGTCGAAATTTCACGACAACTCCCTCATCTTCTCAGCAGGGTTGGGAAAGTTACTTTATAAAAGTAACTCGTTACCGTTACCGTTATTTTTTCTAAAAAATAACTCGTTACCGTTACTCGTTACCAATTTTAAAAAGTAACTCGTTACCGTTACAGTTACTAAAAAGTAACGAGTCGTTACAATTTCCGTTACTTTTTTACAATACAAACTAATAAATTATTTTGCATAAGAAAAACTTTTAAAAAATTGTAAGCAAGATTTCATTCAAGGTTTATTACAAAATAAATGATTAAATTTTATCGAAATTCTTTATTAATTTTTAATAAAATTTGTCGCTCCATAGTATCATCATTTAAATGCCCTCTTTATGGTGTTAATACAAAGCCACCGATGCTAAACATTCTTTCTACAGATGCACTGCTTGGTAGAGCTGTATTATATTTAATAAAAAGTTTTTTAAGTTTTGGATAGTCGTTTAACATTTCTATATTACAATTATTTGATTTTAAAGACCGTTGCAATTCTTCTTGTTCAGATTCATTTTGCACCATTTTTTGCTCAAAAATGAAAAAATCATCGCGATCGTCAGATTTTCCAGCTTTTGAAGAATTTTCAGTTGATCGGATTCCCAATAAATCCTCCAAGTAATTTTCAGCACGTTTTCTTTTTTCTCCGGTTAACCAGTTTAACTTAAATTTTGGATGTAAACATGCTGCTATTATTATTTCTTCTGTTTCAAATATTGTACGAAATCTAAAATCAAATATAGTAAATTAAGCGACATTGTTTGTTTTATTGAAATTAATACTTTTGAATCAATAGTTTAAAATAAAATAATATTTTTCAATTAAATCCTTATTTAAAATTAAATAACATATGTATTAATCAAATTAATAAGTCACCTTTTATTTAAATCTTGCTGAATAGCTTCAACTAATGAATGGCAATCTATAAGGTCAGATTTATTGAGATTTTCTAATTTTCGTTGCAAGGTACTTTTAGAACTGGTAGTAAATGAGAGCTCTGCTTTTCCGAAAAGATAAAGCTCTCATTGGATATCGCGCGTCGCGTCATCGCACTGGTCTGCAAGAGCCATAAGTTGATCAATCACATTCAAGCATTTTTACAACATAATAAGAATGCTAATTGGTCGATTTGCTTACGGCTTTACGGTTAAGATAAAAATTTTATCACGCACAATAGCAAGAATAATATCTTAAATAAATCAAAAAATTTGAAAAAAGTAACGATAAAAGTAACTGTTAAATTCGTTACTCGTTACCGAAAAATGTAACGAAGTTACTTTTTCCGTTACAAATAAAATTTGTAACGCCATTACCGTTACAGTTACTGAAAAAAAATAACTGTAACGGTAACGGCGTTACAAGTAACGCGTTACTTCCCAATCCTGCTTCTCAGGTATAAAAGAAATCCTCCCGACAATATTCCAGGCTTTCCATGTTCCCCCAGATTCGCGATATGACAGCTTTACGCGCGCCTCGGGATATAATTTTCGAAATATCACGGAAAGCGTTACGCATTCGCGCGCGGGTGTCGCGTTGTAAATTTCGGAAAATATTACGCGGAGAAACCCCGTCCCCGACCATTCGCTGATTATGCTCGTTAGCATGTCTCCGTTCTTTGCAGGGCGTGTGCGAAACTACGTGGGCACTCTGTGCACCGGTACACGTGTCCTCCCCTCCCCCCCCCCTCCCCCTCCTCCAACTCTATTGTATCGCTGTCGGCGCACTGTGTCGGGCCAATTAATTAATTTCAATTTTGCCCCGAACGAAACGCAAATGCGCAATTGCAGTCTGATAACGAATTGATTACGGTCAGGAACTGCGTTGCCCGTCACCGCGAGCGACTGCCCGTTCTTCTTTTCGAAATGAAACGAGCCTCGCGCCGCGGCCGATAAATCAACACTTTGCGAATGAATTGGCGTTCCATCCGATTCGATGCGTTTCATAAATTTTTATTACGCTCGCGGCGCGAGGATCATTGAGAATTACTCAAATATTTTGCGTTTAAATTAAACATCGCGCACACGCGCACATTTTCCTTCAATGGGTATACGGTTGTATTTTTAAAAAGCAAACAATTTTCACTTTATAAATATCAAGAATTATTAGAGATCCGCTCTCGCTCTCTTTCGCGAATACTTAATCTCCATTTATTGAAAGTATATAGAACTGGAATAAAAGTTTCTTTCTCATTTTATAGATAGTAACTATAGTCCTCGATTTCGTCGTATACTCTTCTCAATCTGTTTTGCGTTGTATGTTACAAGTACAATGATTAATAGGTTTAAGCGAAAGTGTGTTGTGGAATTAAAGCAACTTGGTAAGATTGGCGACGCTCCCGTGACGAAGTTTATTCACGGCAACAAAGTCGAAGGATACCTCGCCGGTTACGCGTTGGAACTATATAAGCGCGCAAATGATCTATCTCGTTAAAGGGCTTAGGGCCGAAGGGTGGAAACAATCCAGTACCTTCAGGGTAGACTTTGCAGTGATGGAGCAGGCATTACGATCGAAACGTGCAGGAAGGGGGTTACGGCTTATCATCGATATTGCAAAGCTCTCGACTACCGTGGCAGTACGCTCAATCTTGTCCGGGTTAAAAGCGGTTTTAGGCGAGGACAAAAGCGCGATGTCTCGCGCGATGTTTAACGATCCCTTACGTTTATCGCAATAGTTATAACATCGAACCTGTGTGAGATTTTTTTTTTTTTTGTTTTTTTCCCCTTTGCGGATAAGATTTTGACGTATGAATTTTTTTGACGTATTACATTGATTATGCACGCGCGATGGGAACGATGACGAGGAATGCAGTTGAGAGGAATCTCTAATCCTTTCTCGAGGAATCGAAAGGACAAAATCCTGCTTGCGAATTCGTACGTGCGAATACTTCCACGCTCGACAAACGGAGAGGATCATTAAGAATTCCCGGGAGTTCGGCGCACCATCGGTTTCCAGAGAATATTCAAGGAGCCAGGCAGCCGGTTAGGAATCCTGACGAGAGAGAGACACTTCTCTTACATTCTTCATCCTAGCTTATGTTAATTCCGCGCTCGGCGAAAACAATTGAGAGCTAATCCCAGACAAATGACTGACGCGTTCCCGTGAATCTGGGAGAGAGGGGAAGAGAGAGAGAGAGATGGCGAGTTTCCCCGATTCTAAGACGATTAGCCTTCCCTTATCGATACAATCGAAAATATCATAATAATAATATACACCAAATATCATCGTTAATTTTCACTTTCAACAAACTCGAGTCATATTTTTTTCTCGCCTTAACTTTTAATCTTAATTTCCAAAATTAATTTAACTGTATAAAATAAATCGCGACATGCGTGATAAGTGGTATATAAGTCAAACGACACTTTATTGAAATCGTTGCGAGTAGGTCGGATGCACACGCGGATACTTCAAGTTTATCCAGGACTCTGGCGCGAGTTCGAAAGACGCAGTTGAACGAAATACCGGCTCTAATAACGTTAATTAAAACTCTACTGAAACCTCAATTAATATCACCCGTCCCTGTGTTTCTCGTCGTCGGTTTCTTCGTGCGACGAGCTCCGTCCCTCTCAGTTCGCCCTTTCGCCGACGAGACTGGGCGGCAAAGCGAGAGAAGAAGGTCGCCGACAAATAAAAGCCATTACCCACCCCAAGCGAGCCTCTCGGATCCACCCCCGCCCGCTCGGAGAACCAACCCCCTGAATCGAATCGAGCCGAGCCGAGAGACGCGAGAGACTTTTCCACCAAGGGCCGAGGAAAAACGAGGGTTGTCTCAAGACGACCGCGACCTACCCTTACTACGGTGGCGTACACCGAATTCTTTGAAGGGGTTTCCACCGTCGTCTTTCACCCCTCTGGCATTTTCTTCCGGCATAAAAGACGAAGGGCGACACACTCTAAGCAAAGAGACTCGGGAACTTTGCAATTTTATGAATGGAGAGGAGAAAGTAGGGCAAGAGAGAGAGAGATAAAGAGAAATGTCATGCCCGATACTTTCGTCGCTCTCTTTGTCGCGATGAATGAAATGTCGGGAGTTTCTGAGAAACGGTGAATTTTAAAGAAAGGAACGACTCTCACCCCTTCCGCTTCGGCCGACGAACCTCAAGTCGTTAAACTTGGCGACTTGATTCTTCATTAGAGCCGTCGAGTTCCTTAACTCGGCGCAGCAATTCTCATCGTTACCAGCACGAACGGTCACGAGGGTACCGTCGCCAACGTCGCCGAGGGCCACGACCTTGAAAGCCACCGGAAGTGTCTTGTTGGACCTCCAGTGCGCCGGCAGGACGGTGCAAACCAAATGCGGCGAGCCTGTTGATCGAAATATCCGTTTCATTTTATTAGCAAGACATGGCATCATAATATACTTGTCCTAAAAATAGAATATAAGCTTTTCAAGTACTCTTATAAAAACTATACCGTGTTTGTCACGATCGAGAAAGAACAATTACTTATCGATAATACCCATTTTCAAAAGTCAATCACCTGTTCTAACCAGCTCGCCAGGATGCTCGCTGACAAAGTCGCCCAGAGTCCTCTCCGCGAGGATGTCGCTGGTCATCTTGGTGTAGGCGTCGGTCAACGGAGAGACGCCCGACTCTGGCGAGGCCGCCGCCCCAGGAGCCGAGGCACCTGTCAGCTGCATCCTGCCACTCGCGCTGCTGCCGCTCTCGCTGGTACCGCTCGGCGTGCCGCCGCTACCACCACCGGCGGACTCGTTGCTCGAGGTCCTCGCCGAGCCAGCACCGCTTCCGGCTACCGTGCTTCCGCTGCCGCCGCCGTTGCAACGGCCGAATATATCCATAGGCAGTCAGAACACCGGATGAAACATCCTTCCATTCGGTTCACCCGCCGAGCCGAAAGAGCCTCGTCAGCATCTTTCAAGAGCGCATAATTTGTCAGATCTGACCCGATGTCCTTGGAAGCTTAGAATCCTTGGCAAAATTCAGAAGGGCGAATCAGTGGGTTTAAGAATTCTCTTCCGTACTCCCCGTAGAGTTTTGCATCATCGTACAAATCTGACGACGGATTTATTGCTTCTTTCAATCTTTATACTTTCGTGGCGAAGTGACGGAGATCGCTTCCCTCGCTCTTGACGTAAAATATTAATCTTTATAAAAATTCAATTTTTTTTTGCCAGATGAGTCGGGACAGATTTAAAATCCTTTCAATATTCTATTTCTCAAAGTGTATCTGCAAAAACAAAACGATCTCCTTTCAAGAATGCTGTTACAATTTATTCTATATATAGTTTCTTTTTTTGTATAAAATTATTATTATATTCTACAATTATTTATTCATATCTAATACATTGACCTAAAATTTAACGCATTAAATATGATGAAGAAATTCGATTATTAAAAGAGCCAAGGATTGATTTAGCACGGCAAGTTCTCGCCACGCGCGGCCGTCGCTGATCAACGGCCATCCTAGCCATCCTTGATCCGTTTAATGAAATCTTGTACATGCCGTTATCTGACGATCGGGACCCTTTAACCTAATTTGTGTCCGAATCCGCGCGACGACGCGACACCGACTCGGAAAAAGGACGCGAAAAAACGAACGGCGCTGGTCGAAGGGTCGGGTAACGCGCGACGAGAAACGAAAGGGGATGAGAAGGGTTGACACGAACGGGAACGGGCTCGCACACTTTTCACGCGGCCGGCCTCGTGACGTCACCGTTCATTCAGTAATTTTTGCGCACGTCACCGGGGCTGACACGCCGGATCCAGGTGGTTCCAGGAGGGGCAGACCTGGGTACGATGGTGGGGACGGAAAAAATAGGGGAAAAAGAACGCCCGGCGGTAGGCAGCCCCCCCCACACGAATGCCCAACCCCTACGCACGTACGACCGCGTGTCAAACTGCACGTGGCTACGTTTACTACGTTGCCTCCTGTCAATGACGGTGTTCGCCACTCGAAAATCCCCCGAGCCAACCGATATCAAATTCATGATAAGACGAAGACGCGATCAAAGTTGAACATGTCTATGAATACAGTTATTATACGGTAAACGTATTAATCGATAACCGAGTAATTGTTTCTTTAATTATTCTCCATCATTATATCCGGCCGAACGTAAGGAGCTTCGCGTTTGAAATAATTTCACTACCATATATCAATCACGCGTGACAAATATATTAATCGATTATTTCGATTTCGAGATGTCTAAGATAAAATTACATATTGTGTTATACATTATCCAAAATAATTTTATAAAAAGCAATTGATACGTGTTCGACATTTCTCTAAAGCCGAATTTCCATTATACGAGAGAATAATGCGAGGCGTTTCTATGTTTAAGAACTGTAATAATGGCAATCCATGTACGTCTTCTCACGATTCTTTTGTAAGAAATCTCGTCGACTTTGCGACGGCTAAGATTCTCGCTTAACTTCGCATTCAAATCTCTTACGAAACTCGTTCTGTTTACTATCTTCCGGTGGAATTATGACACCGACAGCACTTCGTTATCCCATTCCAAACATCTTATGAACAATTAACAAGTAAACTCAATACGAGCCGTATAATCTTTATAAACGTTCTGCGAAATGGAGGAGAATTTTTCAAATCGAAGTTTGATGGAAAAGATTCCTCCGAAAAGAGTCAGTATAACGGTGGTTATGTTTGTACAACAAGTGATTGTAAACTATATAAATTGTTCGCTATTTTTAATAAAACACATTTAATATATCGCAAACGTATCTCCCTTTCATTTACTAATGTCGAGAAAAAGGGAGAAGTATCCAAGTTTCCAAATGAGAGAAACATCCGTCGTCGTTTTTAGGAGACTACGTTGGTTAATGAAGTAACCTTATCGAAAATCTTCACTTACTCGCAATTTCAAGCACTCGATTGATTATCCGTTTAACGGGACAATCGACGATTGACTAATCAAGCGTTACACGATATCACGTACAATATCATCGTCGACTGACACTAAAAAAACTCTCGCATAATCACGCGCGCTCGCATGTACAAAGTTCTATCCGAGATGAGAACAAATGTGCTCTATCGTGTCTATCTTGTCAAACACTTCACTCGAACAAGCTGTCGGGTGGTAAACCGGGAATGATGTCGCGTCTCTCGAAACGCGCGCCTTGGCCAAGATCGCTCGGTCGAGTTCGAAGGACGATCCTCCCCCCCGTAAGGTGATCCCAAAGGGACCCCTTTGGCGGTTCGTTAGCGGCACCCTCGAATCATCCTTGTTCCCCGTTGCGAGCAGCGCGAAAGTGGCAGTCCGATATAGAGTCCGGGAGTGTATTTCTGAAGTATCCGTTGGGGGTCACTAACTATAATTTCGGCGGTTCGTGTGAGGCAACAGCCGTTGACGCACTGGTCCATGCCAACACACGCAGCATCCCTTTCCCCTTTCCTGGTTCCTCTCTCACACCCCTCTGCCACCCCACTCCTTCCAACCTTCCTTCCCTATTCTGGCTGTCTCTCTCTCTCTCTCGCGCGCTCCCTCCCTCGCTCTCTTCCTCACCCTCTCTCTCTCTCTCTCTCTTTCCTGTCCCTCTCATTCTGCCTAGCGTAAACCTCTTTCTCTCACGCGCACGCCGCTCTTTATCGCTTTATCTCCCACCGGACTCGATCTCTCCCTCTCACGACGTCGGCTTTCTTTCTCTCGGCACTCTCGCTCACTCTTCGCGTTCTCTCTTTCCCCTCGACCCTTTTGCGGTATGGCTCGCGTGCTGGACATCGGTGGGGGGCCGGGAAAGCCTTCGATCGATCTATCGAATCCCGATTTGATCGGTTTTCTCCGCGCAACGCGCGCGCGTACATTTTTTTCTCCTCTCTTGCTTGCGATCGGCGTTGCAGCGTCTCGATACTACCAATTAGGCTCGACGGGCAAAAGTTTCCGCGAAATTAATCACGTCGGATCGAATGTTGAATTTGCGTGCGAGGAAGAAACTTCTGGCGCGTCGAATATCGGCGTAAAGGTTTGCGAAAATGTATCATTTGTTCGATTTCAACGATCTCTGCTTTCGACAGAGGGAGAGAGAGAGAGATATTCGCGTTTTTTTTCCACAAAACGCATCGTTGTTTCATATGCATCGGGACACTCGTACAACACAGTATCTCGTACAATGAAGCTTCACTTTCGAAAATCAAACAGTGATCCCGGCGCATCCTCGCAGTCGCACTGTTTGTACGAATGTGCAAACAATGGAACTACCCATTTCCTGCGCGAATATATCCTGACGATATCCAACCGGTCGCGGACCTGCCGGTAGGCAAACACTCGAGTTTCTACGAACATGTGCGGATCCACACTTGTATAAAATCAACAAATTCGAAAAGGTTTTTTTCGCATCCGTTTGACGCTCCTACGAAACGACATCTTCGTATCCCTCTTCGATCGAGCAAAAAAAATTTGCAACTTTAATCTTTTTCTTTTTTCTTTCTTTCTTTTTTTTTTTTCCAAAGACATTCAGCAATAATATCCCAATTTTTCTTCGACTCGTATTTTTTTTATATATATACTTTCCAAATCTTCTATTAGATTCCTGAAAGTGGCTAATTGAATTCAAAGTTTCAAAGTTTAGATTCGAGTATATCTATTCGACAGAGATGATAATTGGATCGGGACGACTCCCATCGGTTGTTCCTCTTTTTTTTTTTTTTTTTCGCCAAAGAGAATTTATGTAGCGGTGTCCGTAATAATCTTCGATCGACAGCCCACGTGTGTTTGACGGGCACGGTGCGGCACGCAAAACGGAGCGGCACGAGACGCGTTCGCGCCGCAGAAGTATGCGAGCCGCTGGGGTGTGTTCGGCGGCGGCGAACGGTCGTCGACGAGACGGTGACAAACAGCGTGTATCGCTGGAAACGTGGAAACTGGACGGCCGCCGTCGTATTGACAAACGACCTAACGCCCGTGTGGACCATTGCGTTCGACGAGATTCGAATTATCTCTGTTAGAGCTTGTCAATGCAAATGCCATACCTACATTCAATTAACGCTCGTCACGCTCCGATCAACTGCCGGACACGGCACAAACCAGGTAACTCCGCTCTATATTCCATCGCGTTTCTTTCCCTCCGCTCGCTCGAAATCGCGAATCCCCCTCGCATTTTACTCGACTTAGCGCAGGGGGATTCCCATCCGCGACGATAATGTGAAAAGATACGCGTAACAGTGTTTTCGTAAAAATCCCTGTTAAGCATTTTATCTATTTTATTTAGCTTGAGACTTTAAATATCTTTTTCACATAGGTAATATACGTAAGCTATCGATACTTTAATAAATCATTGATTTAAGTTGATTAATTTTACGCATTTGCGATATTTCATTATTTTCCTGTCCATTAAGGGAGATAATCAATCGTTTCTATTCATGGGCATACAATCGTGTCGTAGATACATACCAGCTGATATAGCGACGCATTGAAGGACGTTAATTAATGAGCCGTGCTATCGATATAATTGTCGGCAGGAGTTACTAATGTCTCATGTGTGTGTGTGTTTAGAAAATAAAATAAGAGTGTCTCTCTCTCTCCATTTGCTTTACAAACATATTATTTACAATATCGCGCAACTATATATAATGATAAATTAAATTAATTAATTTATTATAAGATATGCAGTCGTGTAAACTAAATGAATAGTCTGATTATGATTCTTATACTGTGAAATAAAATACCCCTTAGCACAACCACGTGTTAAATTAATAAATCAAAAAACAATCCGATGAAATACTCACTTAAACTCCTAAATTCCGAAATGAAGAGTCCGTAGTCTTTCCTCGCGAATCGAATACGATCTTTCGATACGAATCACGATAGATCGAAAGAACCATCATTCACCGCAGATTTCAACTGGTCGGTCAATTCCAGCACGACGCTCTTCGTTTCTCGATGACTTTCGAGCTTACAAACGTCCCACCGACACGTGACAACCCCATCGAAGCTTGATGGGTTTTACAGGAGACCACAATCAATCGATGGTAACACTGCTTGTCCACAATGATCTTGGAATCCAAGCACAAACACGTGACAGAGAAAACGGATAGTTATCGCGTGTACGTTGTTACAAGATATTGTGTAAGCTCGATTAGACAATCGTACAATTGTAACAAGTTTTACATATTATTATATTCATTCCAACACCATGGAAACCAAATAGTCGAACGGATCACCAAATAAAATTCAACGCACTACACGTGTCGCGAGCGATGTGTTCCAAGGATCAACGCTTTCACGTTCGCCGATCTGCGATGACAGAAAAAAAAAAAAAAAGAAAGACGGGTACACCAGCCGAGGATCTAGAACTGTCGGCGATCGATGGAGGATTCGATAGTTTACGATCGTACGCAAATGGCACAGATCGTCGATAAACAGCGTCTCTCACCAGATCTTCGATCGCAATACACGCGGGCATGTGTCACGGCGATCGACCAATAACATCCCGTTGTTCAATGATCGCCCGCCCTCCCCCCCCACAAAGAAAAAAAGAAAAACCTCGTGCCGTACCGTATACGAGCGATATTGGCGCGCGTGGTCCGGCTCGAAAACCGGTTCGTCGGTACGCTCGATTGGATAACAATACACGAAGAACGCCGGACCGGGGCACTAGTAAAAGCAGCAACAACAGCAGCACCAGCACCAGCATCAGCAACCGCGCCGCGTGAATACTACACACCGCCCTCCCACCTCCACCCCTGTCACCGACCCCCTCCGCGTTCACCCTCTGCCAAGAGTCCCCTTTCTCATCCACCGCACCGCGTCCGTCCAGAGTTGTATCCCGTCTCGTTTCCACCGTCGATCTCTTCTCCTCGTTATCCACGAACACCCCACGAGGCACCAGAAGCCCCCTCTCCTCCTCGTTTCTCCGCTTCGTCCCCTCTCGCGTGTGGCCACCCCTACTATGTGCCGCGGCCACCCCTACGACGCCGACGAGGGGGGTCGTACGTGCCGTGGGTAGGGGGCGCCCACGGGCGAAACATGTGTAACGCGCAGCCTTGATTACACGCGGGCTTGTAAAAATTATTATTATGGCCGCTGCTGGCGCGCGCTGCACCGATCGGACGGCCGATTTTCCGCGCCCTCATCATCGCTGATTCTTCCACTTGTCAAACGTGACGATAGCTTTCGAAGCGCACCAAAGCGCGCGACATCTTTCTACGATTTCTACGACATGGGGGAGGCGAAAAATTCTTTCCGAAGAAATTCTTTTCAATTTTCCACGATTGAATTTCTTGCTCATATAGTGCATCTCACTCCGTACATCATCGTATCGAACACGTTTCTCGCAATTAAAATATAAGAGAATCATGTGTCTGTACGCGTGTGTGTCATTAGCAGGGAAACTATGTATAATGATAAAAACATGTATATTATTATATTCTCGATATTTAAATAATGCTACATTATATATACACATACTCTCATATTTATATGAGAGTCGATGCAAAATCTGGTAAGAAATGGCTGGCACGTCATATGGATTAATGCGATGTACATACGTAATTTGCGTATGCGGCTAAAAACGCATGCATCTCTATCTCTGTGTGTATGCTACTCCGCGCGGAAAGCCCGAATCGCGTAATGAAAATGCATCATTGATCGAAAGCTTGGCGGAGCAACGACGTATACCCGCATTGATTCCTGGTCATTGGGTGGAAGGAAAAATATCATTACATAGCATTCCGTGCCGGCGAATCAGAATGGCAGCCTTTGCTTCATTTCTACCTAAATAATCATAGCCCATCTCATTATGCGTATAATATTATAATATTGTACAGAGAATTTCAGATCATTCGTCCACCTCTTTTATTTCGAAAAAGGATGATGCTATAGAAAATTGGGACAAACATCTTTACCATAAAAGCCTATCTGAAGTTTCCGATGATGGTACTTCTATTTTTGGGAAATCCCCGAAAATGTCGGAAATCCGATACCCATATTACCCCGTGTTGTCATTAAAAATTTTTAAGTTGCCCTCGGTATTTCCGGGAGTTTCCCAAAAATGAAAGTCGCCATCATGAAAAACTTCAGATAGGCATTTATGATAAACATATTTGTCTCAATTTCCTAGCATCATCCCTTTTCAAAATTAAAGGAATGGATGGGGTGTTCTGAAACGTCCTGTACAATATTAGCACTCTGAACCGCGATTAATAATAATATGTTTCTAGGGATAAAAGAGTTTTTTTTTTTCCTGAAGCTATAACATACCAATATTGCAAGGTATCCATATTTTAACAATTCTCAATCGACACGCAATTTTCTACAAAACTTATTTGACATAATCGGACGCATATCGGCGCGAGGAAAAATTTCCGGTGTTTCATACATTATGTCCGCGATCTGTGAGTCTGGTTTGCAACCGACGGATACAAGCCGGCTTCCCTGGTTTCTGGTCGAAGTGGGGCTAACCGCAGAATCGGAGGCAAGATGGCAAAAGTAAGTCGAGAGTCGAGGGGCGGTGCTGCGGCCTGACCAGCCCACTAGCGGCATCCACGTTCTCCTCTCTTTCTGTAAAAGCTAAGATATCGTGCTGGAAGAGAACTCCCATTTTCGAAGACACCGCAGCTTCTAGCTCGTTCATGAAGAATATGCGCTTCACAATTTCATATTTGCGAACGTGGAAAGAGATTGGAAAAAGGGGTAAAATTATGTAAAGTATAAGATTTCTTCTACATTACAATCTCTCATTTTCTTTCTTAAAAATAGAAAATTCCCTTGCATGCTGATGGAGAAAACTGAAGAAGAAATTTTTCAATTCATTTTTGTCTTTTTTCTTCCTTTTATATATCTCTCACGGATTTGCGGCACTCAGGTTTGCGATAACAAATAAGACATGGCTGATTAATCGACAAGGAAAATTGAAGATAATTTTACAGCGAATAAGAAAGATTTAATAATATAAGGACACGAGAATCAAACAAATTCGCTGTCGAGAAAATCGCAGGACCTCAACGGAGAAGGTCATTGACTTCCAGATTGCGGGGACGAACAAAATCCAAAAATCCTTTGGAACACTTCGTAAAAGGCCAGAATAAACATTTCCTGAACGGTTAGTAGCTACGTGGTGTGAGAGCGAGAGGCGAGTGAGGGGTAGCTTGCGGTTTCAGCGGGGATGGTTGCAGACTCCGCAAGAGCGAGCGAGAGAAGCGGGATGGGGATGGGTGGTATACATGTGGCAGAAGAAGACGGCTTCTCGAGCAACTAAAAGTAGATACTAAAAGCTAGGCGCGCGGAGAGGAAGGAGTAAGAGGATGTTGCCGTTCGTCGAAACACAAATACGCAATTCTTTACAAACGCGAGAGAAGCGGGATATTGTAGTACGTTTAATGAATAAAACTTTGAAACGGAAAGCTATCGCGTGAAAAGGATCGAGAAACAAGAGTTTGGCACGAATTCAAAGAAACCAATAACAAAAGTTGATGGCGAAAAATATCTGAATATAAATACGTAAAAAAATATCGTCATCTAGTATCTATTTATATCAAAGTTGACAAGACGTTTTTCGCACGCGCGCATCATATTTTACATTAACGGAACCGTCAATTGGATGATTAGCATCTCGTAATGATTGACGCAATGATTGCATCTGTTTAACAACATTGCGCGTCTTTATTTTCTATTTAATCTTTTAATTTGACATAAATAAATATATTTTTTTCCATCTATGAGAAAGTGGCATTTCCGGCGAACGTAGGAAACGACTCACGCTCTTGTTCGAAGCCGAGCACAGAGATGGCGACACGGAGGCACTTTTCCGCTCATCCTGATACAGGTTACGAGAGTATTTCGTACGTACGAGAGTCCGTATCCGATATGCGCCATTACGAGAAGAGGTGGTCGCATCGCTTTAATAAACAGGTAGACGCATAATCTGCCTATCCATTCGCACAAGTACGCGCGCCGAAATGTCAACCGATAAACTACCACCCCGGCAGTGGTTCAAGTCAAACATATGACAGCAATACTCTGAACATTGCGCCATTTCACATATACAGCTATAGATCATTCGCGGATCAATTACATATTTAATTTTCAACTCTGTTTCTTTTAAGTCAATTCTATCTCTCGAGTGTTAAACGATACGAAGCTCAAACATTTTTTTGAATAAAACTATATTGTTTCGCCGACGAATTCTATTGAACGTAAACTTTCGTCGACAACAAACGAAACGGAATATCGACATGTATAATTTACGCACCGAGAGTTCGTGACGCCTAAACGATCATGGGAGTAGATAATCGAAGCTATCGATGGTCAGGCTATCTAAATCCAAACGATAGCGAAAGGTCTACTTCTCCGCGGATTACCGACCGTGGCGCGCATCCGGCGGTCAGGTACACCCCAAAACCTCAACAATCCGACCAAGAGTACATCCGATGCAATCTGGCCCGAGCCAATGGTCCCGCTTTAACGTCACCCGTATACGTACGACTTTGTCGTTCGGCCCCAGCACGCGTGTAACAAACCCCGTGCGACTACCGTGGGTGGAGAAAGAGAGAACGATTAACGGGACCGTGTCGGCAGGACAGCCGAAAGAGAGGAACGCGAAAGGGTGCGAGGAAAAGCAGCAAGGGGGAGAAAGAGAGAGAGAGAGAGAGAGAGAGAGAGAGAGAGAGAGAGAGGGAGTGACAAGGCGAGGGAGAGAGTCCAGTGTTTTGTTCGCGCGCGATGGACGCGTCGCCATAGCGACCGGCGGTTGTTTATTATTGCGTCCAGCGGTCGTAGGGTGGTACAGGGCGGTTTACAGGGAGGAAAGGGTGCGGGACCTGATGGGGTGGACGGGGGAGAGGGCGGACAAGGGGAGTCAAAAGGGTTAGGCAACGCTGTAGAGGGAATCGGAGGGCGGAAGGACGCGAGCGAAAGAGAGAGAGAGAGAGAGAGAGAAAATGAGGGATACGGGAGAGAGGAGGAAGCTGGTGTGCAACGAGGGAGTGGCGGCCGACCACACGAGGCCGAAAAACACACTCTCCACCAAACCAACCCCTTTCTGCACCGTCCTCCCGCAGCCTCCTCCCGGTGGTAATGAGAGTTCGATAAAGCGTCGTTACCAGTGTGTGACGTCAGACGAGTTTTCTCTCTCTCACTCTGTCTCTCTCTTTCTCTCTCCTCGCTATCGTGCAATTTCTCTTCTTCCCTCTCTCTCTCTCTTTCACTCTGTTTTTCGTTCTCATTCTCTCTCTCTCTCTCTCTCTCTTATAGCCTCTCTCTTTGTCACTCGCTAGAGCTTTTATTGCTCGTTACCTTTTTCGACCGCCGTTAGCGGCGAAGTCGCGAGGTGACGGAAAACGAAGGCATGGAAACTTCGTGTTCGCTTTTTTTCCACAACGATAAAAACGTCCCGGCAGATGGACGAGTATCATACTTTTCGAGAGAAGGAGAGTGTAATTTGCATCGGTGCTACCGTATCCGCTGGCGGAAGAAAAAGCTCGCGCGCGATGATGCGTTAGGTATAAATAACAGCGCCAAAATTGTCGATCGCGCGTGGTTAGGTTAGGTGGCCGATATTAAAAATGTTTACGCGAATTAATATTTTATTCGTATTGATTATCGAAAACATCCAGCATTCTTCAAAAGAATTATTATTTAGAGAATTATAATAAATTTTTACTTGCTTTACTTACTAAACTCTACAAATTTATAAAAAATTATATTATTAGGTGTACAACTTTGCTTTCGCCGTTTTTTTTCCGAAATTCGAGGCTTTATTGTAAAAAACTGGTTATACGTTTATGATTCAAAGTATTCCACTCCCAATGATCGTGACAATTCTTTTTGACTTTGACTCGAGTCTTCATTAAGTAATGCCTCCAATTCGGCATCTTCGAAAACCTCTCTTCCATCGCTATGCCGGTCTTCGACGTGAAAATCACCGTTCTTGAAGCGTTGAAACCACTCACGACACGTTCTTTCACTAATAGCGGCTTCACCATAACTATTTGAGAGCATTCGATGAACCTCAGCCGCAGATTTCTTCATATTGAAGCAGAAAATTAAAACCTCCCGCAAATGACGAGAATTTGGCTCGTAAACTGACATTTTCAATCGAGAATAACTTTATGATGCGGACACAAATCGACTAATGTTTCTATGAGGTTATGTTGACAGATGCCCAAGTTTATCGCATGACGTCTATGATCGATTTATTTCGACCACTACTTACCGCTAAAGCCATCTATAGGAAAACGGCGGAAGCAAAGTTGTACACCTAATATCATAATAATAATATAGAATTGACATGTTTGTGTTATCACATAATGATAACGCAAATTAAGTCGTTAGTAGATCGCTTTGTAGTAAATAAATTAATTCTGTTCGTGTTCGCCCCTCTTGCTTCGCAATAATTTGAAAATGCGAGATAATATTGCACAGAATTTGAAAATCTACCTTTTTCTCTCTGAAAAGATAATCGTAAAGAATTAAAATTTCTTCCGCGACTATTTCGAGAATTTTATTCGTTACGGACGAACACCGACATTTTTGGATTTTCACAAGACATATTTAATTACGAGAAACCGTAGATCTTTCTGAAAAAATGAAAATTACTCTCTCCCCTCTCGGTTACAACCGCGGTGAAACCGAATCATCGATCGTGTCGGTGGATCAATCGATCAAGCCCTAATTGATCCCGGACTCTCGACGCACCTGTTCGGATTCGCGTGACCCCACATCCCGACCCCGTTGAACTTCCCTTCCCTTTGTACCCCGTAACCGGCCTTTAAGACGCGTGCTAATTAAGAAAGGCATCCCACCGCACAGCTGCGACGATACCCGGAATTACTAACCGGTTTGGGGAAACGACATAAGGTCGACGAATACGCAGACTGTCTAAATACCATTAGGATTAACCCTGGCTTTCGTTTTGGCTCCTATTAATCCTCGTGCGATGAAACGTCATTGTGAGAATGCGCGCCCGCGATTTAACACCAACGCGATAAATACTTTTCCATGTTTTTGGTCACTGAAACGAGCGAGTTTATTGGGAGGAAGACGAAAGATAACGAGGAACACGACTGCGGCGGTTGGACGTACCACTCGGGAAGAAAAATGCCAACGATCGGAAGCGCGCTAACGATTTTCCACGAAGGAGAGTCTCCGGAGATGGTTACGAGAGACGGGGTCAGCGCCGGAAATCCGGCAGCTTCCTATCAGCACCTCGAAATCTGTACCGTCAGCTACCGACAACAATTCGGTGGTCCAGCGAGTAAATAAAATGAGAGAGGAAAGAAATGGAGAGGTTATCCGGATCGAACAATTTTTGCGTCCGTTCGAAACCGTGCGCATAAATTAATTCGATTTCTGTTCCTAATGAGAGACGCGCGCGCGTGTAAAATTATTTCATTAAAAATGCAATAAATCGATCGAATCGCCATTATACAGTAATGATGAGTGAATGGTACTGTGGATGGCGATTCGAATCTTGTATTAAAAACTCGCTGATTGATTTATTTCCGCTCACATCAAACAGCACTCGTATTTTCATAATCCATTATGTTATTATAAATAATTCTCACAGTTTCAATAGTAAAGAATTATGTATAAAATAATTTTCGACAAAAATATGTTATCTTTAGAAAAAGTAAAGTGAATTTTAATAACTCGATCGATATGGAAAATCCGTGCTCTGTCTCGCATCAAGTATACGACAAGCTTGAAATAAACTCAAAAAATCTATCGCTGTCACATTCGACAAACGATCATTTCCTGCATATCGAAAAATGGACGAAATGTCATCCATACACTTTTCCCGAACGTCCCGCTCACCTGCTCTCTCTCTCTCATCTTACGATAATTTACTGTTTTTTCGATTGTCGATTCGACCGCCCGGGGCTAATTTACATTTACGAGCGAGATCGGCTAATTGCCGGTTAACCGGTTGGCCGAACGCGGCGAGTACCTGGTTGCAGTTTGTTCCCTTCCAATGAATGCGTAACCGTTGTTCTTCGTGAGAACGAAAGGGCGCGCGTAAAGGGCATACACGGACATTAATTACTAGCCGTTACCTTCCGACTCTCACCCCGACGTAAACTTCCGTTCGCCAAACGCGAAGCAAATCGATCAACAACGGTCTTATACGTTCGCGATTATCGGTCGGACTTTTTCAACGATCGCAGTTTGAAAACGCGCTTTAAATCATTCGTTTTTAAACATTATTTCAAAAAATATAAATGCCTTTCGTGGAAAATTCAACGCGAAATGCAACATTTGCATATACAAGGGTGTCTCTCTCTCTCTCTCTCTCTCGAATCTTGTGAAAAAAATTTCCTGAAATTTCTCTGATCTACCAGGTATTTTCGTTCAAAATTGCAAAATATGAAAAATATTAAAAAAATTTTTTTGGTGAAACTTTCCAAAAAAAAAGTTTTCTATTGCCCGCGTTTTCTTATGTTTTTCATTCATACGAAGGAAAAACAAGGAATGTCTTAAGTTTTGAGTGCTAGATTTGTATTGAAAAAAAAAAAAAAAAAAAAAAAAATGAATAACTTTCGAAAGATAAGCACTTTTCTTCATTGCATGAAATTTTCATTTTTTTCATCACCCAAAATTATGTAATAAAGAGAATATATACTGGATATTCAATGCTTTATCAATCAGATGTTTTATATGAGAGCAAAATTATCCAAGAGAAAATTTTTTCCCCGACTCGCGAGAAAAATCCGTGAGAATTCTATGCTTTTTTCAGGTACAAAAAAAAAATCTCTGAGAATTCCAAGCTCTCTACGGAGCTAGACACTCCGAATACGCGTGTTTTTCGCATTGTATCTCGATATATCTCGTCGACGCGGTTTGTTTCCCCCGAATCAAGCGCACCTTCAAAAAGTGTATCGTTCCCTCTTAGTCCCTTTGTAACGCGGGAAACGGCCCTTCGTTTAACTTTAATTCTCCCCCCCCCCCCGCGCTCACGCTTTCGCGCTTGAGATAACGGCGGGGGGTCAGATAGGAGGAAGACAAACAACCGTGTGATATGGAGCCCGTAAAGACCACCAAAACGTAAACCGTGATACAGGCGCCGCTGGACCGACTCGTCGCCGCAATGTGTTATCGTCGGTAAACGAGTCGCTCTGTCACTTGCTGTCCGTCTCTAATTCTCCCCCTCCCCCTTCCCCCGTCCACACCTCCACCACCCGTGCCGGTCGTGCCTGCGTCGCTTTAGGAAGATGAAACTTTAATTTCGACCCCCGCCGGGGGGAGGGGGGGGGGGTCGAAAACAAAAGCGGAAAGGCCAATTATCACGTCCGCGTGCCCGTGTGCGATGTCGTGCCGGATTCATCGGCTCATTTATTTCCAACCTTTTCACCCGTTACTCATTCGGCCCGTCTCGCACTACAAACCCCCCCTCCCCGTCCCGCCCTTCACCGCGTACACGCACGCATACATACGTTCGTTTCGCGCTCGCTTACGTTATCGCGCGCGCGCGCGATATCGTCGCGAGATATCCCGCGTGCATTTCATCCCGCCTGCTCGCTCGCTCGCCCTCTAATGGACGTCGATTCCCCGTGACCCATCATGCGTTGGGTACCCGGTTTTCCCTTTGATTTCGGAATCTCTCGCACGGCCAAATTTCATGGGCTGGGAAATTTTTTTTTTTTTTTCGCTCACGAGCCTCGATACAGGGCATATGAAACCTTAACGGGTTAAAGTCCATCGGCGTGACCGGGACTAGGCGACCGGGTTCCAGGCATTAACTAAAAACCGAACCTGGCTCGGTCCCGACGCGGCCGCGGATGGAACGACCGGGGATCAGAGGCGAGGAGATAATGGAGGGGGGGCGGAAGGGGTGGCGGAAGGGGGAGGGAAAAAGGGTCGCAAGGGGGAAATGCCGGAGGGCCGTGACAGGCATCGCGCTCTGGATCTCGTTGCAGCAAGCGCGTTGTGTACGTGTACCCAGGCCGAGCATACACACACACACACACACACACAAACACATTGCTGCTGCTGCTGAATGCTGGAAAATGCCGATCGCTGGCGTTCATCGTCCCTCGTGGCCATTGACGACAGAGTCGGTAGTATTGTCTGCTCTATCGTTTTACGAGCGCGGGGAACACTTTCGGTCGCGTTTATTCTCTGATAATCAAATTAATGCGGAATTAAAAGTTGATGATATAGATTTACACAGGATTACGCGTGCGTGCGCGTAAATATGTTGTAATTAACGTGTGAGTATAGTCGTGACAATAATCTTAGACGATTGATATATATTTCTACTTCACTCATTCCTAGGATGAGACATTTATCGAGAAATCTCAGTTCACGCGTATATATTTAAAACAATAGGAAAGAAGAAGAAGAAGAAGAAAAAAAAAGAAAAAAATTTTAATTTTAACCTTTATTCAAAATCTATCGATTGATATACGGATCTTCACGCGTATAAAGATTTGCGATTCTACGAGCAGATTTCAAACATACGATTTCTATGCCTCCGGCCGATCTATTCTTGGGACACGAATAATATACAGTCCGAGAGTGAAACGTTAACAAAAAATCCACCCGCCGCAGAATAAACGATAAATTACCGGCCGGAAAACTAAATACCGCCCAAGCGATGCCGACCGCATATTCGGCAGCGAATAAAAAAAAAAAAAAGGAAAAAAAAAGAAACAGGAAACCCGGCCGGCCTCGCGCGATTCACTCGTGTATACAGCATCTGACAACGAGAGACGAAAATCATGCGCCGTCCGTGGCCAGCGTGTGCCGGGGGCGGGGGCGATCGTCGGATCCGCGGAATCCCGGTCGATCCACTCCGTCGGGGAAGGGGACGGGGAGGGGCGAGGGGGAGGGGGCGGGGGGGGGCAGAGGGTGAAAAGAGAGGGTGATACGGGGAGAAGAGAGGATACGCTCGCTCGCTCCTCTCGAGAGCCGGAAGTAGCCGTGAAAAATTTTCCCGTCGACGTGTGGTGGCCCGTGTACGAGGCCAGGATCGCGCATTTCGCGGTGTTCGGGGTGTCGGGGGTGGTTCACCAGAGAGTGTACCGCGGGTTGGGTCACAATGTGGGATGAGTTCTCAACGGTGTTGGACGCGCCGAGGGTGGAGAGCCGAGAAGAGAGGGGACCGGGGGGGGGGGCGAGTGGGTGGATGGTGGATGCGTTGCGGCGAGGCGCGCCGAGAAGGCGGGGGGGGGAGGGGAGCGGGGGGGAGCGAAACGAGCGATGCAGAGCGCTCCGAGCGTCCCCCGAAAGGGGTACCGCGGGGAGGCAGCGGAGAGAGAGGGGAGGGGGGAAGGGAAGTGCGCGGAAGGAGCGAAGTGGCAGTGGTGGTGGCGGTGGGTGGCTGACGGTGAGGGTATTTGTTGGCGCGAGTGGCTAGCCAGTCGGATTACCACCGGGAGGGTGATTCGAGGGGGGTTTCCCCTCCCCCTCATCCTCTCGTTGGGATGGGGTATGGACGACGGCGAGGGAGACGAGGGGGAGTACTATAGGGATGGGGGGTGGCCTGGCTGGCTCGCGTGGTGTGGTGTACGCGCGCGAGCGACGCACACAGTGGCACTCGACGAAAAATGTAGCCAGAGAGCGACCGCCGCTGGAAAATTTACACGCATCACGAGGGCGAAGCTGAATGGGCGAGGGTTAAAAGAGCATCGCTAATGGCTACCGCGTCGGTTATTTTGCGGATTTTTATAATACGACTGGTCGGGACTATGTCTTCTCTCTCTCTCTCTCTCTCTCTCTATCACTTTTTTTCTTTTTTTTTCTCCCGACTCTCTCGCAAGAACTACTGACGACCTCTCCCAAAATGATGAATTTTTTTTCGCGAAACGATCTTCTCCCTCCCCCCCTCCCTCTTCGCCCCTGTCTCCCGCAGCTTGTCCACCTACATTCCCGCCTCTCACCCTTTGACATCTCGCGCCATTTGAAAATTTGCAGCTGAAATCGCGCGCGGAATTAATAATTCTCTATTAAAGTGTAATTCGATCGATCGTCCCATGCGATACAGTTATAATTACAGCAGAGCTCGCGGAAAGATAATTTTTTTTTTTTTTTTTTTTTTTTAAATCAGTGATTGCATATCGTTTGTCGAACGTATGTACCCAACCGTTATTATCGCTCCACTCGGCCGCAAAGTTTATCGATATAGTTAGGGGCTTGAAAACCGGTTTTTATCGCGACCGTTTAAATCGAATTTCTCACTACTCAATCTCTCATTAACCGGAACACGCCGCGTTTACAGAGCGCGGATATAATTGAGTCTGTGTGTGTGTGTGTGTGTGTGTTTTTTTTGTATTTTAAAATTTCTAGGGTTTTACGGAATGAAATATTTCGAAACGGAAACGAGAGTCGCTCGACTTCCCCCTTGCGTATCCTTACGGAAGTGCCGGTAATTAACATCACCGTTATCTCTCGCGTACCAACTCTTATCTCTTTCTGGCAACAAGTGCGCTCGCAATTGATGATGCTTCGTATACGGCGAAATTACGCGTCGGCGAAAGTAATTGCCACTACGTGATGCGATTAGGAATAATTTATTTTAATTATAAAGATATGTTCCCGGCATATTAAAATCGAAAGTGTTATTATTTAATATAATCGGGAGAGCGATCGGATGTTGGACGGAAATAATCTTCGAAAAAACTCGTCGAGCAACAAATTCGATCTTTACCGAATTCACGCTCTATCTCTCGATAAACGGCGGCTTCGCGCATCGAGTGAGCGCGGGAAAATAATTTTAACCTATAAAAAAAAAAAAAAAAACCCTCCGTCGAGCACGCTTGGCGGCTGCTCCGATTTCACCACTTCGAATACACTAGATTCAAAGAGACGCGTTACGGGCCGAATAAATTTCGACGTAGGCGAGGTTGCTAGAGAGGCGACCTCTCGGTTATTAATTCACGCGTACTTGTTTCCCTATGCTCCGCGAGACGTAACGCTAACCCAGTGAGATAGATAGCCATTTCTGATTGATATCGCGAGGACACGGAGAAAGAGCGCAGGGATGGTGAGAAGGGGGAAGGAGAGACGAGGCTTGCGAGAGAGCGCGAGAGTTCTGGCAGGATGCAAGTGCAACCTGACCGAATCCGTCCATATATCGTAGGGCCAACAAACCGATCGGATCTCGGATGGATAGGCCGCGTTTTCATCGTCGCCACTCTCCGCACACGCGGCCGGCCGCAGTATCGATGAGAGACAGAGAGACAGAGAGACAGAGAGAGAGAGAGAGAGAGACGTCGCATTCTCACTCTCGGTGTGTACAATGTATGCGCGCGTGCGGACGCGCCGCCGTTACGGTTTCTCGTAACCGACGCACCGCGTCACACCGGCTACGAGCAACGAAAGCGCCTTCATTCCCTCCCAATAGAGCGCGATAGAGAGAAATATAAAGTACGCGGAGAAAGAGAGCAAGGAAGAGGGAGAAAGAGAGAGAGAGAGAGAGAAGGCGCGCGCGATACTGGCAGTGCAGCTCGGCACTCCGCAAATTTTCAACCGCCACCCACTCGACCACCACCGACACACTCCACCGTTCCCCCCCCCCCCCACCCCGTCTCAACCTCCGACCCTCAACCTTCCTCCCTTCTCTTCGTCCCCCTCGTCGCCCCGATCCTCTTCCTCTCTATTCGAGCTCGTTTTTGCCGCGTCCACCGCCAGATCAATGGGGTTGCTAACACGGGTAGGTATATATGTCCGCGTCCCCCTACCGCCCCCGGTCAGTCTACCCCCTCCCCACCCCGCTCGCTTAAACCCCTGCCCCACCTGTGCACTCTTCTTCCTCACCGCGATCCCGCTCGACCCCACGGCCGTACCCCGCTTCCTGCCCTCGCACATCCACGCAATGCCTGCCTCCTCTTCGCAGGGTGTATATACCCTGTACAGGGTGATTATAAAGTTCTACGCGACTGATACTGACGGACCGACGAACGCTTTTAGCTGTTCCTTGGCCTACGAAGGACCGGAATTCGTTGGATTGTTGGAATTTTCAAGGGGAAGTGGGCGACGTAAGAGACGGATAACATTTTATTAAATGTATATTATAACAAAAATTAGAGATTATTATATTACAATGTTAAAGCTTTTTTTTAAAGTCCGATTTTCATTGTTTCAACTTTGTAAAAAAAAAAAAAAAAAAAAAAAATGTCATTTTAAACATTTAATGCGTGACTATCTTTCGTATTTTTGTAAGGACATTTCTTCTTTTATAAATGGCCACAGATAAAGTAAAAATTTATCTTCACCGACGTTATTTTATCGAACGTAAATATCACGTGTGTACACATACACACACATATATGTTCATTGTTTATTGAATTTGTGGCTTTTTCACCAATCTGTACCTCGACTGTAGTCGCGCGACTTGCGAGCTACTACACGACAGTCGGACAAGAGGATCCGATCGATAATTCTATTTCGGTTACGGACAATTACGACTGATTCGACCGCTAATCAACGGCAGGGCGAGTGGTTCTCTCCCCGGCGAGCCGACAAATAACCTCTCGAAACGATCTGAAAATGTTATATAGATCACTGTGCTCGTAGCATCGCGACTTGCACTCTGCTCGTATAAGGGAAAAAGTGAGAGGTGTTCGAGAAAAAAATGTTAAACTATTTTACGCACTATACTTATAGTCGACGTATCCGATAAAAAAAAAGAAGAAGAAGATATTTGCATCGCTATGACTATTATAATTAATCGATAAACTATGCCATTGATCTTAAAATACAACTGTAATAACGCAGTGTGTCCAGTGTTACAGCCGCTTTATTAAATCGAAAAGACAAACGAGTGACGTAATTAAATACACGTACCTATTACGGACGTAATAATGTCGAAAATCTCACTCGCGGCTATCGTTTTCTATTTTCATAGGAGGAGGAATACTTTTGCGAGAGAGAGAGAGAGAGAGAGAGAGAGAGCGGCTTATTAAATTCAGGAAACTTAAGCACCACCTGTTGAAGGTCTTCGACCGCCGTGGTGTCGCCGGTTCCGGAAACGGTTCCAAGGGTCCGCACTGTCGGAACTTTGCGCGCGCGCGCGCGCGTCCATTACAGGAAACATTTTTCAAGCGAGAAATCGCCCAGCGATTTTATTCGCGGCGTGAAATCGCGACAGGGAGAGTCCCGCCGATTTGGACGACGGCCAACCCGCCTGGAAAGCGCTTGACGATAAAAAAAAAAAAAAAAAAACCGGTCGCTGCCGCCGATAAAAGGATCGTCTCGTGCGGCTTCTTCTCTTCTCTCTCCTTTTTTGCCCCCCCCCCTCTCTCTCTCTCCCTCTTCACCACCAGCCCAGCCGCTAAATTAGTCGACGGCCATCGTCATCGGCGTCGCGAGAGTCGTGTGATCGCTGGCGGCCGATCCAATCGGCGCGTTCCGATTCAGGGGCTCGTAAAACAATACGCGACTGATTACTCGATAACTTTCGCGCGACCGAGGTAGGTAGGGTGACGGCAGGGCGGAGGGAGGGGTGGGGAGGGGTGGGTGGGGAGGGGTGGGTGGGCAAACGGGGAAACGGAGGGAAATGATGCAGTTGCGAGGCGGCTTTTGCTATTCATATGCAATGGAATTATCGGTTTACGCGCCGACGATACCGTATACAATACATATACGAATGCCGATGTACGTATCACATTCCGAGCGGCGAAAAGAGAAAGGCGAGACACGAGCGGATTCTTACGGATTATCCCTTCTGAAAGGATGTTGGGGCGGAGAGAGAGAGGGGGGGGGGGGGACAGCTGAATGAAGAGAGCCGTCCCTCCGTCCGGAATACTTCTCTCGAGCGTCGTTTCTGAAATATTTCATTAATTCGATCACCGTTTATATTGCAAATGACACGAATCGTATAGAGAAATAATAGACGGATAGAGGAAGAAACACGATTCGAATAGAACTGAGGAAAAGTGAATATGTAGATCGAGATAACAAATGAGAGAGAAAAAAAAAAAATAAAAACAATTGCCATTAAATCGAGAAATATGTTCCGTCTGTCGTCGCTTTCGAATTACCGGTCGCGCGACCGGTTTTTTTCTTCTTTTCTCTTCTCCTTTTTTTTTCTTCTTCGCGACGAGGATCTCTTCGGGAATCGAGGGTAAAAACATCGGAGAAGGCTTGATCGATATGCCTCGATTGACGATTTCGATCGGGCGAGTCGAGTTGACGTGGGGCCTTATATACGAAGCCTCGAGAGATGGGGGCTCCTCCGGCCCCGGCCCCCCCTCCCCCCCGACAGGGGAAAAAGAGGGGAAACGGCTACTTCAAAGTCTCCACCGCGGCCCGGTGCGGTCTCTCTCGCGGAAACCGAAAATACTCGAGATCCCCAAAACATCTGTCAGGTATCACTCCTCCCGGCACCGCTGTGTCCGCGTTAAATCAGGTGAGCTGATTCGCACAAAGAACGACGACGCGCTCTCCCTCTCTAACACGCCGCATAAGTGCATCGTCGCGGAAGCTTCCTTTCTTCATCGTACTTATTCCTCCTCCTCTCGTCCACGAGGAAACATTCGCGAGAGTGCGATTCTAATTTTCCTTTGTTAATAAAGGCCTCCTTGTGCGCGGAGCGTAACAAGATTCAACAGACGCAGAAAAGCGTTTTCTTCATCTGGCGTATAAAAAAAAAAAAAAAAAAAAAAAAAAAAAAAAAAAAAAAAAAAAAAACTGGTATCTGAAAATATTGGCAAAGCCATTGTATAAAACCAGATGATTTATTAAGACGCATCACATGTAATTAACGCAATATTTACAGCCCCAACGAAATCTTTTTAGAAAAATTCCGTGAGACAAAACTTGTTCTTTTCCATTTTTTAACCACGTCTCCGGCCACCGTTCTTTGTCTTAAAATGTGCATTTTGAAATTTCACCTTTGTAACGACAGATGGCCCGCAGTGGTCGATTTTTTTGAGAATGCCTAAAGCCCCATTTCTCTCTTCAAGTTCATTGTAAAAAAACGTTTACCTGTAAACGCAAAGTACGTTTGAAACTTCTGCTAACAATAAGACTGTCTCGGGAACCTCGACAACTCGGAGAATTAAAAGATCCGCGAATCTTGGGTGGGAGGGGGATTTAGGAAAAACTGACGTTGGTATAATCTCGACGTTTGAAAAACAGATTGTCTATAGCGATTTCGGCGCATGCCTTCCGGACTCTTACGCCTTAATTCAATTTGATCGCCGGCGATCGAGATCTTTTTCCATTGTTTATTTTAATCCCGTGTTTACACTTGCAGAAACAATCGTCCGACTCCTAGTGAGAATCGCAAAAATTCTGATTGAAATCTTTTTCCCGACACAATTTTCCCGCGCGATCATTGCTTTCATATAACATATAACATATATATATATATATTTTTTTTTTTTTCATCAGATAACGCGTATTGCAGTCGATTAAGCCGCTAGAATCGCCGTTTACACAATCGGCAACGCGAATTTACGACAAATCAAATCTAAAGAAATTCCTGCGAGATCGTATTAAGCGCAAAATGTTTCTCTCCTCCGGGGCTGTTTTCGTTCGATCGTCCAACGTACGTGACGAAATGCAATCGAATTTTTCCGCGTTTCGTATAATTCCGAAATAATAAAGCCGACTCTTTGCCTTTGATGCGACAAAGACGAAAAGACAGAGAAATTTTGAAAATGACAGATCGCCCGCTACGATGTTTCGATTCGTCTCATGGTAAACGCGACACGTGATTAAATCGATCCGATGGCTGCTGCGGTTCGATCGCGTAAAAAAAATCCACACGCGCGCACACACACACACACACACACACATATACACGCTCTTATCGACCCGCTTCCAAAGTCATCACGCGCATCTGCCTCTCTTCATTTCTTTTTCCATTTGTGTGTTTTCATTTCGAAGAATTCACCACGGCCGAGCGAATTGCACAGCCAGACACAATCTATACGATTAACACGTCAGAACGGACACAAAAGCGGCCTTAGAGATGTGTCATGGGAATCATTTCCTTTTTTTTTTTTGTTGTCGCGATCCCCCCCTTCGATTATGTCTGCACACATGAACGTTTGTCTGTGGGGTACCATGATACACCGCGCGCCCCATCGTTTCGGCGGATCCGTTTTTCACGTCTCAGAAAAAGACATCGGCCTCGGAGAAAGAAAGAGAAATTCGACAAATGTTTACGCTTCCTCGAGAGTCCACAGTGATGATCCACTTGAGATCGGCGGAGGCCACAATGGCATTTGTATCGTGTAATCCTACCCGATTACTTTGTCATCCTCCCTTCGCAACGTGCTGCGATTCAGGAAAAGAGTTTAACTCGAAACTAAATATTTTATCGAGCTTACCGAGAGAATCGGATCTTCCCGGATCGTAAAAGAAAATAATCTCTCCATTGCAGTTCGGGTGAAAAAGATTCCCGCGCGCGGGGGGATGATAACTATTTCGGTAAATATTTGACCACTCGCTTTTCCCGGAATCTTTTCAGATACGGGACGGAAGACACGGAGCAAATAAAGGGTGCGTATCCCCGAGAACCTAAGTAAGTTCGTCAAAGCCACTCTCGCCAATCGATATTAGTCGAGAGCGAAGGTGAATTATAAATCGGGCCGAGTCTTCCGACTTTGGGTCTCTCCTCGAAATGTCATGAAATATGTAACGGTCTTAGAGGGTAGTTTCGATCCGGCGGCGGAGAGAAGGAACGAGCGTTAAAATGGAATTAACACCCCCGTCCATCCAAAAGCCCCGTGTGGTGGGAATCCGCCCTAAACTATTCGCGGCGATCATTCGACCGGATGTCCTTTCACGTTCCGGAGAACTTGACATATTCTTCGATTGTGTTTTCCTTCGTAATAAATATAATATTATTATTCAAAGATTGAGAAAGAAAGTATTGTACATTTCATTGTCAAGCAAAGATTATATCTCATACTTTTTTATTAGGTGTACAACTTTGCTTCCGCCGTTTTCCTATAGATGGCTTTAGCGGTAAGTAGTGGTCGAAATAAATCGATCATAGACGTCATGCGATAAACTTGGGCATCTGTCGACATAACCTCATCGAAACATTAGTCGATTTGTGTCCGCAACATAAAGTTATTCTCGATTGAAAATGTCAGTTTACGAGCCAAATTCTCGTCATTTGCGGGAGGTTTTAATTTTCTGCTTCAATATGAAGAAATCTGCGGCTGAGGCTCATCGAATGCTCTCAAATACTTATGGCGAAGCCGCTATTAGCGAAAGAACGTGTCGCGAGTGGTTTCAACGCTTCAAGAACGGTGATTTTCACGTCGAAGACCGGCATAGCGGTGGAAGAGAGAAGGTTTTCGAAGATGCGGAATTGGAGGCATTACTTAATGAAGACTCGAGTCAAAGTCGAAAAGAATTGGCACGATCATTGGGAGTGGACAATACTTTGAATCATAAATGTATAACCAGTTTTTTACAATAAAGCCTCGAATTTCGGAAAAAAACCGGCGGAAGCAAAGTTGTACACCTAATATTATCCATGCAAAAAGAACCGTGCGTATTCATGTTGACGGAAAATCACTCGGATAAAATAATTGCGGACCGGATCTCTCCTTCCGTTGAAATCGCTTTAAATCCATAACCGCTAAGCCGCGTCTCATTAGTGTTTTACGCGAACGCTGGTCCGTGGCGCATTTTACGATTCTAATGATGGCCAGCTTGTTGGACCGAAACGCAGAGCTACTCTAATAAAATAAATCATGCGCGGTATAGAGAGAGAGAGAGAGAGAGAGAGAGAGAGAGAGAGAGACCGGGGCTGCGAACAGCGCTGCCGGTTCAAATTAATCCCATTGTGCCTGGATTTGGTCGGGGCGCCAATTAAACGGATTATTATCGTCGCTACCGTCATTACTTTTTTTGTAAAAACACTCTACCGATTCAAACAGATCGTAAAATTTTAGATCGCCCGTATTCTCTTTCTCTTGAAAACGACTATCTCTCATTAAGCAATATTAGATTTTATTTTTTAGACGCTTTCACATCTCTGAAGAATTTCTCACATATATAAACTTGAGAGATACATATGTATATGACATTTTTTGCAATAATAAATACAATCAGATGCGGATTATTAAAAAAAAAAAAAAATAATATTCTCCAACATTATACAAGGATATATATAAAAAGTGACAGACGCGAAATGAGAGAAAGAAAAAAAATATATAAAGAAGCACATTTACAAATCGGAAAAAAAAAATGGAGAGAACAAACATCAAAGATTATCTTTGTGTTTTATTTCTTTTTATAGTTATTTTATTTGTTTTATATTTTATAGTCATTCTTATATATATATATATATATCATTATACTTACTGAAAATTTGCATTTTCTATCGCAACATTAAGCGATAAATTCCTCATACTTGGACCGTCTAATCTAACTAGATGGTACCAAACAAGCTGCTCAGACACATCGTCCCGTCTAATTCAAGCAAACCACTCTCCAACCTGCGTCACCGAAATCTCGCTTCTACCCCTGTGTGACGCGTGTCCCTGCGAATTCCCGACTACCCATAGTTGGGAAATACACGGCGGGTGGATCGTGGCGAAGATGGCTACCGGAAATTGCTGGGTGACCTTACTTAGGAGTTAGCGCGCTAGAACTTAAGAGGGACGGAAGACCGTCGAAGGGTTATCGCATCGCCCAAGGCGCGGGGCAGGGCACGAGCATTAATGAGGCAATACCGAGAGGGAGAGAGAGAGAGAGAGAGAGAAAGACAGAGAATCCAACTCAGTTCCATCCCGACTCGATGAGCCATCCCGGATTACATTGTCTTCGACCTTACTTGATTATGAGATAGTCTCTGAAATTCTCGTAATACGACTTCGTATATACTAGTATATTGTGCGTTAATTTGGAAAAGATGCGTAACGGTATCCGTGAAGCATTGAAAGTCTCTATGTGAATATAGTTGTATAAAATATAATATATAAATATAATTTTTTTATATATAATTTATAATTATGTAAAATAATTATATAAATTATATATATATGTATTATATATATATTTATCTATTATATATATATATATATATATAATATATATACAGGGTGTTTCATTTTAATTTCCCCAGGCAAATATTTTGGAAAATAAGGGAAATTCGACGAAATGTTTCAGACAAAAGTTGTATAGTTTCTAGGGGGACATAAGATGGTACCGTTAGTTTGACCTTGAAGAATCGCATGAAGGTCACGTAAAGATCATTTTGAATTTTTTAAATAAAACACCCTATATATTTTTACATATTCTGGTAGCTTACTTCGAGAGCTATCTCGACGTAGTATAAAAAATAATTGTTTTTAAGAAAATTATTTACAAGGTTTTTTTAAAACAATTATTTGTTTTTTTTTTTTTTTTTTTTTTGGCACTAATTGATTTGTCTCATTATTCTGTACATAAAAGCATTACGGTAAGATTATCGAAAACCGAATATTTTACGAAATATTTTATTTTTTATATCAAAATATGTCAGATTAAAATATAAAATAACTTAAAAAGTACTTAATAAAAAAGTACTTTATTATAGTGTTTTGGAAAGCTCTCGAGATTAATTAAGCTACAAGAATATGTAATGAAAAATAGGGAGTTTCATTCAAGAAACGAAAGTTGACCTTCAAATGACCTTGAAAATGACCTTTAATGTCAAATCCAAGGTCACTATTAGATAGCCCCCTTTGTTCCCTACAATTTTTATCCGAGCCGTTTTCCTTCAAACGTTGATCTGATGAAAAGTTATGAGGATGGAACTTTTAAAATGGGTCAACCTGTATATATATATATATATATATATATATATATATATATATATATATATAAATTATATAATATATAATTATATGAATATAAGTAATAAAAATAGATATAATATAATATAAATATAAATTTATAGAAATATAATATATAATTATATAAAATTCTGTTATGGATGTAACGATAGCAATGCGACGAGCAGAAATATATTTGACGTCTCACTTGGACGACGGCGATCGGATTCCTAAACTTCATCAGTACCACGTGTCACTCATCTCGCACTAATATTGTTCAATCAGGATTTGTCACGCAGTGCCGATTTTCCACACATATTCGTGTTCCCTTTCCTCCCCTCTCTTTCTCCATCCATCCTGGTCGTGCCTTCGTTCCGCATCTACTCCGCATGTGGTCCGTAACAATACTAGGTAAGGGGCTGCAAGTAATAATGCCCCGGGGTATCAATCATGCAACACGAATGCAAGCGTGCGTTGGTAGAGAATTTCAAAAACAAGATCTACTATGTCTCGACTTCAAATCTTTTAGCTTTTACTACAATCTTTTATAAAACATTCCCTGTAATGTACGCGTAACTTTAAGACGATACGACTATACTCTCTCTCTCGCTCTCTCTATTTTAACAGATGTTGCGACATGGGTCCAACAAATTGGAACGGAAGTGAGCGTATCCAAATTTTTAAAACTGCCACGAGAAAAACTCTATATACCCGTACGAAATCAAACTGATGGAAATCCACGCAAATCCGGATAGATTGAAATAAAAATCCCATCTCCATCTATCGGGATGTATGGGACTTTACACACCGAGTCCTATTCCATGTCGCCCAGAATTTTATAGCAACGTATTTTTCGTTGAATATTAAACGAGCGAGCGCGAATTTAAGGGAGCGCGCGTTGGCAAAAAAAAAGAAAAAAAAAATTCGGATCGATTGAACTTGGTGATCGCCGGTCATAGTCGCGATATCACGCAGAATCGCTTCGAATACAAGTTAATCGTCGTCTGATAAAAATCTGAAAATCTTCAAACGTGCGAGACGCGCAGCGAAACTTTGCGTTACAACCATACACGCGAGGATGTACACTATGAAGATCTCGGCGCGCAGTATAAATGTGTCCGTTTGCGTACATGTGGCAAATTGCGCGCGTGTACGAGGGTGCGTAGTAACGTCCCCGAGGGGTGCGTCCCGAACACGTGACGCCTGATTCATACACAGACTGCTACGGAATCAATTTGTAATCTTGACTCGAATTAAGGACAGCGGGAGATGGCGGGGTGAAGGAGGAACGGGGGTAGGAGAGGAAGGTTGGAACGTGCGGAGAGAGAGAGAGAGAGAGAGAGAGAGAGAGAGAGAACGGTATGGATGAAGATACGTTTATTGGTAAGCGGAGTCTGGCATTCGGTTCGAGAATGCGCCACGGGTATACTGGAATCCCGACTGTCTCGTGTTGAGGGCATTATATAGTCGGGTTGTAGGTTATTAGGTGCGCCAACTAATAGGCATCGATATAGCGTATTAATGGCAGGTAACCGGACGGTGATAATGGGTATCAAAGGTATCTCTCGCAGAGCGATGGGGCCGCGCGAACGCGCGTACCCACATACGAGGCGAGGGGCTTTTACTTGCCGCGTTTTATGGAAAAATATGGAATAATGCCATTAGCCTGACGCAATCCCGGATGCGCGCGTCCCTAATGCGTGTTTGCGTTTTTTTTTTTTTTTTTTTTTTTTTTTTCCCGGACGGAGAGCCGGGGGATGGAAACTTTCATCAGCCGGCGCAGTCCAACATAAATCCGCGAAAAATGTGTGTAACGTGAAATTTAGAATTAGAGCCCTAAACCGATAAAAGTGCGAGCGAAAGAAAGACTGCAAATCTATTGACCATCTACGAATCGGGCCGCGATATCGAACGTCGTGCGGGGAAAACAGAATGCGCGAGCTCGCGCATTTTTTTCCCGCCGATTTGCCTGACGTTGCGAATAAAGAGAGAAAGAGAGAGAGAGAGAGAGAGAGAGAGAGAGAGAGAGAGAGAGAGAGAGAGAGACGACGGAAGCGCGTCCCGGTAAGATCGTACATAACTCCCCTTTGTCGTGCCGTGCCGAACTTAACGTACGAGTACGCTCGTGACGAGAGGAGGACTCGCGAAAAGAGAGCACTCTTCTCGTACTAAAACAAAAGGGCGTCGCGCGGTGACGGCGCCGCGGGGGTAGCGGGGGCCGAGGATGGGCGCAGAGGCAGAAAATGATCGAGGCGAACGAAAACGGAAACAAAAGCGACGCGGGGGCGATACGCAGTATGGCGACGCTTCCGGCTCGCTCACCGCACACAATGCACTCTCTCGTGTTAACTTGTGTGTCCCCTCCCCACCCCGTCGGTCCCTCGTCACCCTCCCCCCGTCCCGCCGTCACCACGTGTTTCTCATATGTATCTCTCACCTATTCTCATGGAAAGAACTATCCTATCCATCCTCTGCGAAAATTTTGCGACTCCGATATGCGCTTTAATGCGTTACATAAATTGTCGTTCACGCAAAGTCAATGAACCGTGTAAATCGCATCCTTAAGAAGGAACTGGACGGATCGACTGCGTCAAAAGTTATAAAATCCAATATATTTCGAGATTTATGAATCTGACATCGAGCACGCAAAGCACTTTTTATTATTAATTTGCAAGTTAAAGCGAACATTTGTCCTGTAGAATTAAAATTCTTATTTTCACGAATTTTTGTACACAGTCGCTACAAAAAAAAAAAGACGCTCGATATAAGATAATATTTACAGGACATATCTTCACTTTAACTGATAAATTAATTATTAATTTTATATTGTCAAATTCATAAATCTCAAAATTAGATCTATTAATTTTTGACGTAGCGGACCCGTTATAGTCCAGTTCCTTCTTAAGGAACGATCTCTGCCACTTTATTCCGAAATGAAAAATCGATGTTAGATAATTAAATAGCTTGTAATTAGACTCGTCAACGATAATTGACGCTAATAATGTCGGTGTTAACGAGTTTCTGTCGGCAATGATCCCTCACAGAATCGCATACAACACGCCTTCTCGCGACGCCGAGTCTCTTTATAGTCTTTGACGCCGGCAGGCACTAGGCAATATTAAAACCAGGCCGAGAGACGGCTCTTTTGCTGGGCACTGGCAAGGAAACGGAAACGGCTAACGTGCCGAGATGTTTTAAGAAATTAGTCCTCATTGTTGCGTGAGTCGCAAAATGACACACAGTCTTACGACTTCGTCCGACCCTCTCGCCGAGAGTGGCGCTATTATAATTACTTGTCACAGTCGGTTCACTGTTGCGTAACAATACCGAATTATAACGCTCAAAGCTTTCGTCTTCTCGCGACACGTCAAGCGCCATTAGTTGCGGAAATACACGGACCGTACGTGTCGAGAGAAATTGCGTAATAAATTAAAACGTCGAGAGTCTAAATATCGATACGAATTTAAAGCTTAATTTTATAATTGTGACACGCGGATAAAATAAAATCAAAAGTTAAATAACCGTACATTTTTCAAACTGAAAGTTAAAATTTTACGAAACAAAATTCATTGACAGTGTTCTCGCGTTTCTCCACTTCCCCCACCCTCCCACCCCCCGACTAACTCGAAGCGAAAAAAAAGAAAAGGACCATGAACGATTCAAATGTAAGTCGACGAAAGAAAAAAAAAAAAAAATGAGGTTAATCTGGTATTTGTCCCTGAACTATAAAAAGCACCGCGAGTTTTATGGCAACTTTGCTCAAGGACAATTTTGTATACGGTAAGATGGAAGTGAAAGCGGCAAAATGACGGCGGACACGGAAAGGCTTTTACCCAAAAAAGTTCTTCTGCGTTATTACTGAACAATCGTCCTGACAACTATTGAAAGGATGCAATCGGCAAAAGTTTATGACATTCGTAGCCACAAGGCTACCATGGCAGCGACGAGTATAGGTATATAAAAAGAGAGAAAAAGATGAACAGTTTGGTTTTCCCGGAACAATCAGGGAAAACGCGCAAAGCAAACATTTTCGCACACGAACAAAAAACTCAACGCGCATAAAACACACCGTTCATTTATTATCTCTCGCAAAATATCCATTTTAATGGACTACAAATTAGCGCGTCCGCGTTATCTCCGATATACTCGCGCACATTTAAACCACGATGTCACACACCTAAAGTGGATATTTATTAAAGTCAAGTCACACAGAATTAAACCAATGCGCCTATGGAGCTTTGCGCTAGAAAATGATGCCAGTATTATAGTATAATTTTGATACTTAATTTTTCTATATTAAATGGGGAAAAAAAATGTATCTCGCGCCGGTTGTTTACATTTCCATTGTTGCGAATAAATATAAAAATACATCGCTTTAATAAAAAGACTCTATGACATTTTCTGTACCTTAATGTTTTTATCAAATTTATAATGTTGAAATTAAATACTTTATAAGAATTATTGATCAAGCAAATAATAGATTTTAAATCACTTTGTACACACACCCACACATAAACGTGTGTTTAAAAATTTTTTTAAATTTGCGTTAAGAGATTTTATCACGCGAAAATCGAATACAAAGAGTATGCTCGACGTGTGATGTCATTTTTGTAAATGAGAAATAGAGCCGAATGAATTTAAAAGTAAAAATATATATATACATTTGTACAATTCATTAACTGCATAATATGTTAACGTCAACTTGTACAAATACATTAACGTCAAAATAAGATAAATTGATTTTGGTTCAAAAGATTCTCGAAATTGAATTATTGTAATTTAATAGGTTTCGGAAAAGCGCTTCTCGAAGATACTCTTTTTGTGGTTTAAAAGATGGATCGCTGTATAATTTAAGAGGTTTTCGAAAAATACTTTTCGAAGTGCATTATTGTACAATAATTTAAGAGGTTTTAGCAAAAGCAAAGCCTTATTCAAGATTATCTTCGCGCGCGTTCAGGTAGATCAAATAAATATTTGAAAGCTTTGAAAATTATAAATACAAGAAATTCCGTTATAATAATTCAAGAATTAATTAAAAAATTTAACTCCACGCATTTGATATTTACGCGATATCGATGAGTATATTATATCTCTGTATCACCGATGAGAGAGAAAGACGATGATTTTTTTTTTTTTTTTTTTTTGGACATACTGTTTACAGTATACAAATGATCAGAACAATAGCTTCATCGAGGAATACTTTTCGCATACATACCTTTGAAAATATCCTACGTTTGATTACGGATTAATTTTCGAAGAATGTGGTATCCAATAATATTTGGAGACATTAAATCCGTCCATGAGAATTAATTTCATTTTACGTATAAATGCGATAGTATGTTCAATGAATTCATACAAGAGACCAGAACTTTCTCTTTCCCTTTCTGTCACATTACATGCCTCTCTCTCTCTCACAATCTCTCTTCCTTTGTCACATTATCTTTAACGTTTACTTTTTACATGTATATACAGGGAATCGTAGGGGTTAGGTTAGGTTCAAATTTTAGTAGTATCAAATTTTTTAATACGTAGAATCGAAAATCAAAGATCGATGCAAATATGAAATAACTTAAGAAAGTATATATATTGTATAAAAAATATATATTACAGAGAGAATAATGAAAATATATATATATATATGTATATTAGGATATATACAAACTTTTTTTCTCTATACTTATCTTTGTCTTTGTTTGACAACTATAGTATAAGAATTGATACAAATAGGCGAATGTATGTGTGTGTGTGTGTATAGATGTATACATAGATTTGAATGACGAAACGGTTTATAAGAATTTATTGAATTTTACTAAGTTTAATAAACGATCGTTTTAAAACCAATTTATAAAAATCTTGAAAATTGTGCAAAAGGCGAAATGAAAAATTTCAAAATAAACCAATAAATTAGACACATAATATTGTGCGAGATATGAGGATTATGTAATATTTGGGCAGACATTCCGGCCAAGATACCTCGTAACATCGCATCGGTCGATGCTTTTAACATCCGGAAAACGGATGGCACGCCGAGAGGCAGCCACCGAAGATTTATTGCGAGACCACCGGTCTCTCCTTTCATCGAATTTTGCATAAAGACGACTGTTGGAGTTTTAACCCAGTTTTCATTCAATCTTAACTCCTCTCATGCGAATCTGAAAAGACGGGTGGTATGCAAAATTTTGTTGATTTTAACGGTCGAATCCTTTAATTTTCTAGGTCAACGAGCGTTTAGGTTATGTACCGCAAGATTTATGGTGAAAATAAGAAAGATGATTTTACTTTCTAACAAAGATTTATCGCGGATATGCGGAAATCGATTCGGATAAATTTTTTTTTGATCACTCATTATTTATTTCGTCATTTTTGCTAATTATTTATATTAATAAAACCGTTTTATATTAATTAATAAAATTGTGAAATTCTGCGCGAGTCTCTCGATTAAAGCGGCATATAGCAGAATATAAAGTAAACATGAAAAATATATACAAAAAGAATTTATAAAAGAGAGCTCGTCTCTAATAAACATTTTCTTGCAAAGTAATTTTATATATAACTATTCTCGACATTACTTTACTATGCAAAATATAGATTCTTATTTATAAGACGAAATAATATAAGACAGAATAAAATTAGATAATAAAACGAGACGATATATTTAGCCTCTAGTAATTTTTGACGAGATAGTTTACAATCCTGTGAGACATCGAGATACTAAATATTCATTCTTATAATAAATTCGCGTATATATAATATATTTTTCTATAAAAAATATATATATATAAATCAGTCAATCAAATTGTCTTTAATTCTCACATAAAATATAAAGGAAATAAAAATTGTCAAAATTGGATTCAGGAAGAAAACGTAATACGGTTTACTCCCGAGACTGTCACGGATAAAAAATATAAACACTATTTTCGATGTTGGCAAATTATCATAATCTTGAAATAATATTTCAAAATTGTACACATCGCGCTTACTTTGTATTACAGAGAAAATATAGCACGCACGGAAGCTTTGTCGGTTCACCGCTTGGGCAAGACGCATTAGCCTTAGAGGTCAAGAAACGCGTGCAGCTGTCGGAGTCGGATCATGGTGATCGCTCGCGAGTGGTGGGGTAGTTGGAACACGTGCGCGTGAGAATTTACGTCGTCACGTAAGCGTGGCGTAGGTGGAAAGGTAGCGACGAGGTAAGCACGACGAGGAGAGCAGAATACGAGAAGGCAGAGGGACCGTGGAAGGGAGACAGGTGAAACGGGGTAGAAGGAGAGACGACGGAGACGACGGGAGCGAGAAGGAGCGAAGGAATGGTAGAGATATAGAGGGAAGAGGGAAAGAGAGAGATCGAGCGGATACGTTAAGGAAGAGCGGAGGCGCCAAGCCACCCTTGGCGAGCCAGGCGGCAGGCAGGCAGCCCCTTTCGCAAAGCACCCCCTAAGCCTGGTTAGGGGCGAAGGCGGCGAGCCGCGGAGGCCACAACACGACCGCCGTCCTCATTGGTCGACGCGCTTGTCCTGGGTGGGGCTCCGGAAAAATTGGAGGGGAGAAAAATCCCCCCTAAATAGCTGTGGCTACGGCCACGAAAAACTAGAATCCGCTCAGCCGGCACCGAGTGCGCGTCAGTCCGATTTATTTTACAAGCTCGCGCTACGGAAGGTGCGCTCGCGAAACGTCAACTCGGAATCTGGAGCACGATCAACTTTCTTCGCTGAGAGAGAAAGTGATGAGGAGGGGGCGGGGCGGGGGGAGGGGGGCGCGAAGAGATTAACTCGTGTTTACTGTTTTTTTTTTTTCGCGAATGTGACAGCAGTGAATTATGAAAAAAAGATCAGTGACCGATCGCGTTATCCGTGTTAGCGCTGTGTACGAGTTTTCATAGCCGTGAAAGAATAATCATACTACTCTTGCCTTTTGGACTTTTCGCTAAAAATTGGCGAAAGAATGCATTTGCCGGATGGTCCGTTGGCGATGGAAACTTACAAGGCGATCTACGAGGCCCTCAGAAGCTGTCACGGGGATTTGGTGCAGACGGGAAGTCCCACCATCCTGTGCTCCACGCTACCGTGCCACTGGAGGTCAAACAAGTCTCTCCCGGTAGCGTTCAAGGTCATTGCACTTGACGAAGTCAGCGACGGTACCCTGGTCACCATTAGAGCGGGCAATGACGAGAATTGCTTCGGCGAACTGAGAAATTGCACGGCCGTCATGAAGAATCAAGTCGCCAAGTTCAACGATCTTAGATTCGTCGGTCGCAGCGGAAGGGGTGAGTCCGAGAGCTTGGACGGTCACGTGCAAGCACTCCATTTATCCGCTAAGCTTTAAAAGTCAGATTTCGCTCTTTCGTTTACAGGAAAATCATTCTCACTCACAATCCAGATCAGCTCGATGCCGCACCAAGTAGCCACCTATTCCAAAGCCATCAAGGTCACAGTCGACGGACCACGCGAGCCAAGATCTAAAGCGAGTAAGTCGATGTACGATAAAATACATTCGACATTGCCATTAATTATAAAACAACGTACACCCAACCTTTTCTGACCTATACAATCGATGACGTAATACTTCAGAATTTAAACTCAAAGAAAATCAATTTTGAAATCTCAATCTCCTTTTCGTATTTTTTTTTTTTTTTTTTTTTTTTAAATACGTCGCGAAACAAATACCGGTACATAGTACACATCATTAATTGCGGAGAGAGAGAGAGAGAGAGAGAGAGAGAGAAACGAGGAGGACGGATGGTACGGCGGGGGGAGAGGGGGCGGCGGAGGGCACGCGGCTTGTGCTTTAGGGAGTTGTGCGACGGCCGAGAAGTAGTAGTCGTCGGAAGCTCCGTGACCACCCGCGGTATCCGCAAACTGGGGGGCCTCGCGGGCGTTTAATAATCCGGCGTTATATCCTGGCGGACCTCAAACCGCGAGGCGGTGGCGGTTGGCGCTGAACGATTGCCGAGCAGCCCTCGACGGTCCGAGCTCGGTCGGGCTCGCACGTGTACGAATGAGCGCGCGCGCCGCTCATACGCACGTACATACACGGCTGAGACGATAACGCACGAGGCGGGGGGTGGGGGTTGGGGGAGGGTGGAGGGAAGGGGATTTCTTTGGCTTGGCGTAAAATCCGCGAAAAATCAAGATCTACGCTAACTATCGGCATTACGTTCTTTCGGTCTCCTACATTCCCATACAGCATCGAAAGATTGCAAAAACGTTGCATAGATCTTACATCGAGACATTGTAATATTGCATAGAAGTTGCGAAATGTTTCTGCAATGTTACTGCAAGCTTGCGCGGCAACGTTGAAATGTCCGCCCTCAGAAATATTTCAATGTAAGACTACAGTAATGTTACGGCGCAATGTATTTGTAATATTTAAATACATTGCTACAAATATGCAAGACGCTTCAAATTTTAATACATAAACTTTGAGAACATGTAAAAACATTCAAGAGAGATAAGAAAAAAGATTGCGAATTTACGCAATTACAACGAGTTTTTTCTCGCCTCTCTCGGATGTCTTTATACAATATATTCTCCAAGTTTGTCTATTAAATTTGAAGCAATTTTGCATATTAAAAAATTATTATCAAATTTTTGCTTTTATATAAAAATGGGAACTATTGAACAATTTTCTGTTATCTAATTAACATCGCTATTTTATAAATTATTTACAAGTTTAAGAAATTGATAATGATTAAATAATTTAATTCATGAAAATTAAAATTTTATTTCTATAACTATTAAACTCCATATCTTAAGTAGACAATAAACGGATAATTTTAACTTTTTTCGGATAATTATTTGTCCGATTTCTGAGCACTCGATACAATATCTGAATTTCCTGTGTTGGGATTGTATGAAACAAATTAATCTGATAAAAATAGTTATTATACCTTCAATATTACTAACCGATTTTCGCAAGCTTTATAACCATCGTGATTAAAACTTAAATACGGGATAGATAAAGCAACGCGCGCCGCATAGTGGTAAACGAAGGAAGTAGCGATTATCAAAAACTGTCTTTTGTCATGTTTTTGAAATGTTGCTGTAACAATCTCTCATAAAATATTACAATTCCATATTCCAATAATGTCTCAACAATATTTCATTGCAACTTGCAAGATTGTAACATTGCTGCAATGTAATTGCAATATTCTGTGCTGTATGGGTTTCGGCGTTTATTTTGCCCGAAAATCGGCCGCCGGTCGGTCGCCGCGGCGCATTAAGTCCAACTGTTTATTAGCTCCCGGACACCCGGGGAAAGAAGCCAGAAGGGGCGACGGGCGGGAGGGAGAAGGGAGATGGACGTCTGAGAAGCCGCGTTTGTTTATCGCACCGCATATGGCGGTAGCATGTGCCGCGCCACGAAAACCCGCGCGCCACGTAGTAATAATGGATTTTATGCCGTGCTCGTATAAACATAGAGATACACTAAGCCTGCCGCCTCCTCCGGATCGACCGGGGAAACGTCGTTAATCTTCGGCTTTTATAGGCCTCGGGTTCCTTCTTTCGGTGATGCTTGTCGGTTCGGTTAGTCCGCGTCACTCCGAGACCTCTCGTCACGCCGTCAAGCGGATCGTGTAACGGTTTCGCGGAGTCGGTCTTCAAGTTTTATTTTTCGCGCGGATTTATACGCGTATAGCCGAACGCTTGTAAGAGCTCTGCGCGAGAGATAGGATATATTTATCAAACATAGCGATGGTAATTAAATGTAATCGTTTCATTTTACAGATTGTCAATATATCCCCGGATTTCCAGGATTGGGCGGCTTACTCAATCCCTGGCTGGACACCGCGTATCTCGGACACGGCTGGCATTTGCCGCATCCTGCTCTGATTAAAGGTAAAGTCGTACGATAAAAAAAAAAAAAAAAAAAAAAAAAAATTAAACGCGGGGAAAATTGTTGTTTCACGTCTCCGCGTATCGCGAACGCGAAAGAAAACAAAAGAAAAAAAAAAAAAAACTAGAAAAATCTCGAAAGAGAGCCCGCGGCGCTTATACGAGAGAATCCGCGTTATCGATTTCGTCGAGTCCGCGACGCCTGCCGATGATTCATACCCCGTGAGCTGGACCGAGGGGTGAGATCTGAGTTCTCTTTTCCCACAGCGAACCCCTCTAACGCGCTCCCCCTGCCCTCCCGCCCGTCGTTGAAACAACAATGCGACTTACACTACGTTCGCCCCCGCGAATGGTCGGTCGAGATTAACCGATTCTCTCTCTCTCTCTCCCTCTGTCTCTCTCTCTCTACATCAGGAGCGATGCCAATGCCGCCACCCGCGGATCTGTTCAATCCGGGCTTCCCGCCGGTCTTCCCGCCGTACACGTTCGATGCCATCAAATATTCCGAATACGCGGCACTGACGGCCGGTACGACGATCATGACGACAACTGCCTCGACGACAGCGGCAACGGCCGGCATTCTGTCGAGTAGCCCGTCCAGATCACCACCCAGTGGCAACACGTCCAGCAACGACTCACCGACCGACGAGATCCGAAGTGCCTTCGTGCCCCTTCGAATCAACACTCTGCCGCCGAGCACGTCGTCGACGTCGCCGCCGGACAAGAGCGAGAGGAAGCCGACCGAAGGCGTGAGGAACGCCCTGAAGGCGCCCACCGCTCTCATTTCCCAGAGGCTATCGCAATCCGAGAGGAGGAGCCCGTCGCCGACCAAGCCGTCTACGAAACCAGTCTGGAGGCCGTATTCGAAACCATAGATCCAACCGGACTCGTGCGATAATGACAATTCATAACGACAAGGTCCTGAAAGGCTAGTGAGAGATAATTCGTCGCCGCCGTGTAACGGGTGACGCCGTTTCTGACGCGAGCTTTCTAGCTCGTCAGATTTTGACTATGGAGAAAAATGGCAAAATGTCTACGCGTTATCGCTTTTTTCCCCCCCGAGTGTTCGTTGGCGCGCGCGCAAGCGCATTTCTCTCTTCGGTTTTACGAAGAGTAGGAAGAACACGGTTAGGGGAGAAGGATAAGAGGTCATTTTGTCGATTTAAGCCTAAAAAGCATTGTTCGTAATTTATAAATAATTTTATTGATAAATTAGAAATTTATATAATTCGCGACGAAACTTGAACAAATGTACACATATACGAAAACGAATTGTATATATGTCGTGTATATAGTTCGTGGACAATAAAAGCATAGTTGTGAAGAGGCAAGGATTTATCTGCATTCGTGTGTTCATGAAAGTGTACGTGCGAGTATAAATGAGCGAATGAGTGATGAAAAGGGGAGACAGAGACCAAAAGACAGAGATATCGATATTATTTATATTATAAGAAAGATATTTATCAGAAAGATTTAATGTGTAAACAGAGATGGTATAATATAGAGACGCAATGCGAGAGGAATAAAATCGAGATCTATACGTGAAAATATTGTATTTAAACAGCCTGCCATTTTTAATCTCACCTCTGTTTTCAGCACCATTTTAATTTAACCATCGATCATTATTATATCCTGTATATATATATATATAAGAATGATCGATATCATCGCGCGCGCGCGAGATCCATTCTCCAAAGTGTCAAAAAAGTATCGTCGAATAGTTTAAGCGTTGCGAGCAGAAAGGCAGAACATGAAAGAGAGCGAAACGCACTCCGTGCTGCTGCAAAGGGGGATCCATATATATATATTTTTTTTTTTCGGTCGCGATTTAAATCTGAATGGTCGTACCGTCGCGCGATCGTTCCGTCTCTTTCGTGCGTGCGTAGAGGATCCCATACGGCGAACACAAGGGTGGAGAATGGTTTATATCGAGGGGAGTGCGTGAGATCTGTATTAGTACCTATAGAAGCTCGGGACATCACAGCGGTTCTCAATTATTACGTCGAAAATAAATCCGAGACGTGTCAGTGGTTCTTCGCCCGGTAAGATCTCGGTCAAGATCGTTCGTAGAGACGCGATTCCTTTTTTTTCTTTTTTTTTCTTTTACAAATAATAATTATTATGTTTAAATTTCGGTCATTTCGGCGAGGAGCAGAAGCGAGATCGGCGAGAAGGTTCGCTCGATCCAACGAGACGTCGCGTGACGCGAAATGTCCGTCGGGATTGTATCCCTGTCATCAACGCTGAAACATGACCTGGGGTAAGAGATAGTTTTTTTTTTTTTTTCTGAATTGTTCCGGTCGTGTTTGTCAACTGGCGCACAGAGCACGAGTGCAGTTAATCTCGGTGACGTCGAATAACTCAATTTTCGCATTCCGGTTGCAGGTGCGACGTATGCGCAAAAATTCGATACGCGGCACGTAACGTGTTGGCGCGATGTAAAATCTTGATCGCGTTGCCTTGATTAAAAATCGCGATCGAATCGCGCGCTCTGAAATGGTGAAAACCGGTCGCGCGCGCGCGTAGCTCGCGCGTAGCTTTGCACGGGGCGCTTAATAGGATTTAGCTCCAGCGAGAAAATGAGAACCGCGTTGACGCGCCCTGTGTAGCCCGTGGGGCTGCTCGTTGACGAGTAGACAACGGAACCAAGCAACCATGAAGGGTCACCGCACGAACCGAGGCGAACCGATCCAAACCAATCCGGACTGGTGCGAGTCGAACTGGCGCTAACTAATGTTTGCTCAAAGAATCGTCATGTATAATCGAGTCAGCCGCCGATGGCACGGGATGGAAAAATCAACGGCGGACAGACGCGCGGATATCCGGGACTGAATAATCGACTTTCGACTGTACACAGATCTCGGAACAAACCGCTCTTATTATAGGAGATCCGTCGGCATTTTACGCGTCACGATGTCGAGCGATATTATTTCATTTGTCCTCGTAATCGCGCGATCGAGTAATAAAGGTAGAGGAGCTGAAAATTTTTCGCGATAATCGCATTAATTGCAGCGCTACCAGATTTCCATACATATTACATTATACGCGAAGAGTACCATGCGTGACGATCTATATCTCGCGTGCGTTATCGTAAAAGATTCACGATACGAAAATTTCATTTCAAAAATATCGGGAATCGAATTTCTTCCAATTACTCTGTACATCGAAGTAAATAAAGTTATTCTCGCTATTCCAAACACGGAGATGGACAAAGGGCGAAGGGGGGGGGACACCTCAGGACGAGCAATCAAAGTATAATGCGACGCGGAAGGAGCGGTTGATTTGCGCGGACGCTTCGTCGACACGTTGACAGAGAGGAGGACGTCGATCCTCTTCGCCAGTCTAGAATCGTGAGGACCCTGGTTGGAGGGTCCTAGAGTTAGGCAATCAGCGTTGATGAGGGGGTCAGGTCGAGGGGTGAAGGGCTCCGACAATTAGTAACTTCCCCCCTCGCTCGTCCTCCTCTCCTGTGTGTCGCTCTCGTCCCGGTTCACCTGCCCAACAACGCGCGTCGACCGCAGGCGTTACGCATGCGAAAGAGGCCGCCTACGGATGCGCGGGGTCCGGGACGGACTGCGTTTACGTACGCGTGGATCCCGTTGTACGCACAGGATCACGCGCGCTCGTAAAGGTCTCTGTCCACGGTTGCGGAGACAGTGTCAACGCGATCGGTCTACTTTGCGTTAATTCGCCCTTCACGCCGAGAATAAACGACTACCCTCTCAAAAAGTCAAGATAATTCACTTTTGGCTAGAGAATTGAACAGTATAATTACTGTTAATATTACTGAGATAGTGCAATATTTGAGAGAAGCTAGTTAAAACATTAACATTTTTCAACATAGTTAACCGATAGCTTAAGCGTCTAGTTTAGAGTAAAAAAAAAAAAAAAAAAACAATTTTTCTTTTACATTTTTTGAAAATATGATGTCTGAAAATTATGTCTTTCACATTTTATTGAAAAATTCACAAAATTAACGAGGTTATGAGATTTTGAATAGAATAATGCGCGGGTCTTTAAATGGATCTGCGAATCTTGAAACGCGTTGGATATGACGGAAACTAATGGACCGAATAATTTCAATTTTCTTTAGAATGATAAAGAACAGTTTTTTGGGGGGATATTGAACCTAAATTGAATTAAAAAAATTAATATTTAATCTTTTTTCGACCTTCAAGAAATGAATAAATTTCAACAAAATGAAATACTTAATTTTAAAATGTTACTATTTTGTTATTCTTCAATTTTCTTTAAAATGAAAAGGAACACTTTTTTAGGGGGATACTAAATTGAATTAAAAAAAAAAAAAAAGATAATATTTAATATTTTTCCAACTTCTTCAAGAAATAGATAAATTTTCAATAAAATAAAATGTCTTTTTAAATACCTTTAAAAATATCTTTAATTTTAAAATGATATTATTTTGTTATTTTTTAATTTTTTTTAAATGAAAAGGAACATTTTTTTGGGGGGGATACTGAATCTAAATTAAATTTAAAAAATTAATATTTAAGATTTTTCTCAACCTTCAAAAAATGAATAAAGTTCGGTAAAATAAAATACCTAATTTCGAAATGATATTATTTATCAAGTTTCTCTAATGAAATTAAGTTCAATAGCCCATAAATATTCTATAAAATAAAACTAGATCGAGTTTACTCAATTCAAACCATTATATACACGTGGAGCAGCATGTCACACCATCGAACTATTCATTTTCGAACACGCTACGCACGTAGGCACGTGTATTAAATGAAAAAAAAAGAGTAAATATTCAAGATCAAAAATACTGACACATCAACAAACAAATCTGTAAAACGTCGAAAAATCAATTTTTCACATCCTTAAAAAAAAAAAAAGAAAAAAAAATGTAATAATAAAACAGAAATGAACAAAAGAACGCCCGCAGCGCGCCACTCAAAGGATCTTAATCATCCACCTGCGAATCCTTCGCGAACTAATCTATAAAAGAATCGTCCTCGCAGACTCTCTCTCTCTCTCTCTGTCTCTCTCCCGAACGATACACTAATTGTTCTTACAATGAAACGTGTCGAGGATTACACGGCGGCGTCTCGCAGGAATTCGCGGCGTGCGGAGAGAGGAGGAGGGGGAGGGGGCCCTCCCCCTGGAGGGAAGGCGGGTGGTGAAAGGGAAAGAGACCGCGGAAATAATAAGCCTCTTTCGAGAGGCATTCGGCGACGGCAACGAGGACGATTTCTCCCTCCCTCAACGACGCACAGAATCGTCATCGTCGTCTTCCCTTCGTCGCATTTAAACGTCGCTTTTACTCGCGATTGCGGAGGCAAAGACGGCCGTCGCGCGACCTTAGGGAAAGAAGATAGAAAAGAAACGCTTAACAAGCTGTTTTGCATGGCAATACCTCGACCTCGTTATCGGTTATCGACCCGCGTTTCGGCCGGCCGTCCCCCCCGGTCGCGGATTAAAGAGTACAAAACCCGCGCCGCGGTCCACGCGGTACGCGCACACCATCCCCGTAGCGAGAGCGTTCGCGCATTCGCGTTTGTTTCCGTCGAGGCGCGGTCGTTTTTGACCCGTGTCGATTGGCGGGCACACACGAGAGTCGTTGAAAAGGCGAGAATCGTTTCGGCGGAAACCACCGATTTTCAGGCCGCGCCGTTCCACGTTAAATCGGCGGGCCGCCGTCGTTCCGCGAAGCGCGGATCGATCTTTCCGCATTTGTTTCCGAGAGGAAACCTGTTTTTCGCTCGTGAAACGGGGGAGGGTAAGAGAGGGGAGGGGAGGGGGCCCTGGCCGCGCTCTTTTGTTCCTTTGCGTGTTGGTATTTTTTTTTTTTTTCGCTTGCTCCGACCACCTACGCGTTTCTTTTTTTATCTCGCTGCTTTCTTTTCATTAGCGAAACTACGGTATGGAGAGAACCTTAGATCGATGTTGCTGGAGACGCCATCAAAGATGGTGAAACTTCGTCGCGCGGTTACCTTTTTCAAACCATATCTCGGTATAGATACTTACTTGGCAGGCCACAATCGTTCTGTTGAGGTTGTAAAATGTTGTAAAAACAGTTTCGTCGGTGAGAAAAATAGGTAAGGTGAAAGATTACTTAGAAGAGAAAAATGTAATATATTCAAGTCGTAATACAATATTTTACGAGAACAATTCAATTCTCCCTCGGGCCTTTACCGTTGAGGTTTCTGACCTTCAGTCTGTGTCGGAAAAATTATACGAGCCAAGCATCAATCATTGCCGATTCTATTTTCGACAAACCGACGCAACGCCGGTAACAGTACAGCTCGAAGAATAGAAAAATAATCAAAGTGAAAATCATATAGGGTCGCGAGGGGTGTGAATTTTTCTCAATTTTCTTCTGCAACATACGCGTGCAAATTTAAAATTTGTCGCGATTTTCAATCGACGCGACTTATCCGCATTCGGAGACAAGTTACGATGCGATTCTAGAATATGAATCCCGCGATTTTACCACATTACTGACGTTAACCACGCTGATCCGAAAATCCACGAGAGACCTCCGTTTCCCCGATCAAATTCCTAGCTAAGTTCGAAGCGTTTGGGCCGGACCCTCGGTTTCTTTTTGCCGAGGGTCCAACCGGTCCTCCATCCAGCGGCAGAACGGAACTCATCAGTCCGAGAGGAAGTGGACACGTCGGAACAATTTCCTTACACCGTCTCTCCTTCCACCGTCCTCGTGCAACCCGACACCACCCCCTTGAATCGGCAGCCTCGTTTCTACCTCGTCATCGCAGCCGCTACTGAAATTCTGACCCCTCAGCGATTGACCAATTTGCCAAATCGATTCACGTCGAAATGAACCTACGTAATATCTCCAGTTGACTCTCTCTCTCCCTCTTTCTCTCTCTCTCTCTCTCTTTCTCGCACGCGCTCCTTTACATAACCAAGTAGCTTCGTTGCAGCCTGCGAGATGTGGAGATGATCGAGAGTCGAATGCATCTAGGCGCTCGAAAGGCAAAAGATGCGTCGCAAAGATTTGCAAAAATTGCATAAAATCATTTCGCGCAGCCGAAAGATTTAATCCGCAAAGCATCAAAGTAATCGAAGTATTCAAAAAATTATACAATATGCAATATAATCTTCTCGCGCGTTTCGGTTAAAAAAAAAAAAAAAAAAAAAATCGATTCTCAAAATTTATCGAAGATCTATTACCTAAACGTCAAAATATTTTTGATAAGCGTGGAAAGAATTGAAGATATTGAACTTACAAAAAATGATGGCATTATATATATCTCGCGGAAAACTTATCGAAATTCAGATAACGCATGTGTATTGAGATAAAGATATACCATATTTACGATCTGATATTGGCTATCAACGGAATATAGGGAATATAGGATGCAGGAGGAGTTAGATTGGGGTCTAGACGTACATGGCAAAAGCACCCCGGCATTTTTAATGCCGGAGCAAGTAGGTACTTAGTACCTATCCTCTCGGAAGCAGAGGAAGAGAGAGAGAGAGTACCTCGTGTACCCACCCTCCAGATATTACCCTTTGGAATAGCTGCAAAAATTATGGACAGCCGATAGGCCAGCAGCCGCTGCAGGGGTGCGTCTCATCCATTTAGGTCCATCACACATGACTGGATAGGGTGAGACTTATCCCGCAGAGGTTCTCACATAGATTACGAGCTTCTCGCCCTCCTCGGTGACACTGGCTAGATGGATAACGGGAAATGCTATTCGTTCTCAGTTTTAAACTCGCTTATTCGCTTCTCTTATGACATGAGAGATGCCTTTGACGATTTAAACGCGAGCCATCCTTATCATAATCTGAATATAATCATTTGGCTTTAATTATTTTAATCAAATCGTTTGATTTTTATATGAACAAATGTGCGAGCGAGTATCTCTCGTAAGCAGCATCTGTCTTGTAATCCTTTGTAAAAAAAAAAAAAAAAAGATCTCGACAATATCGTGGAGCGAAATCCTGCTTACGAACGTCGTTCATATTTCAAAGGCGACACCGCGGCACACTTTTTCGAGAGAAGCAAGCGTGTCGTTACTGATCCTAAAGATTGCTTGGACGTATAGTGCAGACGACGGGGAGGGATGAGCTCGCCCTTCCAGAGCAGATTTATCGATTATTCTTGGTCCAGTGGTCCCCTTTCATCGAAAGCGGCGTGCCTTATTCGGTGGCGTACGTGTATAGCGCGTGATGTTTACGAAGGCAAACATTCTAGACATCTGCGACGTTATCGTAACAAGGAAATTAAAGCTGATAACGTTATTCCGTCAGTTAATATCGTAGTCTAAGGGTAAGTGATAAACAAGTAATTAATCGTACCCGTTTTGATTTATAAAAATATAATGATCGTGTTACATATTCGAGAAATCTCTTTAATTAAAAATTGTGTAAGTTGAAAAGAGAGCGCGATAAAGGATAAAACTGTTTCTTAATTTCTTTTTTTTCTTTTTTTTTTTCAATTCTATAGATGCGACATTTGTTTATATTATACATCGCACTTCCTTCCCCGCATCTTACCATTGATGTCGTCGACTGTACACGGAACACGCGGCTACCCATGTACGTAACACCGCATTCTAACGCGTGTGCACGCACGCACACACGCTCGCGCACACTTGCTGCACTCTCACCCTTCGTACAGCGTATTACGGTCGTCGGGGGTAAACCACCCTGGCCTCTAGGAGCCGAGAGCGGGAGCCCGCAGGGGTACGCCGCGACAACCCCCGTAGCAACCCCTCAAAATCAACCAAACTCCCCTTCCCCCTTCGCCTTTCAACTGCACCTCCGCCTTATACATACTCCCTTTCGAAACCTCCCGATCCATTCTATAGACGTTAATATCTCGTGGGTATCCATTCGCGTCGGATTCCTATTCGAAAATCTTTGATATCGATACTGCACGCGACATCTGATAATCGCTGATATAGAAAATGAGAAATCTTATTCTATATACAGGGTGTTCCCGGGTTAAATAATGATATCTCTTGAACGAAACGTTTGCGAGCATACTTCCGGAGGAAAATTTTTTCTCGTTTTAAGGTCCTAAATTCATATTTCAAGCTTGGCCATTTAATCCGGGAACACACTGTATAATTCTGTCACAACAATAATAATTTTTTTTTTTATAAATTTATAAAATAATGCGCATGCATAAAATTCTGATACAAAACTTTTTTTTTTTTTTGTGAAAATTATAAAATTATAAACAAATCTTTTGTGTCTTAATGTGCGTTAAAATACATGTATATAAAAAACAGATTTTAAAGAAAAACGTCAACAAACGTTGACATTGTAAATAGAATCCCTGCTATTGATGAGACACGCATGCAACAATGAAACCAGTGACAATATACGCGTTCTGCTTGTGTGCATGTTGCGTACCCAGGCTTCTTTGTACCGAGGCTACCACTAGAAATAGGGTGGCTGAATATATTGGGGAGAGCTAACACCATTATCTAATACTCCTCAACGGCCATATGTGGTGTCCCAGCATCGTGTCATTCTCGAAAATTTTTGCCACGCTCGTTTCAAAACTGCAACGCGATGTTCCTCTTTTGTAAAGTGTTGAAATCTTTTTCGATGTAAAACTGCGAAAAGCTAAGTTTTATTATAATATTCGATGGACATTGTTTCTTATATAAAACTAATAAAACAATCTAAACTGATAGTATCATCTATTTTGGAAAAAGCAAAGTTACATATTTTTTTAATAAAATTCATGCTAGTGATAAAAATCGGTATTTCCGGAAAAAAATCGGCAAAAATTGGTCTTTTCTATTAAAAATATATAGAAAATCTTTTTATCTATATTCGTCAATTAAGAGAGTCGTCTTATCTAATTTAAGCTTTATCCAAAACAAAATTTGTAGTAGATTAAAAATCGTAGCAAATAAATTAGGTTTCTGTTAGAAAATGTTGAATGGTAAACGCAAAACAGATTTATATTGCTAAAAATTTTTAATTCTATTACTATTACATTTTTTTTATTAAACTAAAAATTAGTATAAAATTTAGTAACATTTATATATCATTAAAGTTTTCGTTTTACAAAATTTCGCGTATCAATTTGAATCGAAAAGACTTTATTATTATATTAATCTCATTTTTTAAACTATAGTGATTAGAATAATTTATTAATTAAAACAAACGTATAAAGTTATATAAATATATTTTAATATTACATATTAATAATTTTTATAGTTTTTGCCAGATTATTCCATTGGATAAAGATTCGGGACAATGAAAATTGAAATTTACCATGATTTCTTCTACTCACTGGACTTCTTCTGCCAATCCTGACTCGGAAGATTAATCTAATTAATTTTATGAATAAACGTTTAAATTTAAAACACATGATCTTTCTTTAATTTCCAAATTTTTCTTTCAGATTAATATAAAAGGGTTAACCATCCCTTCTTGTGTCGCTTTTAGTTAACTATGACTTTAAACCGATAGATTCATACGGCACGCGAACCGATTAGGTTAGACTAGAGTCCTAGATTATCAGACAAGCGTCAACTCTTCCCCCACTATACCACTGCCGCCATCTTAAGACACAAACGTCAGTAGTGCTTATATATATATATAGAGCCCACAAAAAAACCTCACAGAGGTAAAAAAAAATACGCAAAGTATATAAAAAAATCCCAACTTGTACGTAAAAAAAGTTTAATATTTACCCTTAAAAAATAACTTCAAAAAAAATTTTTCCTTGAAAAATAATTTTCATAAATAATAAAAAACTAAAAAATGATTTTCTTGTAAAAAGTAACTCTAAAAGATAAAAACCCTTAAAATATATATATATATATAATTATTATAATTATGAATTATTATATATTTATATATTATAATTATAATAATTATTAATAATTATTAATTATATAATAAAAATAATAATAATTATAATTATAATTATAATTATTATTATTATTATAAATTATTATATATTAATGATATATATATTTATTCTATGTATATACATGTAAAACATATATAAGACATTTCTACTTACCGTGGGTACAAGAAATAATAATATGCACCTATTTAAACTTAATATTAACGCAACTACATTTGATTGACAGCTCTGTCAGGTTATACGTGTGACGTTTGTATTCTAACATGGCGGCTATTTCAATCGACCAATCAGGAGGAGGAACAAGAATTGGCGCTTCTCTGATAATCTAGGACCTAGGATTCTAGATTAGACATGCCAATGAAAGGCTACTTCATGTTACACGCGCATGTGTGTATCATTTTTCTTCCTATTCAATATCTACAGATTTTTTTCTAAATGCTCTACAATATTTCAAATGGGCAACACAATGGATTTTGAATATATATATAAGTAAACTTTTGGGTTAGATTCAAGATCGTTCGTTACGGCTAGTCTTCGTATCAACAAATGGCCGAACCAAATTCTTTGTGCCATGGAGAATCGTTGTGGAACGGAAATATTGGCCACGCGCGTCGAATTTTGTAGATTGGAACGAGGTCTCTTGGTCCTAAATACCTAGGACGATCGACTGACACCATTTACACGAGATCACGAAATCGCAACATTACTGTAACAGCCTTGTTACAAAGAAACACTACATTTTAAATAATTTTATAAATTTTTCAATTAATATACGTGTGTAGATATATCATTGCAAGATTTATAGAATATATTTAAGCGAATATTTTTCGTCCAATAATTTTCATATTAATTCGCGCGAACATAAAACGTCACGAAACAATCGAGAACAGATTGCGGACAAGATACTTTATTAGTAACTCAAGCGGATATCTTACAAGATCCCTTTAATCTAGCCACCGCCAGTGCGGAAATCCCAAATCGCATTTCTCTCTTTCTGCAAGATTGAGGCAACCCTCGCGCGACGCTATCGAGACGCGAAGCGGGGGTTGACGCGGGCAAGAGGGTGGTCGGAAAGAATCGTGATCCGCTTCGCTCCCCTCGCTTATGGACTCCCTACGCCGAGGAGTGGAAAAAGGGAACGGAAAGAAGAAAAAAAGAGGTGGATGCAGGTCCTCTGTTCACCAAAAACGAAAACTTTAGGTCAGTAGGTCTCTACCGTGGGGTAACATTGCGACGAACGAGAGGAATATTTATATTCGAACGGTCATTTATAAATATCTCTATCGGCAGTTCTTACCTTCTGTAAACCTTACCGTACTCAAGTTACAGAAGGAAAAAGAGAGAGAGAGCTTTCTTCGAAGATCATAAAGCGGAGAAGCAGCGCGATCAGCAGAGGCTGAAGGGTAAGGACAAAAACATGCAAAAGACAACACAGTGGCTGTACACCTCGTGAAACATTCTTGAAAAACTTAATGACTTACATTCGCCTCGCACCGTAACGGATGCGTCCTTCTCTCTTCTCTTCGAACCGATATGTCTGGAGTTCGCGCGAGGGCCGAAGTAAATTTATTGCGAGTCGTACGCCCGGCGCCGTTAGAAAGCTTTCCGTAAACTTTTACGGTACGGGCAAACCGCTTTATATTTCTGCTTGGAAAATTATATGGCGCGTGGCTCCGTGTTAGAGTAGTGGGGAAACGAAAGAGAGGGATTTTTTTTTTTTTTTTTTTGTGATGAACCCCCGGTTGGTTGCGCGCGCGCCCGCACGAATGAGATAATTTAACAAAAGAATATCGTTAAGCCGAGAACCGGCGGGTTGTCTCACGTGAAAGTTTCAATGCTGTTTCGTGCCTATATGCGACCTTGACTATAATACGGCATCGTGGCGTGACTTTATTACGCTGCTGGAAAAGTGTGAAAGACTATATTTATGTATCTCAGTCAGTAGAAGTAGGTATTTTTATTCGCATTTTTATTTATTATTTTTTTTTTTTTTCGAAAGCATTTCTTTCGACAAATGAAATTTTCGCTGGAGTGTTGTGAGAGATATCGAGATTAATCTTGCCTTATCTTGTCTCAAAATTCAAGATCAAGACAAGATTTTTAATTAGTTATCAAGATAATACCAAGATACTAAGATTGTCAAGATTATTGGTTTAGAAAAAAAAAAGCTAAGATATATACACTCGTGTGTAAATTAGATGAGAAAAAGATGGCTATTTATACAAAGTTAAAAATTTTATTTAATAAATATAAACATTTATATATTAACGAATTAAAAATTAATCCATGCAATAAATAAAATAAACAATATTACAATTATTTAGCTACACAAAATTTTGCGTACGGTATTTGTACGTGCAAGCTTCTCTGTTTGTGCGCATTTACATTCTGTGTGTGTGTGTGTGTGTATTTGTGGGATCACTATAAATAACTGTTTTTTCGTAAAAAGATAAATTATATATATACAGGGTGTTAGAAAAGTCTGGAAACGGTCAAATATCTCGTAAACGAAACTTTTCTGAGAAAAATGTTTCCAATCAAAGTTATAGAGCTCAAAGTGACGCATTATATAATAATATTAGTATGACCTTAAATAGTACCGTCAAGGTCATATAAAAATCATTTTGAATTTTTTAAATAAAACCCCTTATTTTTCATTACACATTCTTGTAGCTTATCTCGAGAGCTTTCCAAAACACTATAATAAAGTATTTTCTCGTTAAGTACTTTTTGAATTATTTAATATTTTAGTCTGACATATTTTGATATAAAAAATAAAATATTTTGTAAAATATTCAGCTTTCGATAATCTTATCGTAATACTTTTATGTACAGAATAATGAGACAAATCAATTAGTGCCAAAAAAAAAAACAAATAATTGTTTAAAAAAATACATTAATAAATAATTTTCTTAAAAACAATTATTTTTTATACCAATTGATTTGTCTCATTATTCTGTACATAAAAGTATTACGGTAAGATTATCGAAAACTAAATATTTTACGAGATATTTAATTTTTTATATCAAAATATGTCAGATTAAAATATAAAATAACATAAAAAGTACTTAATAAAAAAATACTTTGTTATAGTGTTTTGGAAAGCTCTCGAGATAAGCTGCAAGAATATGTAATGAAAAATAGGGGGTTCCATTTAAAAAATTCAAAATGATTTTTATATGACCTTGACGGTGCTATTCAAGGTCATACTAATATTATTATATAATGAGCCACTTTGAGCTCTACAACTTTGATTGAAAGCATTTTTCTCAAAAAAGTTTCGTTTTTGAGATATTTGACCGTTTCCAGGCTTTTCTAACACCCTGTATACCATATATATATATATAGCTTTGGGAAAATAAACGAATGATATAAATAGCAATAATTATCTTAAATTATTATAAAGATTATATATATATGTTAAATATTATTTTAAACAATTATTCAGTATCAAAAATTGTTAATAAAATCGTATCTAGACAATACAAGACGAGATTTTCGCTGTCAAGATTCACTCAAGTCCAAGACAAGAGATTTAAGTTTCCGAAAATCTTCCATATCAATACAATATTTTTACAAATATTGTCTTGTCTTGAATCTTATGCAACTCTAACTATCGCGTTCAATCTGCGTGTAATTTTACAATTATTCGATAGCACTTTGCAACGATGATGATTTTAACAAGAGATTTTCGCAGTCGCTCGACAAGAATTGTGCGATCTTGTAGATGATTATTCGATCTGTCACCACGAATGCTCGCATTTCTGGACGCATACAATTCCCATTCGCGCGAACCATCTCCCACATAAGTGAATCAGGTAAAAGTAGGTGAGATCAGGTAATTGAGACATCTCTATCCCCAAACGAGAGACGTCGTCGAAGATGCTAAAGTACAATCATCCGAAATCTTATACGATCTTCCAGCGGACAATACGATTCAGCGATATAATACCGAGCATCCTGGTGCGAGCCGCGCGGCCCGAAAGAACGTCTCCTTCCGGGACATTCATCGACGAGCAAAATGTAGGCTCATCTCATGGGATGCGTGGGTGCCGTTGATGAAAAGATTCATGGCTCATATTTCCAGAAGTGGAAAAAATAAATCGGTCAAGAGTTGCATTAATAAGTATATTTTTTTTTTTAAAGATCCAGAGACATAATTACTTTTCTAATTTTTTTTATAAACGCAAACTTATTTAATATAAAATACGCATTAATATGACAAAATAAATCGATTAATAAATATTTGCGGTTTCGACAGATCGATGGAAAAAAAAAAAAAAAAAACAAATCACTGACTTGAAATAGTTTATCGAATCCGACACACATACGCGCACAAATGCACTTGGCTGTCGCAAAGCGAAATGTTCTCGGTTTCGTCGAGAGACACGTCTCCCTTCAACCTTGGCTAGGCATGAATGAAATCGGTCCGGGTATGAAAACCGCGCGGATGAATGGAAAACGGCGGCCGAAGGCGTTTTCACGGCGATCCGCGCGGTGTGTGTGTGTTTGCTGACTCCGACGTAAATCACTGAAAATCTGCTTTATGCTCGCGGGCGCAAACAGCGGCGGGCCCGCCTCCCCGCATCGGGTTCATCGACAATGGCAATCCGCCCTCCGTGCGCGTAACTTCGAGGCGGATCGCATAATAAACACGTTTCTCGTCAGCACTCTCTCGATGCAACGTCCTGGAAAACGCGAGCCGCCTGTAAATAAAGAACGTATCCTGGCACTCGACAAAACGCGAGATAAATGGACACTGCCCGGCACACACGGATCGCCACCGCTACCCCGGTCACCCCCGCCACCCTCCAGCACCCCTGTCGTTTGCTCGATCGCTCGCTCCCCCGGAGGGACTCCACCTCTCTCTCTCTCTCTCTATCTCACGATGCAAACTAAGCGATTTCGCGTACTTTCTTTCTAAGAGTATAAAACATTCAACACTATAGGTACTGTCACCTTTGGCTGTAACACTTTTCTCACGATTCGTTGAATCTTTTTCGAAAAAATCTCTGCTAAAGAGAAATCACGTTCAAGAATCGATAAAAAAATAAGCTTGTGTGAAAAGAAAATTCAAATATCGCGATTATAAATGTATCAGCAATACATATTATTTATATATATATATATATAAAATTTATAAAGCGTGTTTGGTTTAAATTTAAACGTATACACTTAGTTAATTTTTCAAATAATAATATTAGATATAAAAAAAGATATTTTAAATAAAAGTTATTTTTAATTTAAGAATAGAAGATATATATTAAAAATCCCAAATTTTTTAAATCAAAAATTTTTTTCTTCAAATGTCCATGACAGTTCTATTTTCTTGAATAAAATAATATATCTATTTTATTATTATTTTTTGTAAGGCTTTTTATGACAAATTCGATAATGTGCAATAAAGTGAGATTTTCAATAGTCGTATATAAGATATTGTCACTTGTATTGTTTTTAAGTATGAGCGGAAAAATAAAACAATTCTATTATTTAAAAATACAAACTCTATTATTATTTAAACAAAGTCTATTATTAAAAAAAAAATAACTAAGCGTATACGCTTAAACTAAACATATATTTTTGCTCCTTCGCTAGCAAATTTTTGCTCCTTTTTTATAATGTATATTTAAATTATTAAAATATTATATATTTCTTTCATATTTATGGTAACAAAAATTGACAAATCTCCTCTACAAAATGGCATTTTATTTATTTTGTTCGGTCTACTTATTGTGAAGTTATAACCATTCAAACACATGGTGAATGACTAATGGTTATCCTGTATGTATATTATATATATATTTTTTTAAAGAAATATTTAAATTTGTAATAATTCATTACAATTGTATAGTACATAAGTGTATTCGTTACAATTTGAAATATGATGAATTTTTAGATCTTACAAGATTGATGAACATCTATAGACATAATTACTTGTTCCGGGTAACGCCTCCATGGGAAAGCAAACGCCAACGAAATCGGAAGAAGACAATCGCGTCTTTATTCATGGTACAGGACGCAAGAGACTATTATAATAACCTACCCATGCAGCTTCCAAAATATTACATGCTCCAAGAGTGGAAGTAAAGATCGAGACATTTCTGTCGAAAAAAAAAAACCCGAACAAATTATTCCAAGATTCGCCTCAATGAGTGCGCCCAGCCGGAGGCTGACCTGACGACCATTGTTAGATAAATTATGGTATTAGCAGGGGTCGATATATATATATGTATGTATAGGAAGTGAACAGAAACTTACCAACTTTTCACGCAAAATCAAAATGTGTAAACGAGAAAATTCCGAAAAAATTATTGTCGAGAAAAAAGTGAATAGCTAATGATAAATCACGTGATGTGAATAAATATAAATCTAGATATTAATTATATATATTTTACCAATTTCAAAAGATATTTTTCTAATGGTCTCGTCATATCAAAACACAAGCTACTTTCGTGTCAAACTTTACTCGCTACTAGAATGCCATACCAGAGCCGCAGGGTGGGCTATTCTGGTTCACATATTTTTAGACGAAATTGTGATCCACGTTCATCATCGACGCCGAATTCTATCAGCAGCAGACGTAAAGAATATACGATACTCACTATCTCTTTCTTTTGCACATTATACAAAATATTAATAAAATTGAATAATAATAAATTCATGAGGCGAATCTTACAGAACTTACAATATAGGTATAATGTAAAATACTTTTTTCATAATTTTGAGATATAAAAACACGGAATGACGATATAGAATTTATCTAACAATAAGAAATATGAATATCTGTATTGGAGAAATGCAACAAATATTTATATTATCTACTATCTATATTATCTACTATCTACTATCTTATCTACTATCTATTTTATCTATCTTTTCTATTATCTAATAAGAAATATGAATATCTATATTAGAGAAATTAGAGAAATACAACAAATATTTATATTATCTACTATCTACTATCTTATCTACTATCTATTTTATCTATCTTTTCTATTATCGAATAAGAAATATGAATATCTATATTAGAGAAATTAGAGAAATACAACAAATATTTATATTATCTACTATCTACTATCTTATCTACTATCTATTTTATCTATCTTTTCTATTATCGAATAAGAAATATGAATATCTATATTAGAGAAATTAGAGAAATACAACAAATATTTATATTATCTACTATCTACTATCTTATCTACTATCTATTTTATTTACTATCTATCCTATCTACCATCTACTATCTATTATCTAATAAGAAATATGAATATCTATATTGGAGAAATGCAACAAATATTTATATTATCTACTAGCTATTATCTTATCTACTATCTATTATCTAATAAGAAATATGAATATCTATATTGGAGAAATTCAACAAATATTTATATTATCTACTATCTATATTATCTATTATCTACTATCTTATCTACTATCTATCCTATCTACTATCTATTATCTAATATGAATATCTATATTGGAGAAACGCAACAATATCTATATAATTTACTATCTATATAATCTACTATCTATTATCTTATCTACTATCTACTATCTACTATCTACTTTTACTATTATCTATACTTTTTTTTATGAACAACTATTTATAATTAATAAATATACATATTCATGTCGTACGAAAAGTTTTGATAAAGAAAGAAAATGTCGCATCGTTATATAATCTAACACATCTTTTCCTTTCCCAGAAACCGCAAAACAAAAGTCAAAAAGATTCTCGTGTCAGAAGCTGCCTCAGTCAAGATGAAACCTCAAAGATCGTGCCATGAAACCTCTTGCTTGCCAAACGACGAACCAAAACGCTCAAAAATACAAATTCAGCGAACAAAGAGAGATGCGTTATCGTCTCTACGGGGGGTTCCGGTATCATCGGTCCTGGCAATCGCTCCACTGTCACGCGCGATAGAAAGACATTGCGACACACACACACGGAATAGAAAAAGGGACTATCCATTGCAAAGAGAAAAACATTCTCAAGGAACGTCGTCTCATTATGGATACTGACCCCCCGCTGCACTGACCTCGAGAGTTACGAAGGGGTCGTTCTGGAATCTGTCTCTCATCCCTATTTCCTTCTTCACTAAACGTCGCTTTCCGCTTAAACATGAATCACTCCGATTTGCCGCTCTACATCTGCGACGATTTTTTCTAGCTCATCATAGCAGTCTCATAACAGTTATATATAAATAAAAGACACTAGTCAACCACGAGTAATTAACAAATATTGCATCTGTAAGTCTGCGCGCGATTAAATGGAAAATTTAAACTTGTAGTTATAAATTTTTCCATCAAATAATTTTACGCCACAATTAAAAAATTTCCATAATAATTCTCAATTTATATATAAAAAAAAAAAAAAAAAAAAAAAATATTAATGTTGTAATTTTATGCCTGGGTTTTTTTCCCCAACGATTATTAGTATGTTAACGAGATATACAATATTATTAAAATGATAAAATTATGACAAAAAAAAAAACTACAAATACATTAATCCCGTATTGTAGTACGCAGTTTAGATGCAATTTAGTCTTATAATCTTTCGAAACAACCTTTGCTTTGGCACATTCTGGACCATCGGTCGTCCGCAATAGAGAGATTCCACGATGCGGTATGTAGGTTGGATTTTGCGGGTGTTTATGAAACCAACAACACGCCCATTCTGATCCCTCTCATCCATCGGCCAAAACCTCAATTGTATTCTCTTAGAATTTTGACTCTTATTTTGATCGTATGCATTTGATTGGAGATGCAGCTGTCACATGGCGATATAAAAGAATTATCGTAAATTTTGCATCTCACAAAAAAACAAAAGTATCAAAAATACTATAAAATTTAATAGACGAGTGTTTATACGACCAAACTGGCAATTTATTGTTTGATTGTTATATCACAACGTTTCGACTCTATATGGTTTTGGTCCTTATCAAGTGAACTAAAATTACAATATTATAAACAAAATAAAATTATGTACCTGCGTAATAGTTGACAAGTTGAAAGAGAAAAATCGATATGTCATAATGACACTGTGTCAACCTCTCTGTTTGAGATACTGAGAAAGACTAAACGACCTTTACTAATCTATCGTATATGTTATTTAAATTCTCTGTGTCCTTTTGAAAGTTAATAATGTTGTCATATTTTTTAATAAAGAACATTTCAGCTATTTCTCTCTCTGTTACATGTTTTCCGGTATGCAGAATATCAAACGCTGACTAATCGAGGTCATGATCAAATTCTAATTTGTGTTTGCTAATTACGGAAAGATTACTTGCGTGCATTTTTATATTATTACAATGTTGCGCGGGTACTTAAATGTCTTTTCGTTTGGCCAATATATGAAGCGCTACAGTTTTTGCAATTTATTTTATAAATAATTTTCGCTCTATTACTAATAGGCAATCCATCTTTACCATATTTAATCAATGAGTTTAATTTTTTAGGTATATTGTAGACAACTGTAAAATATATTAAAATATTTTTAAAAAAACCGACTGATATTGTCACTCAAACCTTCAACAAATGGTAGTGCAATGTAGGAGGGTTAGTCTACACTATTTTCCTCGGTACTCGGAATAATATTTTATCAAGGTATTTCAAAAAATTAAGTCTCTTATAAATATAACGGTTTATACCGTGTCTCGGAAAATTATTGAGTAAAATTATTGAGTAAAATCCGTTTTACGACATCAATATTTTTACCATGAAACTGATCGTTAGATAGTAAAATAGCATTAGTCCAGTAACTTTAGACAAAAATTTGGCAAAAGCTTGGAAAAAATGTTAGCCAGATGAATTTTGGCACAGACTTTCGTTTTTGCATAAGATTGAAGGGGAAAACAAGTTTACCGTTGTACAGTGGCCGCTAAGAAAAATAATTAAACAAATAAAGCTCAAGTTTCATTTTTCTACAAATATCTCGTTAAATATCGATTTTACAAAAAAAAGATAAGAGTAGAAAATTAAAGAGTGGACAATTCTGCATAACAAATGTTGTATAAGTTTTTTTTGTACGAGCAATGCTTTTCACGTAAGAATTTAATACAAGATGTACGATTTTCGGTGAATTTACGAAGCGCACCGACGGATGTTACGTGGATTGAAACGTCATACGCGCGCACAAAAAATGTCATAACTTTTGAATGAATCATCGTACAGAAATGAGCAAAAAATCTTTGAAAAACTGAAGGTTTCAGCTTTTTAATGCAATTTGTTTCGTTATTGTACGACAATTTTTTAAACTTCTACGATGGTTTAGACGAAATGTTATATGTCATTTTTGCCTTCTTTCATAAAATCAGCTACAAGTAGCTTCTAAATAGTTAAAAAAAAAAACTTGCGGGATATTACAGTATATACTTCATACTTTGACCCTACGAAAGGAAACAAAAACACAAAATTTTTTTTCTTTAAAATCAAGCTATTGACATTTGACATTGATACATCAATGTCAATGAAGATCAGAATCAGTACAAGTTTAAATAGGTTTTTCGCGATAATTCCGCATATTTACGTAAATAAATGAAAATTCAAAAAATGACGGAATATTGGGGTGCGGGACTTAAAAGTAGACATTCCAAGCTTTCAATTGTTTTTTTAAAAACTTTTCTAGCGCAATTTTTCGCAAATTTATGACGATTTCAACTTTAACGTTTTATCAAAAATTTTGAAAATTACTGAAAATATCAATAACTTGATTTTAAAGAAAAAAAATTTTGTAATTTTTTTCCTTTCCTAGGGTCAAAGTATGAAGTATACACTGTAATATCCTGCAGGCGTTTTTTTTTTAACGATTTGGAAGCTACTTGCAGCTGATTTTATGAAAGAAGGCAAAAATGACATATAACATTTTGTCTAAACCATTGTAGAAGTTTAAAAAATTATCGTACAATAACGAAACAAATTGCATTGAAAAGCTGAAACCTTCAGCTTTTCAACAATTTTTTGCTCATTTCTGTACGATGATTCATTCAAAAGTTATGATATTTTTTGTGCGCGCCTGTAACGTCTGTCGGCGCGCTCCGTAAATTCACCGAAAATCGTACGTCTTGTATAAATTCTTACGTGACAAGCATTGCTCGTACAAAAAAACTTATATAACATTTCTTATGCAAAATTGTCAACTCTTTAATTCTTTACTCTTGTCTTTTTTTCGTAAAATCGATATTTAACAAGATATTTGTAGAAAAACGAAATTTGAGCCCTATTTGTTTAATTAGTTTTCTTAGCGGCCACTGTACAATGGTAAACTTGTTTTCCCCTTCAATCTTATGCAAAAACGAAGGTCTGTGCCAAAATTCAGCCGACTAACATTTTTTTCCAAGATCAAATTCTAAAGTGACTATATTACATGATCAAACTATAAAATTTATATTACGTATTAGCGCTGAATATGACTGCACGATATGTCACGATCTCTGACAAATCAAGTATCTTTTTTTCATGCACTTTTGTTCCGAGAATTATCTTTTAAGTCACTTAACTTAAAAAAAATATTTTAAAAAGATAGAATCATGGATATTACATATATGTATATATATATAGAGAGAGAGGAAAATAGGGTAAAACCAGGTACTTTTTTGGATTTATCTTTCTACCAAAAAACCTTGGGCAAAAAAAATTTTGCCGACCGTTAGTAGTCTTTAGTGAACCTTAAACTATGAGAAAATAAGGCTAGATGCCGAAAAGAAAAATTTTATTTACCAAGAACAACGAGGTTTTGTCCTACTGGTAGGACAAAACCGGGTACTCATTCGAAAATATACAAAACATCGTGTAATTGCAAAATCTAGATTTATTTTAATCAAGCTACAACATAAAGATGTATTCTATTGACAAAAATCACAAATAAAGATATCCTCTTGTTCGACATTGCTGCAAGATATCCTTATTTAACTTTTTCACTTTAAAGATCTCGAAAAGCTTTTTTCAGTGATTTCTTTGTCTGAGTGTTAGTTTTCATTTCCAACTACTTTTTGTAGGGAGACAAAGTCAGGATAACAGTTCTTTCTCCTTTCATTATGCAAGATGTATGAGTATCCGATATTGCCCCAATACAAAGAAAGTAACAAATACGGCGGTTGTATATTCCGTCGTACAAAGCCGATCAAAACTACACGGAGAAAATTTTATATTAAATATTACTATAATGTCGTATGAGCTGCGGACCATCAAGGAACTATAAGTTTAAATATTATGGTCATTATTTTAAAAACAATAAAGCAACGCAATTTTTACACTGTCTCATAGTAAAAAGATTTATGTTACAAAACAAAAACTTGCTGGATAAAAATTAGTATTGCGAGAAAAGTAAAAAATATATATCGAATGAATTTTTACTGCACACCATAGTAAAAATAAACTATTCCCACTTTAGAATATGGCTTGAGAGCCGGTTTCATAAAAATTACTTTATTTATATGACAAAAAGCAGTGTTGCCATAGTAAAAGTTACGTCGAAATCATGTAAACGTTTCAAATTCAGTAACTCGTTAAGGACTCGAAAGGAAGGGGAAAACGACAAGCATTGCTTGCAAGATCTTGTCGAGAGCACGAATTTTTATCGAATAGTTAGGTTAGGTTACGCAGTAACAGAAACCAGAAGCATATACGCAGTAGGCTCAGTCATAAACGCCGCAGGCTCAGTCATAAACGCAAAACGATTTGCGCATCTCGGTAACTTTTCGGTCCAAAGCTTTCTTAATTGATTCGCTATAAGTAGTGTCGTTATAAAAGTACTGTGAATAAAAGAAAGTGACAGAAAAAAAAAACGTAAGTATTCGATTTACAATCATTATCATTATATTTATTTGTACTTTTCTATCTAACCTATTATTTTTCGAATGATGTATCTCATCTATTCATAATTAATATCTTTGAGTTGCTGTCAAATTAATTGATAAATTATATCGGAAAAAATATAAAACAGTTTGACAACAATATATACTTTTCTCATTTTGTCTGAATTGTAAAAATTGAGATTTAGCATTACAACATTTTACAATGATATACAATAAAGATTATAACTTTGCACCTACAAATTTTTACTATGACAAATGATAAAACATGTTAGGTGAGTGTTAGTTTTAAATTTTACAATGTTGTATTATAATTTATTCTATAATGTCATGATGGTCCACCGATAATACAAAAAATAGTAAAATGTAATTTAAAATTGTATCATGAATTAATATAAAATTTTCTCCGTGTAATATGATATACTCTTTAATATGTACAGAATGCAATGCTGCATTTACCGAAACAGATGCTCCATATAGAGAAAGTGCACTTGATGACTTGATTCTTGGCTCGATATAAATTTTTTTGGGGAAGTTGAAAACTTTCAACTTCTTTAAAAAAAAAATATCGTATGCACAAGGACATGGTTTGTTTGTTTTGAAATAATAACACAAGTTAGCCATAGATAGCAGCATTTATTACGACAAAACAGGGGTACCCGGTTTGACCCGCCTACCCGGATTTATCCAACTTTCCCCTATACATACAGGATAGAGCATTTAAAGCGTTAGAAGCTATTATCTCTGAAAGTACATATTACAGCAAGAAATGTTTCGGACAAAAGTTATTTGACTGGAAGAGGGACGTAAGAAGGTACTATTGGTTCGATCTTGGATAATCGTTTGAAGATCACGTGAAGATCATCTTTAATCTCTTAAACAAAAACCCTTATTTTCCCCATTACATATTTTTGTAGCTTAGTTCACGAGCTTCTCAAGATATTATAATGAAATATTTTTTTCATTAAGAACTTTTCGAGTTATGAGGCTCGAAAATTACAGTTATAACATTTCTAAATTTGTGTTTGTCCAATTTTAAAGTATCCAACCGAATATCTTATAAATTAAGAATGCGAGTTGATCTTATGTAAGATTTTTCAGAAAAATAATTTTAGAAATAATAATGCTTGTGACACTTTAAACGTCCCACCCTATATATATTAGGTGTACAACCGAAATTCAAGGCTTTATTGTAAAAAAAAAATCTGGTTATACATTTATGATTCACTCTCAATGATCGTGCCAATTTCTTTTTGACTTTGACTCGAGTCCTCATTAAGCAATGCCTCCAATTCTGCATCTTTGAAAACCGTTTCTCTTACACCGCTATGCCGGTCTTCGACGTGAAAATCACCGTTCTTGAAGCGTTGAAACAACTCACGACACGTTCTTTCACTAATAGCGGCTTCATCATAATTATTTGAGAGCATTCGATGAGCCTCAGCCACAGATTTCTTCATATTGAAGCAGAAAATTAAAACCTCCCGCAAATGATGAGAATTTGGCTCATAAACTGACATTTTCAATCGAGAATAACTTTATGATGCGGACACAAATCGACTAATGTTTCTATGGGGTTATGTTGACAGATGCCCAAGTTTATCGCATGACGTCTATGATCTATTTATTTCGACCACTACTTACCGCTAACGCCATCTATAGGAAAACCTAGTATATATAAATTGAGTATAATATTGGCAATATTTTTTGTTGTTATGTATCTTTTTTTATATATTTTTGATGTACATGTATTTTTCGTCTCTAAAAAGATTACTGTAATCTCAAGATATCGAAAAATTAATTTATCTTCTCTCTCCTTCTTTTTTTTTCATTTTGATAATCCACTCTCGCGCTTCTGTTGCGGTCGGCGGCGCAAATTTCATCCGTCTATCCTTGTCGGTACGACAATAAGGGCTGGAAAAAGGACTGGACGGAAAGGAAGATTACATAACGTGAACGAGAGTTTTCCTAAATTTCTGAGCTAACAGAACGGATTCGTTCCGGTAGTAATGCGCTTACGACGACACGTCCGGCACACCCCTGCGAACGGTACAGGGTCGCTCAACGCGCTAAGAAGATCTCTAAAGAGTCGGTTTTATGCACCGCAGACCACCCCGGAGGAGAGCTAAACTCTACCACGCGCTCTCGCTCACCCACGTTCCAACCATCATGATAATTTAACCTCCATTCGTTGCACGTATTATCCAACGTCGTCGAGTTACCTCGGCAAGTTATCCCGATGACTATACATTATCTTCACAGATTTTTTTCTCGCGCAGGATCGGTTTAATCGCGCGACTGTAAAAAATTTTCTAAAAATTCAGACACATTTTTGTCCCAATTTTCAGATCTGGGAATTTGAAAAAAATTTCGGACTGTCCCAATTACTTGAAAGTTCAGAAAAGTTTGTCTGAAAGTTGAAGTGTGCCTGTGAAGTTTCGGTCAATATTTTTACAGCGCGAATAAACGATGTACGAAAATTTGTTGTTACATCCGCTAAATAAACATTTCTATTTCTTTCGCGACTATATTATATCTTCTTATTTAATTTCTCGTTTGTAGCCAGCGCTGATACAAGCTCGGTGCAAAGTATAAAAAATATAAGACGGGGCTCTCTCTCTCTCTCTCGATCGAAAGATCCAACAGAGAATGAAGCTCGACCCATAACCCCGTCGCGTATAACCACGGATTGCCGGGGTTCTTTATGGGCAATCTATGGTGATGGAGATGATAGGCAACGAGATATACGTAAACCTGATTCTGGAGGATCTTCCGCGACCCCTACTGGAGTACGTAGCTGGAAAGAACCGCCTCGATTCCCCAATAGTTTAACTTACGGCCGGATTTACTGGCGGAGATAGGCAAACTCCCGCGCATTGGCTGATAGACCCGCGACACCTACGCTCTCACGAATCCTCAGCGATCCTCAAACTTTTTCGAATACACGTCGCTGTTCGCCGATCGCGATCGATTGTAACTACGTCTTACTTTCCAAATATTTATATCAATTTCAATTCCAAATAAATAATTGCCATAAATAATTTAAAGCGTGATATTTTATTTAATTAATTAGGGGCTGTAAAGCATTTTATAAATACGTCTCTCTCTTTCTTTTTCTCTTTACACTGATATTGTTCCGATTCAGTTTCAGAACAAACAATTAACGATAACCAACGAAAATCATAGCTGATTAATTGATTCGACGACTTGAATTATTAATTACGTGGATGCCTATCGGAGTATTGAATAAAATATCTCGGCTATCATCTCGGTGAGCGCGCGGAAAATATCACCGGACACCATGTACGAGGCTAGTTTCTCCGGTATCGGAAAAACGCGGACAGGAAGCTTCTCGAAGCGACGTGGAAGCACCCCTGCTTCCGTGGCAGCCAGCGGCAAAAGAGAGCGGCGAGCAAAGCGTTCGGGAGAGCGCGCGCGAGCGAAAGGGAAAAAGAACAGGCACAGAGAGAAAAGGGAGGCGGAAGGGTGGGGGGGGGAGGGTGCGGAGAGAGTTCGCGGGAGGATGGGAGCAAAGAGCGGAGGGATGAGCTTGGTCTCATCTTGCCTCCACAAAGCGGCGCCGCATCAGATAGCATTTGTTTTAAATATATGGATCGGGGGGTATGGGGCTCCAGGGCGTGATGGCCGGGTAGGGATGCCACGGAGAAAAAGAGAAAGGGGGAAGCGGATACAATACCCCATATCCTACGCAGGGACCACCCTCCTCCGCCCGTCGCGAGCGTACGAGAGATAGAGAGAGAAAGAGGGAGACAAAGGGAGGAAGAATGGAGCAGAAGCAGAAGCAAGACGGGAAGAGAGCTTCACGGTATACGACAAAACTCGTTTCCTCGGTATTCCCCAGTTTCGGGAGCCAATACTCCAACTCCAACCCCCCTCCGAATCTACCGAACGAGTCTGCTCTCCGTTCGACCTTCTCTCCTCTATCCTCCCTGCGGCCAGATATCGGCTTCCCAATAACCTAACCGACTGCTCCGCGCATCGGCTACCAACGCGGTGGTATCCGTGTCCTGGTTTCCTTCCAAAACCTCTCCGAATATCCTGCTATCCTTACTTCGATGAAAAGGAGAGAAGGGGAGGAAAGAGGAGATTTGTCGAGAATCTTTCGAGTTTAAATATATACGTATACAAAATCGAATATAATAAATCGTTGAAGAAGGAAAGAGAGAGAGAGAAAACAAGATCGCGCAAAAAGGGTGAGTAATGAATTAGATGATGATCGATTATCGATGAAAAATTCAACCGAGAAAGATCAGTTAATAGTCAAAGATGACACTTGTCATTGATAGATGCCTTCTTGTGCGCGCACAGATGTGCGGACCCTAGACAAATCGTGTGAATGATTATTTTCTTTCTTCTCGAGGCCGTTCCCAATATTCCTCGAAAACTTAAAAATCTCGAATGGTCTCGGTCCAACTACTTACGGGCCTAACAATGGGCTTTAACAATACGCGCTGTTTCACGGCGATATCCCCGGCACCCTCTCGCGCGCACGCCACGGGCTTCCGGCGTGGCCATAAATGAATCATAGATAGTGCACGAGTGACCACGAAACTTCTCGAAGAAAGACCGAGGCTCGATCCGCGTGTCTTAAACGGAGAAACCTCGAAAGGATGTAAATCGATGTAGTCGATTTTTCGGAGAGGCAACCCCGCGTCAGCAGAAATGTTTTGTCGCTAAAAAAAAAAAAAAAAAAAAAAAAAAAAAGCGAGAATTTCAAATTTATACCATATTAGGGCATCTTTGACTCTTGATAATAATTTGTTTGTCGTGACAATTAATTTTATCGATGCAAACGGGAAAACAGCTGTATATATTTATATGAAATTCGACTCTTAATTAATTATTTTTTCTCTCTCACAGAGTATTTCGAGTGAATCGCGCACGCGGAATGTCCGCCATGCACAACTGCACGATACGACAAACGGGGGCGACATTTCGTTCGGTAGCATTCCTTCGTTCCGATCAGATCACGGTAGCCGAAGCGATGGACGCTAGCGAGATGCGGGAAACGCGCGCGCCCGGTCAAGGGAGGACGGAAGGGAGAAAGGCAGCAGGCACTTTGTCCAGGGATCAGAGGTCACTCGAATTTCACACGTGGATTAACTCTCCGGCGAGTGGAGTGCGCTTAACTTCCCTCCTCCTTGTCCTCCGGCTTCCTCCTCTCTCTCTCTCTCTCTCTCTCTCTCTCTCTCTCTCTCTCTCTTTCGCCTTCTCGTTCCTTCCTCGTCCGCGCTTCCATCCGACCGTCCGCCGCCCCCGTTCCCGCCACCGCGCCCTCTCACCCTCCTCGCGGAAAGCCTTGCTGCGCGAATTCCGAGATCCACACCCTGTGCAGCCGCTAATGAACGCCCGCGCGAGCTGCGACAACCACCGTCCCCCTCCCCTCCCCCCCACCCATGGCCCACTCTTTCACACGGCAATGTATAGTACACGAGAGTAGTGCATGACAACGAGCACACCTGGCCGATGAAGTCGGGAACGCGCTCGCTCTCTCTCTCTCTCTCTCTCTCTCTCTCTCTCTCTCCTTCTCTCGTGGTGGGGGGATCGGTCGGGGGTGTGATATTCGCGCGCGGTGATCGTATTAAATCTCCTTCGAGCCGTGCTTTTCACGTGCTTGCCGCTGGCTGCTTCGTCCATCGGTCTCGTAATTTAACCTGACTTCAAATAAAACCATCGGGGCCAGGTTATTCACAACTTCTCCCCCCCCCCTCCTCGCCCCCTTCCTCCCCTCTCCCCGTCTCCCAGCAGACATCCGCTTCAATTTAGAAGTAATCGGAGGGAACGATGATCGCGGGCCCCTTTTCACGAAATATCGAGGCCACCGCTAATCCAATGAACATTTTTCGCAACGCGAGATCAGTAAACTTATTTACGATCGAGATATTAGAAGATGCTTGATATGCATATGATACTTGACATAATTTATTACTGGGAATATCTGCGCCGTTCGATTAAATGAATTTAATCAATTTTAATGGCTTTCCGGAATAATTATATCAAAAATTGGAAATTTGCTTTCAATTTACGAGAACATTCTCCTGTAAATAGGTAGTCTTTAAAATCGGGGATGAAAATATTGTGGGATAAAAATTATTTGTGAATAACAAAAGAATAACTGTATTAAAAATGAAGAGACTTTTCCATTACACACGCTTACGGTAATTCCATTGATACTTCTTTTAAAGACGATTCGAAATAAATAAAATAAAAAAATATATGTGGTGGTCTTAGTTTTTGACCAGGTTGATTTGTGAACGTCGGCCTGGTCATAAACTCGAAAGTGTCCAAAGGGAATGTATTAAAAGACTGCAATAAAGTTATGCTTAACGAGCACAAAACATGCTAGTAATCTATATAAAGTGTACAATCAGAAATGAGAGAGAGAGAGAGAGAGAGAGAGCTCTCTTCTAAAATTTGTATTACTATAATACGAAACTTGTTTACCGATAATATAAGTTTATTTATAAAATAAATATAACTCTGCTTTTCTATTAGTAAAATAATTAATGACAATTTTTATTAAAATAATCAAAATTTTTTTATTAAAATAACCAAAAAGCTCCGATAATCACTCATCTCGTCGATTTTATCGCAATAAACGAAACAATGCCGTGCATAATTTTATTGTCATTCTGCAAAATCCAAAAATTAGAGAAGATATTTTCCAAAAAATGTGGAGGACTCGCGAACTCCGGTAATGGACCATTTCGTTAATTAGAAAGAGCTCGCCACAAAGAATTCTTGCCACTAATTTTTTTCCACAACATCAGTCTTCGTAAATTACTCCGTTTCGCGAATTGATCGAAACATTTAGATCCGCTTGCGATAATAACAAAGCCGGTAAACTGCACTAACATAAGAAATATTGACTATTTGAATGTTTTTTTTTTTTCTTTCCCCCCTAAACTTCCATTTCAAGGACAATATTTTCGAAAGCTTCAATTTTTAGTTTCGACCAGTGGCACTTCTCGGCGAGAGCGACGTGAAAAATTATTTCTCGATGCGGAGTATCGCGTACGAAAAACTCGCTACGCGAAAGCACTTCCGATCGAAAGCGTAGTTTCTGATCGAGAAATAGATTCGCGATTCTCTTTCCCCTCCCCCTCCCTCCTCCTCCCTCCTAATATCGAGTGAGAAATTTACGGTCGTCTCGGGGGACGTGGGGGGGTAGAGGGCGGAGGGGGGGGGGGGGAAGAAAAAGCGGTTCTCTCGCCGGATCGCGATGAGGAGAGACTTTCGGTCGAGGCGCGGTACCGTTAATTTCATTTTTCTTCCTCGACAAACTCTTTTTCCAAGAGTTGTTTTTCCATAAAATTTTGCACCGTTTGCACCGCTACCGTGTATACCGAAATATAATTTTTTTTTTTTTTTTTTTTTTGCATGGACGTCGACAACGTACAAATGGCCAGGTACATTTTACGAGCGGGGCAGCTTTTGCTCTCGGTCGCGCGGCAAGATTCTTTTTTATGTGAATTTGCGCGAAGTTACTCGCCCGGAATCCCACCCCGAGACTTTTCTTCCTTTCTATTTTTTTTTTTTTTTTTTTTTTTTTACTACGCGGCAATCCGTGTCCTCGGTTTTAACTTTAAGGGTTATATTGCAGCGTTACCGAAGCACGCTCCCCCCCCCATACTATCGGTGAGCCCGTACGATATTTACTGTCTCGTCCTTTTTATTCTGCCTTTCTCTCTTTCGCTTTCTCCGGCGAAACATTAACTTTATTGCAAGGATAGCGCAGTGTGTGTAAAGTAGTCTCAACCCTTTCCTTCCGATCTTCCGTTATTCAAAAGATGCGAAGGATATGGACAGCGGATCTCTCTAACCCTTTCTGAACATTTTATGATTTTTCAAAGAAATGGCCGAGAAAGGTATCATTTTCTAACATTATATATGGGTCAGTCATATAACGGACAAAACATTTTTTACTGTTTCTTATCCTTCGTCTGACTTTTGTTCTACAGGACAGGATTAAACACAAAAGTGTAAATTTTTGCATCACTTGCTTGCATACGTGCAACGCTATCTAATCAGAAAACGAAATTACCATACGATTGAAAAACTGCTGACATATTGAACACACATCAATTCGAAGAAATGAAACGCCATTTATTGATTGATCTGAATTGAGAAGAAGAGGAACGTTTAAGGGAGATAATTTCTTTGAAAGGAAACGTTCAAGTGTAAAATAAAATAAAACAATTGTTTCCACAGCAGGTAAAAAATAGTTTCGGTCCAAGTTTCAAGGATTCTACTTTCTTCTTCAAAACCATTTCTTCGCCTAAGATAGTCAGAAGAAAACGATAACCTACTTTCAGTCAACACCGTCGAACATTATGGTGACTTTTTTACGGGTGGACAGCCACAGCAAGGTCAAAAAACGGTATATATATATATATATATATATATACATAAAAAAAAAAGTAGGATCCCGTTTTCTATAATTCCCCAGTAAAGCTTTCGTCTTGGACTATTTTTTTTAACAACGGTACCATAGTGTCGTATATTTTTATAGGATGCTTCGTTTTTTTTTTTTCGCCTCTCTATTTCGACCACGCATCAGCACACTGGCTTTTTACGCGTTTATGCCTTCGGCGAGCACACCGTGTTAATTTTCAACTAAAACAGTGCATGTTTTTAGGCCTGACCTTGCTGGATCTGTGAAACATTATTATTATTATTTTTTTTTTTTTTTTAACGGCGCGCGATAAAGGAACAAACTCTCGTTAACCAGAGCGAGGTGGTATTTTGTGAGAACGGTTTCATGTAATCTCTGCGACATTATTTGTCACAGCGAGAAGCAAAAATTCGAAACGCTCTACAGTGCGGTTAGTGATTTACGAATAAATGATTTCGGGTCTATTTGTTCGGGCCTAGCTACGACGAAAAAGAAAACTTTCTTAGGTATATCCTGGTATTTAATGACCATTGTACTCGTATAAAGATTTCATAAAATATTAGGGGAAAAAAAAAAACAAGGAGAAAATCTTGGATACAGGGACTAAAAAGTATATTGCGATTTCCATGTCGCGATTTACCCTGTCGAACCTTAAATATATCACACACCGTCCAGATTTAAAGAGCGACGATCACCGAGCGACTTTAAATCGAGAAATAATCTGCCTTAATGCGCATTTTAAGATTCACGACGTGATGCATGTTGCATCGCATATCCAGGCCAAGTTAAACATGCCACATCGGCCCTAACGATCCCATTTAAAGCAGAGATATCATATCATCGTGGTATACACGATGCGAACAGGACTGAAGATGCGCGTATATACGAGCTGCATAAACGAGCGATTGCGTCAAATTTTTATTTACCAACATTGTTAATGCTACATAGTTGGAAAATTTGTGTTTTCTTGTTAAAAATATCCTGATTAAAATTTATATGTTAAATACAATATTTAACACATTCATGTGTTAATTTAACATATTGCTGTTACATGAAATGAACTCGAGTATTAAATTATTAAAATATCTAAAAAGAATGTAAATATAACACAATATACACCTTTTCTTAATTTTACGCAATAGATATGTTCCGTATTATTGGTGACAGGATTTATCTATTAAAATTTACAAAAAAAAAGAAAAAAGCGTTCGTTTTACTGTATAATAGGAGTGAGAGTAATGACAGATGAATAACATTTTTTAATTAATTTTATCATTAAAAAATATGTTGATTTTACACAAAATGTTTTATTTCAAATTACTTTGAAGCTTGCATTTATTTTGTGTTAAAATATTAACATGGTATTAATGTTACTTAATACATCTATATTATGTTAAATTAACAACAAAAATTTGTGTAGTCCGTTTGGAACATATGATATCTGTTAAATTTAATACAAATTTCTCAATTGTGTATTAGAAAAAAATTAATCCCTTCTAAACTAAAAAAAAAAGGGAAAAAACAAAGTTTGTTACGTGTACATAATATGTGTATATAATATTAGGTGTACAACTTTGCTTCCGCCGTTTTTTTTTCCCGAAATTCGAGGCTTTATTGTAAAAAACTGATTATACATTTATGATTCAAAGTATTGTCCACTCCTAATGATCGTGCCAATTCTTTTCGACTTTGACTCGAGTCTTCATTAAGTAATGCCTCCAATTCCGCATCTTCGAAAACCTTCTCTCTTCCACCGTTATGCCGGTCTTCGACGTGAAAATCACCGTTCTTGAAGCGTTCAAACCACTCGCGACACGTTCTTTCGCTAATAGCGGCTTCGCCATAAGTATTTGAGAGCATTCGATGAGCCTCAGCCGCAGATTTCTTCATATTGAAGCAGAAAATTAAAACCTCCCGCAAATGACAAGAATATGGCTCGTAAACTGACATTTTCAATCGAGAATAACTTTATGATGCGGACACAAATCGACTAATGTTTCTATGGGGTTATGTTGACAGATGCCCAAGTTTATCGCATAACGTCTATGATCGATTTATTTCGACCACTACTTACCGCTAAAGCCATCTATAGGAAAACGGCGGAAGTAAAGTTGTACACCTAATATATTGTACAATATTGTTATAAAAGTATATGTATATAATGAGAGAAAAAAATATATAAATATAAATTTCTACAGTTGTGACTCTCTCTCTCTCTCTCTCTCGTTTCAACCAGAATACACGATTCTAAAGAATGTACGGATTTCAATTCGGTATTATAAATGTTAAATGAAATTAAAAGAACACAGATGGAGTATTTGAACGGCAATTTTTCGCACCCAGCATTTTCGGGCTTCCGTTTTGCGAAAAATCTCGCACCTAATGCACACGCTTTAGAATACACCACGCAACGCGCGTTAACTTCTTTCCCAACCTCCTCTCTCTCTCTCCCTCCCTCTCTCTTTCTCTCTCTCTCTCTTTTTCTCTCTTTCTCTTACTCTCATCATAGGTCTACCGCCATCCAAATTCAAACATCCCTCCTCCTCTCCCCGCTCGAGCCCCCATATATACACACGTACAATCACGGGCGCGCGCGGGTTGTTTGCGAGTGCATACGGTATGCGTGAAAGGGCTCGTGGCTGCACAAAGAGTGTGGCCAGCCCGGTCCACGGTGTGTTGGTGACTTAATTCGGTGTGAATATATGCAAGCCCCGCGCCGAAGCAATCTCTACCCCTACTACTCTATCGGTCGGGCTCGGAGCGTATACACGTAGAGCACCGACCGACCGGTCGGCTAATTTCAATACCTCCCTGCCAGTCCCCTCTTTTCCTCCCAACCCGACCATCGCCGTCACCCACACGTCCACGCTAGATAGGATCCATGTACGTGGGCCTCCAAACCGCTTCGCGGCCTCGTATGTGTGTGTACGCGATGCATGCGTGTGTCACGAGCGCGACAGAGGCTGCGTACGTGTCGGGGTGGATTGTTTCGCTCGTGACGTGCGTGTGCGCGTACAACCACATGAATGTGTGTGTGTATTTGATGCCAAAGGATATATATATGTATATATATATATATATATAGGTATATATACATGTATAGGGCGTAAGAGTAGCGAAGAGTGCCGGATGGAAAAAGGGACGCATTTCTACACAACAGGAAGCACGCTGTAGCGTATACGAGTAGCATTTCAGGAGACACGCGGATACGCGAACGAGTGAGCCCTATATCCTCTCCTTTGATTAATACGTCTTGCTTTAACGCTCGGTTTCATTACTCCAACGTTTGACGAAAATTTCTTCTCGTCTTCGTATATCTGATTATACGATACGACAAACGATTTAATTACCCCCTCACTTTTTCAAACACCTTCTCGAATTTTTAAACAATCCAAGTTCCTTCGATCCTAATCGAAGAAATCGTAAATTCTCTAAAATTAACGTGTCTGTCATATATATTTTCGTAGAATCTCGAGATTAATAATAAATTTTATTTCGGGAAGATTATTTATATACAGTACAGTGTGTAAGAGCAAAAGACAATCTAGTTCCCTGTCATTAAAAAAAAAAAAAAAAAAATCCATTTACTCGCGACATATAAAGATGCGTAACATCTATCTTCAAATAATTGTGAATGCGATGAAAGTACCGATGATCTTGGAAGAAAAAAAAAAAATGATACGCTAACATCCTGTATATCGCGGATTCAGTCAACAATATCGATACGATGTTCGATCAAACGAGAAAAAGTGGCTAATTTTATTTATTTCGATATATATACGCGATGAGGAAAAAAATGCTCTCAACTTTTTCTGTCAGAGTTGAAAAAAAAAAAAAAAAAAATGGTTTTGTATTTACTTATTTTATTTTGTTTACTTTTCGGATTTATTTTTTATTTTATTTGTATTTTTTCTTATTATGGTTTTTATTTTTAAATCCTGGATAGTGCTAAAGCAACTCGCAACTTCTATCTAACTTTAATTATGTTATAAAATTCATCGAAACCGTCCTTCAATTTTGGAGAAAAAAAAAAAAAAAAAATCAAAATAATGAAAAATTTCAACATAAGAGTGATAACTCGAAAACAACTTTTGCCAACTTTTTTCTTAGCTTTTGGATCCCCGATCATCTTCTGAGCGATTGACTTTCATTTTTGAAACATCCTGCACACAATACCTATGTTACATATATAATTTAATTTTTCTCTAAAATGTGACGTATATACCTGTACCGCGAAGATCTTTCGTTTACAATTGAAAAGGGTATTTTTATGTGACCGTCTTGTTTAAAAAGACCGCAATTTCTCCCGTTTTCATCGTCTCTAAAAGTGGAGGATCGAAAGGAAAACCGCCGGGGCCGCGATCGGCCGATCCCTTATTCCGCAGGAACTGCCCGAGCAATCACGCGCAATCACGGCTCGTATTATAAAACTGTCCCCGAGGGAGAGAGTTCTCGTGCTTAACGCTATATTGTGACGGGCAGGAAGGGGTCAGTGAGGAGGGAGGGAGGGGGGGGGGGTCAAAGAGCGGAAGAAACGCGCGGGGTATGTTCGGCGAAAGGTTAGATCTCGCGACGGCTCCTCCGGCTTGTTGGATATTTCGCCATCGCGGTGAAGAAGGGTGGAAGGGAGGGGGCGCAGGGGGAGAGCAGGGTTCAGAACGTGCCCGGCGTCGCGTATACGCGATTGCTCTACCGTAACTATATACGTACTATCAACGGGGACACGTCGAGTCCGAGACAATGGCACCCCATACGGGTCTGCGACGGTCGCGGTAGCGGCAATGGGAAGAGGAATACTGGGAACGTAAACTGGACGGTACGTATCTTTACGGGCCATAAAGGCCAGTCCCTCGTTACGGAGGGACTCGTGTACCGCACTCGTGGCCACTAAGGCGCCGCACCACGAACCCTCCACGTGTGTCGCCTTCAACCCTCTCTAGCCTCTAGCCGCTCTTCTCTTTCTCTCTCCATTTCTCTCTCTTTCCTTCGTATCTTTCTCGCTCGTTTCGGCGAGCCCTATCTTACGCGCCGATCACCCTACGCGACCCTCTCCCATTTTCCACTTAACCCTTGATTCATCTGTAGCATTCTGAATATCGTACTGCGCGAAGGAAATAATGTATTGTACACACCATAAATGGATCAATTTAAAAAGATTGCATATATGTGTGTTGTTAAGATGATAAGTGGAAAAAGATTTTCTTGAAATCTTTCTCATTTATTCAATTCGATCCGATTAATCGCGAGAAATTTGAAAATTTTAAAAGATATTAAATTCTAGTATATAATATATACATTTAAATTAAAACGATGCAAAGTTAGCGAAATTCCACATTTTTTTTTGGATAAAATCCAGTGGAGGTAAAACCGGCATTCTCCGGAGAAACTAGCAAAAATTGATTTTTTTTCTATTAAAAATGTTAAAATAAATAAAAATTCTTCTTATCTATAATCGTCAATTGAGAGAGTTTCTATTTAAGCTTATCCAAAATAAAATTACAAATTGACGTAGCAAATAAATTAGGTTTTTGTTACGAAATATTGAATGGTAAACGCGAACCATATTTATAATTGCCAAAAAAATTTCTAAATTCTGTTAGTATTACACATTTTTCTTGTTAAACTAAAAATTAATATAAAATTTAGTAACATTTTTATATCTCTCTAAAGTTTCCTTTTTTAATTCAAATTAACATGTAAAAAATTTTACATGTTAATTTGAATTAAAAGAGACTATCATCATATTAATTCCATTCTTTTTTTTAATTATAGTAATTAGTAAATATGATTTATTAATTAAAGCGAAAATATCTTTTTGCATAAAGTTATATAAATATATTTTAATGTTACATGTTTCCCTCTCTGTTATATATATATATATATATATATATATATATATATATATATTAGTTATTTTTATAGTTTTTGATAGTTTATTCAATAATTCGGGACAGTGAAAAAGGGAATTTACCATAATTTTTTCGCTCACTAGACTTTTTCGGCCAATCCTGAGAAATGACGCAAATATTATTAATATCATCAAATCTTTTAATGTTATTGTTTCGTTAAAAAAAATAATAATAATTTGCTAAAATAATCGTTGAAGCAAAAATACATTTGGCCGAACGAGAAGAATTGTGAATTGTAGCGCGAGAGAGGAGAGGGGCGGGAAGCGGGAGGAGTGGGGGGGGCCTTGCGGCCGCAACGTAATGAAAATATCTCGTCATGGCCATACGGGGTGTCCCCCGTGCCGCATGGGCCCCATTTTCGCCCGTGGCGAACCGCGGGGGTTGAACATAAACGTTGGTTACGATCTCTAGTATTGTATCGCCGACAGAATCGTCGAAACCCCACGTGGAATCTCGGCGAGGCTCTCGAAAAAAAAAAAGAAAAAAAAACCGACCCGAATCCTTGGCTCGCCCGACTCTAAACAACTCCGACGTATAATTGGGCTTCGGACCTATTGAAAGTGTTTCTCGCGAGACTCGTTCCCCGTAATATGCCACGAGTGTTCGCGCCTTCGATCAATGGAAACGAACAAAGATGTATATCGCAACGTATTCGTCGCGCGCGAGAATTTTCATTTTTTATTCGACGACGAATACGATGCTGAAATTTTGTTAAAGTTATTTTCTTTTCTTATTAAATGCTGCAAATATTTAAGTACGAGAGTAATCGTTTTTATATGATTAATAATCGTTGCGCGATCCCCCTCCCTTCAAGTATACACACGAAAGCTAGGTTAGGTTGTAGAGGAAAGAATTGACTTGTGTAAAACTGGCACTCCGTTTCCAAAATTTCAATATAATTAATACAAGTCTAACCCTTCCTTTAAAGTATCTAGAGTTCTAAAAAAAAGTTCTGTCGATTAAATGTATAAAAAAATGGATGTATAAAGTTTTAGCGGATATATTATATTACTTGTTGAATATTAATAAATGCAAAAGCCCCATAACTGAAACAGCATCTTCAAAAGTGTAATAAGGTTAAAAGAGAATAATTTAATAAACGAAGATAAATTAGACGATGATTTAAAAAAAAAAACACGGAAAAGAATGCACTTGTGTGTAATTGTACAAGATTATAATATGTATAATAATGTATACAAGGTGGCCCCGAACGTTCCAGCCAGATTTTGAGATCTTATTGGAAATTTAATTCTGAACAAAAAAATTTCCTATAAACATGGATCGAGAAATGCTTTCTTAAGAAGTTATCGCTCAAAATCTCTGAAATCGTGATTATTTTATACATTTTTCCAAATATCATGGAAAATGTGCGTCTTTTAACAAAAAGTACCGAAACAAAAGTTGTAGAAAATTAAATTATCTTTCAAATGAGATCAAAATAACGTTCCATAGATTTTAATATAACCAGTTTCAAACGTATAAAAAGTGCTTTTGTTATTTATTGTTAGATCGATTAAAGTTGAATCAGGAGGAAATCCGTAAAGCCACTAGATCGGTCATTACCCGATGCCGAAAGTGTATTGGAGCTAGGGGGGAATATTTTGAGAACAGTTAGTTTTTTCATGTCTTTATTCATTTTCTACTAATACGTGCTATTTTAGTTGAAAAAAATTTATTTTATTTTCATAAAAGAAAAAGATTTTTATTTTGTATTTTTATCGTTTTTTTTCAAGAAATTTATTAAGTTTTATTTTCTTTTTATTTCATTTTCTTTTCACCTTTTGCTCTTCCTTTACATCAGACTTCTTAAGGAAGCATTTTTCGACCCATGTTTATATGTAAGAAATTTTTTGTTCAGAATTAAATTTCCTATAAGATCTCAAAGTCTGGCTGGAACGTTCGGGGCCGCCCTGTATAATGATGTATAATCATATGTAATAATATCAAAAATTTGGCGCGGCACGATCTTATCTTAATATAATCATATTTGGCTAGATCTGATTATGCAATACATATACGAAAACAGATCCGGCCAATATGATTATATGAAGATAAAATCATATTGCACCAAATTTCGGATATTATTATGTACGTGATTATATAAAATTATATATGTTATCACATGTTATTATATATAATTTTATATAATTGCATAAAGTCCATTTTTTTCTGGATTCAACTAAAAGGAAACAAGTTGACACCGAATCAAACTTTTTAAAATTGACTAACGTCTCACCGTCATACGTATAAATCATCTTTCTCGGGTAATAAAAATTTTTTAAACGATCTTTAAAATTTACTATATTTGCAATTATTTGACATGTTTAAAATATGAAAATATTTTTATTGCGTTGTGCTTATCAGATCAATTTTTTTCCACATCATAAATATACATAGAAATATTTTCGAGACTAATAATTATTATTAAAACATTTCTTAATAATGTATAATATGTTTTGAAAATAATGTCATTTTTTAAGAGTCTCAAATATTTTTTAAAATCGCATGAGTAGATTGTCCATCTCTAAATTTGACATTCTAATATTGGGCATATTCTGATGAATCATATAAATAATTTATTGTTTAAGAATTGTTTAAATAAATTTTTTTCATCTGAGAAAGACACTTATATATACGATAACGGTGAAACGCTGTGGTCAATTTTTAAGAAATCTATTTATTCTAAAACAAGAATAAAAGAATTTTCAAAGTTTCCGAGAATTGAAACGGTCTCTTTAGAGTTTTGAATAATTGTTTAAGAGTTTTAACGATTATTATTAGGTGTACAACTTTGCTTCCGCCGTTTTTTTTCCGAAATTCGAGGCTTTATTGTAAAAAACTGGTTATACATTTTGAAATTGCTTGTTGAGTCACTCCCAATGATCGTGCCAATTCTTTTTGACTTTGACTCGAGTCTTCATTAAGTAATGCCTCCAATTCTGCATCTTCGAAAACCTTCTCTCTTCCACTGCTATGCCGGACTTCGACGTGAAAATCACCGTTCTTGAAGCGTTGAAACCACTCACGACACGTTCTTTCGCTAATAGCGGCTTCACCATAAGTATTTGAGAGCATTCGATGAGCCTCAGCCGCAGATTTCTTCATATTGAAGCAGAAAATTAAAACCTCCAGCAAATGACGAGAATTTGGCTCGTAAACTGACATTTTCAATCGAGAATAACTTTATGATGCGGACACAAATCGACTAATGTTTCTATGGGGTTATGTTGACAGATGCCCAAGTTTATTGCATGACGTCTATGATCTATTTATTTCGACCACCGCTAAAGCCATCTATAGGAAAACGGCGGAAGCAAAGTTGTACACCTAATATTTTGTTCAGAATTGATGAAACCAAAATTGAAAGAGTTCTCGCGATTTTTTATTTCTAGCATTAAAGTTTTTAAAATCTTTTGGAAATTTTTTTCAAGTTAAATCTGTTCCGATTGAAATAAAAAAGTTATGACTAATTTTTCATATTCCGAAAATACGAAGTTGACAGCTCTTATTTCCGGACCATTATTTTTTACAAGTTAATCGATATAATTTCTTTCTTAAACGTATCAAGAACGTTAAATGTTTTGGGAAAAAGAAAATCAAAATTTTCTTAATTATATTGATATTTAAAAAAATATACGAGCGTCACGGGGATAAATAACTAGCTCAGAGCGAACTCGTACAACGACGCGCATAATTCTGAATGACTGCGAGAACGACCCCGTGGAGTGCCAAAATATTGAGGGGCCTTATATATAGCTTCTTCACATAACTCGCCGAGAAGGAACGTCGAGAAGGAGAGCGATAAATAGTAGGCTAACCTCATTTTTCATATGGCCCATAAAAATCGGCGTCCGTGTATGGCCGGTCTGAATAGGGCCCCCAAACCTTTCAGCGAGCCCCGAAGAAGAGAAAGATGTCGGTGAGGCGTTGCCATTGGCAAGCGCGGAAGCGTGACATTATATTTATGTTGTCACCCCGCGTGTCAACGGCGGGCTACCGGCACACTCGTGAGAGCGAGAAGGGAAAGAAAGAGAGCGGAATAAAGGAGTCGCGATATCGTCAAGGGGCCCGTTCGGCTCCTGTCTGCAAACATCGCCATTGGCGCATCCCGATCGCTACTCGTACCGCGAGAACAACAATATACGGAATTCTCTCGATACCTGTGTACACTTAGAGCCCAGTCATCGTAAAACCATCGAATCGAATCGCGAAGAAAGCGAGCCTACTTCTCTGATAAATTCGATGCGCGACGATAATAGAAAAGTCAAATTTGGATCCGGTAAAGAATATTATTAAGAAATTAAAAAATAATAATAATACACGATTTTCTGTATGCGTTAAATATCTCGATCTCGAAGAACGTAAATAACGCAATTATTTCAGGGATAATTAGAGGCTGTCGAGATAAATAGCAGACACTCTTCCGACCAAAGTCATAGATGATAGAACGAAGAGAGATCGGAGGGGGAGGCTTTTCCGGTTCGCGTTATACGCGCGTGCCTCTGTTGTTGCAACTGTCGTACTCCGAGACAGTTGTTTTGGCCCTACGATATTCTCGAGAACGTCTGCGAATCGTCAACGTAAGATCTCACGCCGACAACATCCGGCCTTTTAAGCGATATGTTGCCGGCCACTTAAGGTAACTTACGATCTGTCAACGGTTCCCACGATTTATTTCAATGAAGAAAGAAATCATTTGCGGTAGACGGAAGGAATTTTTCTGCAAACGCGTATATCAAATTACTAAAAACTGATTTATTTTTAAAATCGTTTTTAAAAATTATATTATATCATCACTTTCAAAATCTTCCCGCGCATTTAATCGAAAGATTTTCTTATTAATTTCTTCTCATTCTTTAATTATCATTTTTCTAACAATCTCAATTAATTCGATCGTTCTATAAAGTATTTTTGTTAAAAGAATATCAATTATTTACACTTTTGGAAAGTCTAACTTAAATTTAACATATATCACATATCCCAAACGGTCCGTATAAATTTTTGCAATAATAATACGGATATGTTTAATATGGTGACACTAATACCATCTTAATATTTCAATACAAAATAAATGCAAACTTCATAGTAATATGAAATAAATTTTGTGTAAAATCAATAGATTTTTAATGATAAAATTAACTTGAAAAAATGTTATTGACGGCCTATAGTCACTCTCACTCCTATTGTAGAATGAAATTAACATTTTTTTTCTGTAAATTTTAACAGACAAATTCTGTCATTAATAATACGGAGCATATCTTTTATGTGTAAAATTAAAAATATGTACACATTGTTATTTTTATACTTTTTTCAGCTGTTTTAATAATTTAACATTTGAGTTCAATTAACACAAGAGCAATATGTTTAATTAACATAAATACGTGAAATACAGGGTGTCCTAGACCACCCGTACACCCCTTTTCTTTCAAAAACTAAGCATTTTAGAGAAAAATGTTTTCAACAAAAATTGTATGGTTTCGACGGGAACATAAGATGGTGTCATTGGTTTGACCTTGGATGGCATCGTTAAGGTCAAGTCAAGGACATCTTTAATTTCTTAAATGGAAACCCCTATTTTTCATTACATATTCTTGTAGCTTATCTCGAGAGCTTTCCAAAACACTATAATAAAGTATTTCTTCATTAAGTATTTTTTGAGTTATTTTATTTTTTATATAAAATATGTCAGATTAAAATATAAAATAACTCAAAAAGTACTTAACGAAAAAATACTTTATTATAGTGTTTTGGAAAGCTCTCGAGATAAGATATAAGAATATACAATAAAAAATAGGGCGTTCCATTTAAGAAATTAAAGGTGTCCTTGACTTAACTTTAACGATGCCATCCAAGGTCAAACCAATGACACCATCTTATATTCCCCTCAAAATCATACAATTTTTGTTCAAAAAGTTTTTCTCTAAAATGCTTAGTTTTTGAAAGAAAAGGGTTGTACGGGTGGGTGTCTCCCTGTATATAAAATAAGAATTTTATTTTATGCATTGACAGGCACATTTTCTAACAAGAAAGCATAGATTTTTTCCAACAGTGTATATTATCCCGTCGAAAAATGTATCAGAAGAGGACACTGCAAACAGAATTCTGAAACGCCCTGTATACTCATCTAGAGCCAGCATTCGGACACAAGACACGTGATATGTATATATCGAATAAAAAATCTGACGCGAGTCTTTCAGTTCGGATGTGAAAATTGACATTATCCGATAACCGAAATGTACGAAAAAGACCGTGACGAATTACTCGAAGCTGGACGAAAAGTCCCGGAGAACAATCAATATCCGTCGTTTGTAAAAGTCGTACGTGCTCGCGAACGTTATATAGGAGGGTAACGCGTGCCAGTTTCCATCGGGAGTGACGATAACAGCTGTTGCACGTCCATTCCGGAGCTTTCTCCGCGGAAAACTCCGCGGCAAAAGAGAAAGAGAGGAGGGATATTGGCGGCGGTGATCGCCGCGTAAACATAACCTAAAAGCAGTACATTACCCGGATTCCTCCTCGTACGTTTCTGAACACGTACGGATAACTATACGCTACCTTAAAACGCCATGCCCGATCGATTTACGCTTGTCAGACAGTAAAGGGGCAAACGAGGGATTGAAGGAATCAAAAATCCAAAAGTATTTGACGCGACAAAATTTTCTCTCGCCGATATATTTTACACAATTGGAAAATTTATTTTCTTGTTAAAAAATATGCCGATTAAAACTTTTGTGTTAAATATTTAACATATTCATGTGTCAATTTTACATATTGCTGTTGTGTTAATTGAACTTAAATTTTAAATTATTAAAACAAATGAAATGGGGTGTAAAAATAACAATGTGCACATCATTCTTAATCCTACATAATAGATATTTTCCTTATTATTAGTGACAGGATTTATCTGTTAAAATTTATAGAAAAAAAATATTGATTTTATTCTATAATGGGAATGAGAGTGACTACAGAGCGTCATTCACTATCCTTCTAATTTAATTTTATCATTAAAAATATGTTGATTTTATACAAAATTTCATTTCTGAATTCATTTTGTGTTAAAATATTAGTATTAGCGTCACCATTTAACATATCCATATTATGTTAAATTAATACAAGAATTAGTGTACATCTTTTTTTACATACGTTAAATTTAAGTCAAATTTTTCAACTATGTAATTTAAAATTAAAATAAAATCTGAAAAATCTTCGCGCGATATATACATATATTTTACAAAAATCTAGAGCACAGCGAGATTTATATTTCCGTGAATTACGCAAGATATAATTTAAAGTTGCCAAAATATTCCCCGCCATTTAAAATAATACTGAAAAATCAAATTATCAATATCCAAATTTAAAATATTATAAAATTTATGATAATATCCTTAGCTATTTGAACGTACAGAGCGTCCTAGAATTTTTTTTGCAGTGCCTTCTTCTGATTACACACTTCTGATTAGGAGTTTTTTTAACAGAGACTATATATACATATTATATATAAACAAAAACAAAAATAAAAATTATTATTTACGGCGAAAACTGTACAAGTGAGAAATAATATACAAAATTTGTAGTTTTTAGATAGAAATTAAAACCTGATTTTTCAATTCTCTGCTTACCTTTTACCATTAAACATTATTAAAGCCTCTAGGATAGAATCATTTTATTGTATCTCCGTATTAATCGAATCAGATAATACCGAAAAATTTTAAATAATACTAAAAAAAAAAAAAAAAAAACAGAATTACCAATATCAAAATTTAAAATAATACCGAAGTACCAAATTAAAATGGGAAATGGATGCTTGTAATTCCATAGGAGGGTACATTCACAGATTACAGCTTGGCAAAAAAAAAAAAAGAAAAAAGAAAAAAAATGTGTATCCCATGCAGAACATACGCTCGACGCGGCCGCTACAACTTTCTCTCTCTTTCGGTATTCTAAATCGCCGGATCTCGCTTGCATTATCCCCTTCCTATCATCCCCCAGCTAGGCGTAAGCCACATTATACGACACCCGAGAAAATTCGAGCACATCCTGTGCACCGAATGCACCCCGGTCGACAACAATGGGCCGGATTTTGCGCCATTATGTTGCTGGGGGATCGCATTACTGACCGATACGATCTGGCGCGCTTTCAGCGCGGCTCTGAGATTTTATCTCGTACGCGCATGAATGAACCGATCTTTTTTCCTCTTCGGCGATCGCGCGCGCAACCCTCGCGAAACTACCGAATTCTCGCGACCCCGCAATTACGTAAGGTAATTACACGGTTGCGTGGACTTTTTCGCGTATATGCATAAACGGCAACAACTAAAGGAGGAAGAAACTACCGGGGAAGGTCTAAAACGATTCGTACGTCACGATGAAGAGAATCCGATCGAGGAGAAACTGGATAAGCTACGTCGAAAATTAATAAATCTAATATATTTCGAGATTTGCGAATTTGACATTTCGCAAAGCGCACACATACCTTTGATCTTTTTAAAGTATAAAATTAATAATTAATTTGTGAGTTAAGAAATAATGATTTGCCCTGTGAAATATAATTTAATCTTAAAATCGAAAATATTATTTTTTATGTCGAAATGAATTTTATGTGAAAATAAATATTTTCATTTCATAGGACTTAATTTGTGAAAATAAATCTTTACTTTAACTTGAATTCAAATAAAAGTGCTGTACACGTGCGTATATGTACGTGTATGCGCGATATCAAATTCATGAATCTCTAAATATGTTAGATTTATTAACTTCTGACGTAGCTAATCCGTCTAGTTCCTCCTTAAACACGTTACTTTTACGCGGTCATTATTTTTTCACTAAACCACGAGACAAAAATAATTCCGGTATCTATTTGGCGGGCTTCGCGCTTTCGCGAATGGAAGCACTCGGGGATTATACACGAATCTTGTAAAAAAGGCGATACGTAACCAGACATCCGTGTACATATTTGTCGTTGTAGAAACTACATCACAATACGATCTCGCCGTTCCTCTCGACACACACACACACACACACACACACACAGCGGCGGATAGATTTTATCGCGCGCCGTGAATGAATGGTCGATTTTTTTATGCCCTTATCTCTCGTTCGCTTTCGCGCGATCACTTTTCTCCGACCGATTTCGTTTCAGGAGATTCCTTGATATTTATTGCGTGAATCGCGGAGTCTAAATTAATTTACGCGCACTCGAAGGGCCCGTCTTCGGGAGCGACGCGCCGCAAAAACGCGCGTCAAGGCAGACTTTCATTAGGGCACGCGGTGAAATATCACTGCCCCGTTAGACAGTAAATTTGCACGAATTAGAATTTCAAGCGTCGCACGACGGCGCGAAAAGAAAAGGGATATCGACGAGTATAGCAGGATGCGGCGGAGGGGGACGCAAACAAAAAACAAAAAAAAAAGATAAAAGAAAAAAAACGCCGATGTAGCGTAGATATTATTTTTTAACCGGATGATATATGGCCGAGCGACGATTTACAGAATTGCAGCGTCGACTGACGATTGCTTCGTTTTTACGGTCGTTGAAACAAAAAAAAAAAAAAAAAAAAACATTCCGAAAGAGAGGACGTTTCGCAGGTTTCTTTTGTTCGTACCGTTCCATCTTGCTAGATCTTTCTTTACGCATCGACCACGACGTCCTGAAAAAAAAAAATTTTTTTTTCCTCCGCTGCTGTTCATCAAGACTGTATTTTTATGGCTGAGGTTTGATTTTCTTTTTTTTTTTTTTTTTTTGCTATAAGGAAAAAGGGAAATACCGAAGTAAAGGGAAGAAAATGTAGAGATGCCGCATGGGGGACAATGGTTTCTCGATACGACAGAAAAATCCTACTTCGATCAGTATATGTACAATATGTACATACCATAGCGCGTGCGCGCACACGCTTACCTTTTCTTTTTTACCCCCCCCCCAAAAAAAGATCTCATAAAAATTAAAAGAATCGCCGAAGCATTCGGCTAGGATTTTTCTTTTGCGGGATTTTTTTTTTTTATGAGGATTGTAAATTCCCTGCGGCTCGCCACCGGTCGAAGGAGACAAAAAAAACAAAACAAAAAAAAACAAAAACTTTCAAGCGAGCGTCCGGCAAGCGTCGGCAATCAGGCTCTTAATAACGGACACGTGCTTTTCGATCGAAAAACTCGCGAAAAAACTCGCTGACAAGCGTCCCCCTGAAAAGACTCCCGCAAAAAGGAGCATATAACGAGAGCTATGATGTCGCGGACAGCGTATTTTTCTCCTATTGAGCTACGTTTAAAACCAATTATCGGCGGTTAACACGAATTCCGGTCTGCAAAGCCGACAAAAAGCGGTAAGAAAGAAAAATATTTTCTTTTATGCACATAAAATGAGACTCGCACATGTGAATCACTTGAAGCAAAATCACGATAGGTACATCAGAGTACATCTTAAGAAATGATTATAAAAAATAATACAATCATGATTGTTTGCGAAACATGCAAAAATATATACCGGATTACGAAAACAGATTAATCGTATCTGATGTGAAAGATAGCGTCAAATATGAGATCAGAATCCAGAATGTAGCCTGCTAAGTGAGAAATTCTTATTATGGAGACACGAGTGCAATCATGTCCGACAGCATTCTTCCATAGTTTCGCAAAAGCAAACGAAAGAAAATCGTCACTCAAGATAATCATCGATCTTAATAAAGAAACAGGTCATATCGAAATTTGCCAGTAGCTACCACCTGTCCTGCTGAGAATGTTGGTGATTCGCATATTGTTTTTGTAATGTTTAACTGGCTGCACAAGTATGTGAAAGACACAATATAGAACAAAGCGATTGAATTAATTTTGACGATATTTGTTAACACACTCTCACCTGTACGAGTTATGAAACGCGATATTCATAATATTAATCTAATCTCTCTCTCTCTCTCTCTCTCTTTCTCTCTCTCTTCTATGTCATGTATATATTGAAGGGAGATCGACTATCTAAGGTAGAGCGATATATACAGAGTGTCCCCAATTTAAATGGCAAAACTTCGAGAGCGTGTAGGGGACTGAAAAACTAAGACAAAATGTCCTTTAGAGGTTTGCTCGTTTTTGCATCATTTTAGAAAAAAATCGCAAAAATTCAATCTCTCATTGTCAATTGCTCTCTTGAGTTGATTGGCACCGAATAAACTTTCTGCTTCAAGATTCCTTACATATGTAAACACTTGATGTTATCCTTTACGGTGCCAATCGATTCAACAGAGCAATTATAAGAGATCGAATCATAGATGCAGTGCACCAAATATCACTAGAACAATGTCTAGCTGCAATTAATGAAGTCAGTGCTAGATGTAATGCTCGCATTGCCGCAAGAGGGCAACATTTTGAACAATATCTGCATTAAATAGATGATAACATAAATAAAATGTAAATGAATAAATAAAAGAACGAAAACTTGTTTTGTTTCTTTCTTTGTGATTTTCTCCAAAATGGAGCAAAAACGAGCGAACCTCTAAAGGACTTTCCGTCTTAGCTTTTCGGTCACCTACACGCTCCTCAAGTTTTGCCATTCAAATTGAGAACATCCTGTATATAATGACAAACCAATTAAAGAAGGCAAAGAAATTACGATCGTGTACGATTTCAGAGATCTGTTTTATCGACTACGTTTTTTTTATCTACTGTATATAAACGAAAAAAAAATTTATCGAGTTGATAAAAAGAATTTGTTGGTATATTATATTCTCCGATTAACCATTCGATCGCGGTGAAAAATTCGTAAAAAATAATAATTTGCTTTCTAAAGTCTCTAGAATATTTTTATCGTATCCATATTATATTATATATAGTTGATTTAAATTATACCAATATTGAAATTTTTTAAATACCGAAAAACCAAATTACCAATACTAAAATTGAAAATAATATCGAAGAATCAAATACCCAAATTTGAAATAATAAAATATTGATACAAATAAAAATGTATGTGTAATAGATAAATGCTATTAATTTTACATATTCTCTCTCTCTCTCTTTCAAAGTAATTAAATTAAATCTCTTAAATTTTATAAATAAATTTCTTGAGTTTTATTTGTTTAATTATTATTTTTTACAATAAAAGCTCTATAAGAAGTAATATGCAAAATCACAGTCTTTAAGAAACAAAAACCTATTTATCTTTGTTTACTTTTTATAATTAAACATTTTATAATAAAGAATTTGTTGGTATATTATATATTCTCCGCTTATCTATTGTCGATCGTGATGCAATTCATAATTCATAGAAAATAACAAAGTTTTGGTAAATTTTAAATAATTTCAAATTTTCTATTAAAATTATTCTGTCAGTGAATAATATATATTATATTCTATATATGTATTCTCCATATCCTAGACAAAGTTGATAGTTATCTACGTTATCTATTCATCGATCACCAGCCGATAAAATAGCTAGTTATTTACGTTATCTACTGACGACGCCATCAAAGGATAAAATAGAAAAATTTGCCGATATATTAAATTCTCCCTTATCCATCGTCGATCGCGGTGCAATTCAAGGATAAGCAAAGATAATATTATTCGGATAAGAAAGCAAAGATAATGTTATTTTTTCAAAAATGTGATTTCTACAAATTTTATAAAATAAGGGGACGTCAATATTGGAGAGAGAGAATGAGAAAAAAATACGCAGAGTACTTGGAGAAAAAGAGAGAAGAAAATATGACGGATTTTCTAAATATGAAAATATATGAGGCGATTAAAGATGAAACATCAAAAAATGAATTTACTCACCGCATTATTATCATAATCTGTCTCGGCTAGGGTTGCCATAATAAAATTTTCAAAACTGGAACTTATAGCTCAAAAACCCCGGACATTTCGCTTGCAACCCCGAACATATATAGAAAAATGCGAATATTAGGTTAACAAGTTGGTTATAACAATAAATCAATAATTATTTTAGATTTTGTTAGTATTTATTGTTACAATAAAATGAATAAATTAAACATGTTTTTAATTTAAAAGAAATTTTATTATTAGGTATCTATTTACCTTATATTGTACATGGTTAATTAAATTTATAAAGCAAAATATTTAGGAATATCCTTAAACTCCGGACATTATAATTACCCCGGACACATTCGAAAAATCCCCCGGACGTCCCCGGATGCTCTGAAAAAGAGGACACTGTCCGGAGACAAGAAGACGTATGGCAACACTAGTCTGCGCACTCGGCGCATACATCTTTTTTAGATCGGAATTTCACAGGAGCGAGTAATATAAATTATCACGCGTACCGTGAATAATGATACAGCATTACAAGATTACTTACGACACTCATGACCACTTCCGAACACTTTGGGCGCGTTCCATTTCACGACCGCACCGCTCGCGAATATCATTTCATCTTTGTTGTTCACCAAAAGTTAAACAAAGACAGATGATGCTTGCGAGCGTTACGGTCGTTAAATGAAATGCGTCCTTTGAATCATGAAGGAAGAGTAAGGATAATTATCTAGCTAGATTGAAAATAGTCACGAAAAATGTTCCGTATGTGGCCAGGTTTGCCAAATGGAATAACTTGGACCAATTCGTCGCCATCTTGAGTATTCGTACTATATATAGTATCATGTTTAATTGTATTAGTGATCAGTAAATGTGTTGGATGACACACTACTTACTAATTACTACCACAACTAAACGTAACACTATACGTATACGAATATTCAAGATGGCGACAAAATAGTCTAAATTATTCCATATGGCAAACCTGGCCATATATAGGGAACATTTTTCATGACCAACTTTTTTCTTTTCTACACTATCGAGATAACTCTCCTTACTCTTCCTTTATGCTTTGAACACATGTCTTCGCGCCTTAGGTAACATGGGTGCGTTACCCTGCGCAGTAGTCTGCGCAATAGACGCGCTTTCGACGCGTCCCTAAGATATTCCATTATTACGAAAATGAATCTAATTTTGTCCTGCACGATAGATGGATGTATTGCAAGAATCATCTGAATTTCTGGTTCGATCACTCCCGAACACTTTCGACGAGTAAAAAAGCCGCGATTTGATTTGTACGCTTGGCGATGAAAATAAACTCGCCCACCTGTTAACAGCATTGTACCAACGATGATTAATTAATGATTAATCTGTATCTTCAACACTCGCAATTATATCTACACCATACATACTGTAAACGGGCGCTGAATATCCAACTTCCGATTCCATTAGGACATTGTAATCCAATACCGGCATTCCGAGTTTGTATTTCGCGTTTGAATTGCAACGCGAATTATTTGCAAATACCAACTCTTTATTAAACGCAATATTAACGCGACGTGTATTAAACGCGCCGAATATTAACACGCGAGAGTTAGAATCACCGAAGACTCTTGTACTAACTTTCGTGATAATCGAGACAGACAACACAACACTAACAAGTGAGAGAGAGAGAGAGAGAGAGAAATATTCTCGGAATTAAGCCCGGCTACCGGGCACTTTATATAGGATAAAGCTGTGTGTATGTCCCATACAGCACCGCTAGATTGCAATAACATTTTTCTGCAAGATTGCAATATTGCAGAACCACTGCGAAATGTTGCTGCAACGTTGTTATGATATTGCAGCAACAGTAAAATGTCTGCCTACAGAAATATTGCAATATAATATTGCAGCAACATAGTAATATAATATATATGCAATAATGCTTTATGTATATTTATCGACATAATATCCCTAACATATGAAAAAAATAATAAGAAATTAGGCCTATAAGAGTCAGGATCTAGCGTGTATATAGTTTTTCTGTATTATAATAATAACGAAATTATAAAATGTAAATTTTTTAGTACACATTCGACTTCCTTCAGTGACAGAGAATATCTAAGAGAAATAAGAAAAATCTCAATTTGCAATTGCGTAAATTTACAATTGTTTTGTATCCGAAATATTCAGATATCCGGATGCAAAAAGATTGTGGTGAATTTACGCATACAACGAGTTTTTTCACATCTCTCTTGTCTTTATATAATCTCAAAATTTATTTATTAAAATCTGAAGTATCTTTTGCATATTAGAAAATTATTATGAAATTTTTGATTTTATATAAGAATGGAAACTATTAAAAGAATTCTTAGTCCAATGTCTGAACCCCTGTATTAGGGTCATATCATACGACTTAAATTAACAAAAATACAATAGTTATTATATTTTTTTAATCTTACTAGCCGCTCTTTGTAAACTTTATATAATCATCATTATTAAAAATTAAATGCGGAATAGATAGCGCAACATGCGCCGCTTAGTGGTAAACGAATGAACTAGCGATTATTGAATACTTTTTTTGTAATATTTTCGGAACGTTGCTGTAACATTGCTAAAGTTATATTGTAAAATAATGTCTTTGCAATATTTCTGCAACATTAAACTGCAATATGCAATATTACAATGTTGCAGCAATGTTGTTGCAAGCTTCAGTGCTGTATGGGGTGTTTGCACGAGTTTGGAAATATGAAATTCATGGCATTTCTGTTATAAACAAAAAAGAACAGAAACGATTCACGGCGGGAGGGGGAGGGGGGTGGGTGGGGGTAAGGGTTGGAAAGGCAAAGAAAAAAATATATTTCTCGCGTATTTCGACCAGATTTTTATCTAGCAAAGATAAATTATTTAAATTATTATGTACCTTGAATATAACGAGAAATGTCAATGAGAACAATGAATCTTTTTTTTTCTGTATGAGATAACGAGTAAAATGTGAACATGTGAAGAGTATTGTACAGGTAAAAAAATTCTGTTTTCTTGTTGAAAAATATGACGGTTTAAATTTTTGTGTTAAATATTTAATACATTCATGTGTTGAATTTAACATATTGCTCTTGTGTTAATTGAACTCAAATGTTAAATTATTAAAGCGATTGAAAAAAAGTGTAAAAATAACCTGCACTTTTAATTTTACACAATAGATATATTTCGTATTATTAATGATAAGATTTATCTGTTAAAATTTACAAAAAAAAAATGTGGATTTTATTCTACAATAGGAGAATGAAAATGATTACAAAACATCAATAACATTTTTTCAAGTTAATTTTATCATTAAAGATACGTTGATGTTACACAAATTTTATTTTATATTATTTTGAGATTTGCATTTCTTTTGCGTTCAAATATTTACATAGTATTAAAATGATCTCGTAAATATTGCAAACGTTAAGTGTGGAACATGCTTAAGAGAATCTTAGAATCGTATCATAGTATTCTAACAGAATCGGAAGTAACGTTTACTTGTCTTGACATTCGTCTACATTGTATTATGTTATTTGTAGCGTCGTGATAACTTATTGTGCAAATATAATCGCGATGAAGCATCGGAAGGGCAAAGGCATCAAAGGAATGGAATTAGTTGATCGCTATGATTAATGCGGTGACTGCTGTGGTTGTCATTCTATTATGGTACAATATTACGATCGTCGATAGTCTCGTTATATCTGTGTGAATTACAATTTTAAGTTAGATTAAGTATTGGCAAATAAATATATAGTATAGAGAGTACCAAAAATAGTATCGGACTAAAAATAATGTCGTAATGCAATATATCGCGTCGGTAGTGCAAATGTATGACAGTTCCGTCTCGTGAGCTTCATGCAACTATAAATCCAAATATTGTGTCAAACGTATTAATAAAATTATCGAAAATTTAATCATTTCCGGGAATAAATATCGCTTACAGATAAACGTGTACTATCGAAAAAGTGCCAAAAAATTATATTGGCTGATTGTCGTATGATGGATAATATAATATATTGTATTGATAGTAGTGTGATTGATGACGGGATGCGAGGCGCGACTTATCGCGCGAGGTTTTTCGAAAACTCTTAATCCCTTTTACACTTCATTTCCGGCAAACTTAGTATACGCAGATAAAGAGAGAATCACAGTACAAAAGATATATACGAGAAGATCAATTTTCTAAAAATAATAATTAAATTTATCACACGCGAGAAAGCTTCTTCTATAAATCTGATTTCTCTGCTCTTAATTCCAATTTATAAATTGCAATATTTTTATAGGATAGTTTTCACATTTAAACGCTTCCATTTAATACTTGGTTTTATATGTTGCGCCGCCTAAACCGAACAGCGACCAAGCTTGTACTTTAAAGCTCGAGCAACCAAATAGGATGAAATTCTGAGCGCGAGAGACAGCAAATCTCACGTCTATGTATTATCGTCCTTTTGATGTCCATCTCAAAGCCGGACCTTGTTGAGCTTACATTCCTCGCTGTTGTAAGCACAGGGAGGTAGAAGCTGTAAATTTCCACATCCAAACAGATACATCATTGGCGGATTGTTATCACTTTTCATAATACGTCGTTTTATGTATATTCTCTTTATGTTTATATTGTAAAATTATAAGATCTCTTATATATATAATTTCAAAAAATTCTGCCAACACCACTAAAAAAGAAAAAAAAAAAAAGATAATAAAATCCAAACAGTTTGCAAGAGACGAATTTTGCTTCGAATAAAAATGCATAATACATGTGGATTTTGTGCAAAATGATATTAATAAATAGAAAAATTATATAATCAAAATTGAAAAATGACATCTCTCTAAGATTATATATATTGTATATGTGCGCTTGTGAATAAAATATTTGCTTTACATTACTTTATACATTTATTCCGTATGCTTCGAAAAGCTGTAAATTAATAATAAAATATATTAAAGCATTAAATACAGTTTATAATATTTGTAAACCGTACATTGTGGTCTTGCATAAATAATGAGTTCAATATTCTGATAATGTTTGCACAAGGTTCCTAAAAATATTCAAAACGTTGATTAAGGTAAATGAATAACATGATAGTCATTCCCAGATGCCGTTTGCCAAAATTACGCGAAACTCGAGTGCCATCCCTGTATCGTTGGAATCTGGAGTGTACTGGACAATATAGGGAGACAGTCGCACAGCGGGGCTTTATTAAGCTTATTAACGGAACATACAAGGGTGGACGTACCTACGTCGGTGGTCGGGGAAAGTATAGCTGCCGAAAGGGACGTGAGGATGGAAGGTAATGGTGGCTAGAGAGCTGTGTATTTCAACTCGTTTAATGCGGTGCATTCGAGACCTCTATTTGTCGTATCTAATATCATCTTGTATCTATCTTTTCATTTTTACCGCCTCTGCCAGTTATCCTTCAAACGAGGCGATAGAATTAACTGAAAGAAGCATTTCAAGCGGACAATTTTAATTAAGCATTAATGTTTAACGATGAAATCGTGTATCTCTTTATATATTACTGATCTCGTCAAAGTTGTATCCGTAATTTTCCCTCTTCCCATAATTGAAGAAATAATTATTTTTAAAGGCTTAGAACGTCCCGCGCGTGCAACGTTGTATTCTATTGAAAATTATTACTAAATAGATAATATATATATATATATATTTTTTTTAACGCTGGAAATTAAATATAAAATAATATATATTTTTTAACGCTAAAAATTGAATATAAAATTCAAGATTTCCAATCTCCTCGCACTATCTCCCCGATAAATTTTTTATTTCTTCACCCGCCCTCGTTTCATCGCGTGCTCTCTACAAAAGAATTATTAACTGCACGCTTCGTAGCCGAATTAATGAAAGACGAATTATATCGACGGAAACGGAAAATGGGGAAAAATTATTCCAGTACGATCACGAATAGATCAGATTCTTACTTTTTTTTTGTTTTCAATAATATAATACTTGCTAATACCAAATATATATATATTAGGTGTACAACTTTGCTTCCGCCGTTTTCCTATAGATGGCTTTAGCGGTAAGTAGCGGTCGAAATAAATAGATCATAGACGTCATGCGATAAACCTGGGCATCTGTCGACATAACCCCATAGAAACATTAGTCGATTTGTGTCCGCATCATAAAGTTATTCTCGATTGAAAATGTCAGTTTACGAGCCAAATTCTCGTCATTTGCGGGAGGTTTTAATTTTCTGCTTCAATATGAAGAAATCTGCGGCTGAGGCTCATCGAATGCTCTCAAATACTTATGGTGAAGCCGCTATTAGCGAAAGAACGTGTCGCGAGTGGTTTCAACGCTTCAAGAACGGTGATTTTCACGTCGAAGACCGGCATAGCGGTGGAAGAGAGAAGGTTTTCGAAGATGCAGAATTGGAGGCATTACTTAATGAAGACTCGAGTCAAAGTCGAAAAGAATTGGCACGATCATTGGGAGTGGACAATACTTTGAATCATAAATGTATAACCAGTTTTTTACAATAAAGCTTCGAATTTCGGAAAAAAAACAGCGGAAGCAAAGTTGTACACCTAATATATATATATATTTATTTATTATTAATAATTCTTTACGACTCCACATTATGTATTTAGTTGTAAAACTATTTTAATATGACTTATATAACTGCATTCGCAAACTTCTATATTTCAAATTCATCTGTACTTCTTTTTAAACAGATTTCCAAAAGCTTTATGTTCGTAATAAAGTTTACCGTTGCAAATATACATGCGCACGTAAGAACTGAGGGAGATGAGAGCTCAAGTATGTAAGGGCCACGGTGGATTTGCTCGTAAGCTGACGGAACAGGAACGATCCTCGTCTAATCGCATCCCTAGTCCTGATTTAGGACGGGATTTTAATTACGTAGGGTCAGTAAGTGCGGCTGTCCACTTGGCACAAGTATGCCTCCCTTATTTATAGTTCATTAGCTCGGCTTTCGCGTAGAAAGCAAATTAACTTACGCCTAGCGACACTCTGCCTTTGTCCAGAGAAAACGAAAACTTCTCCTTTATCGTTAAAAATCTTGTAGCGAAAAACGTATTATAAAATATATCCTTCTAGATTGCATTACTATTATAATGTATAATTGTCTCAATATTGCATTAAAAACGTTATATTATTATACAATTAAAGTTATATTAAAAACAAAGAGTTCTTTTTTTTTATATAAAGTGGTAATTATCAAAGATTAAATCATAAGGGAAGATTTAATTATCAATATTATTATTAATAGCAAAACTATATTTTATTTTGATAATCAAAAATTGAATCCTTCCACGAGAGTGAGTTTCTTTATTTAGCAAAAAATAGATGAAAAAGAAATTTGCGCGATTGTTAAACGACATATATATATAACATATCTATCGAATAATACACTTTATGTAAATCGACACTTTTTTTTCTAAGAAAACAGTCAAAGATATAGCGGTCTTTGTGAGCTTTTCCGGTGGCGCTGGAAGTGGCTCAGAGCGATATCGTCGCGTTGATAATAAAAAGCGTCAAAAGATCTTTCTATTTAGTTTGGTCGCCTGCTGTCAATTATCTCGTACTGCCTAACGCAACTGTCGGACATAATCTGGAACCGGTTGAATAATGTCCTACTGATATTTTTGTTAGATCAAACATCGTCCAAACTGACCTTTAATTTGCACAAGAACCTAAAGAATAATTATCGTTATAAAGAACAATATTTAGTATTAGGTGTACAACTTTGCTTCCGCCGTTTTTTTCCGAAATTCGAGGCTTTATTGTAAAAAATTGGTTATACATTTATGATTCAAAGTATTGTCCATTCCCAATGATCGTGCCAATTCTTTTTGACTTTGACTCGAGTCTTCATTAAGTAATGCCTCCAATTCTGCATCTTCGAAAACCTTCTCTCTTCCATCGCTATGCCGGTCTTCGACGTGAAAATCACCGTTCTTGAAGCGTTGAAACCATTCGCGACACGTTCTTTTACTAATAGCGGCTTCACTATAAGTATTTGAGAGCATTCGATGAGCCTCAGCCGCAGATTTCTTCATATTGAAGCAGAAAATTAAAACCTTCCGCAAATGACGAGAATTTGGCTCGTAAACTGACATTTTCAATCGAGAATAACTTTATGATGCGGACGCAAATCGACTAATGTTTCTATGGGGTTATGTTGACAGATGCCCAAGTTTATCGCATGACGTCTATGATCTATTTATTTCGACCGCTACTTACCGCTAAAGCCATCTATAGGAAAACGGCGGAAGCAAAGTTGTACACTAATACCTGCATAGAGAGCATTATTCTCAAAAAAAAAAAAAAAAAAGATCGAGATTGTCCGTTTTAATATATTAAATAGGGGGTTACTTTTGATAATATATTCCATCTATGTCAAGGGAAAGTGTAAATTGTTTGTACGTTTTGCATACAAGCACACATATGATTAAAATCAATGCGTTATTACCCAGAATCGTAAGAAAAAGTTTGAGAGACGTAATATCTTAATTCTTGGTCCCATACTTATTGGTACTTGCGTAACATACAAATAATGCGGTCATAGCGGTTGCGGTTTCGCGATTGATCGTAGTGTCGATTTTTGCGGCGATTCCGAATGTTTTCGCGATGCGGATAGGCGAGCGATCGGTAAATTCACCCCCATACAAGGAGCAGTCCCAAGAAGTTAATCACCTATATCTTGCGAACGCGACAAACCGCATCTACCTTCTCGATTACGCTTCAATAAACCACAGTGCAATAAACAGTAGCATCACGTGACCGCGATTCAGAATTTTTCGTGGAATACTGTTCTAAAAGCAGAGGGTCGTATAAAAATCTGAAAAATTACGACGTTTCCTAGATTTTCCGTGTTGTCCAATAATGAACTGTAGCACACATGACGGATGAATTTCTTAACAATTTATATGGAGAAATAGAAAAACTTGTATAAATATTTTATAAAATTTTCGCCATCTTTGACGTAATGTGAGATTGTCCAATTGTTTAGACAGCAAACTACGTGATTCGTAGAATTTTGAGCGAAATCCCGCCAGGGGTTTCTTCGAAAAGATCATGGGTTGTATTTAATTTATGCAACCATGGCCGATCTCCTTTTTGTTAAAGAGTACCATTCGCTTGGTCCAGCGTGCGCTCCGGCAAGAGGCATCGAGATCCAAAGCTTTCACGGGGAAGGTAAAGGGATGGAGGGAAGGAAGAAGAGATGGGTAGCGCGGGTAGAGGTGCGAAGGAAGAAAATCGCACGGGTGGGGCGAGCGATGCACGATGCGGGAGAATCGGACCCCTCCATCTGCTTCCCCAACGAGAAGCTCCGCCTCCAGAAAGCCGAGTGACGTCACGCGGACACTTGTTACGCCTTGCCATTGCTTGTGATGGGATGCTGTGCCGCTGAGATTTTGCGGAAACCAAAGGAAATCAGTTGACAAAACATGGCAAAGGCAACGAACAAATTTATCTCCCTCGCACAAAATCTTCCTTGATTCGTAAACCAATAGCGAGCCTTCTTGGTCCCGCCCCAGCGCTCTTAGAAAATTTTCCTTTAATCACAAAAATAAAAAATATTGTTTTAATAAATATTATTAAATATTATAACATTTAATATTATAAGTATTACAAGTACTATATTAAATACTATTATAAATGCTGTTATATAAATATTGACCACGAATAATATTTTAATAAATATTATATCAAAAACTGTACACTATTCATATATAACTTGTATAATACTATAGTATAATAATAAATATAATAAATACCATATATTACAAATATACTATTAAAGAGTATTTTAATAAGTACTATACATAAGCATAAAAATCATAATAAATTACATCTTCATATATTGCTAAATTACATTATGGATACGCGTAATGGGAGATTTATTATTAGACTATATCGCAATCGCATGACGCGTTTTCTAAACCCTCCCCTCCGCCCCGCCCCCCCCTCCCCACCCAACCCACATCGCGGATTTCCACTCGGCGAAGAAAGGAGGGGAAGAATCTTGCCCGAAGGCTGGACCATCGTATCGCGGTTATCGGGAGGCTGGGCCATTGTGGGAAATCGCGCGATAACGTCGAGAATTTCGTCGGTATTTTGTCTCTTATCGTCGCCGTGATGTGGCCGTGAGCAGCGCCCTGATAATCGCCAATCTCGACCAACTAATTTTTCAATCGATGCATCTCGGATCGCGATGTATCTATCTCTCAAACTTTTAGATCCCCGGGAACAATCTCGGGGGGATGTTTCAAAACTAGTCGCTCTTGAATAAATTAACGCACGCGCCAATCGCCATATAGAAAAATTATGAATGCGTCGTACTTGCTGACGCATGGGAAGTCCCGCGAATTTATTTATTCTCATGCGTATCACGTCTGCCGGCTCGTGAGGTTGGCGAACTGGGTCGACCAGACACAGCCGGGGAAAGAATGCCATCGTCGTCGTCGATGACGACGTCGACGAGATGCACCACCACCTTCGATGATCGCGAGTTCGAAAAGTGGAACGGGGGGAGGGTGAGGGAGGGGTGGGGGTGGGGGGTGGGGGGGCGGAAGGAGAGGCGGCGGCGTGCCGTGCGCGTGGTGGGAGCGGCGGAGAGAGAGAGCGTGTAGCCCGTTTCTGCCCGTCGAGGGGGCGTCAGTTCGGTGGCGTAAGCGGCGGCGGGGGTCCAGAATCATCGGGGCTTAGGCCGTCCCGGGACCGCTTACGCGCGGAACACGCGGTCCGCGCGGCATTACGTCGCGCACCGCCGACCGCGACTGACGTTCGATGCGAGAGAGTCGATGGTCGTCCCACCGATTGTCGATTGCGATCGTGATGACGGGGCCTCCCGTCGATGGAAACGTCAGTGGATGTTACGCGGGAAAAGTGCGCCGTTTATCCGAGTGTAACGCCGCGTGACGTTATTATCGAATTCGTGGAATCTGGACGTCTGGACCGTCGACAATCCGTTGGCAACAACCTGTCGGAATCGAGGGATCGTCGATCGAACGATATAGGTAGTGCCGCTGGCCGATTGGGTGTCCCGAGAAAGAGAGAGGAAGAGAGATAGATGACCTGACGATTATTAACCGAGCGTTGAATGAACTGCTGATAGACAGTGATAGATGTACTTTAAATCGGCGAACTCTCTACGGTCACGCGTCGCGTAAGAAAGTGCAACGGTACATTGCGAGAAAACAGCTGCCGCGTCGGATCACGAGGCAAAACCGGAACCGGTGATCCCGAGACTCCCGCCTCGTAACTATGACGATCTCGCGATCGACGATGAGAATCGATGCAATCGTCGAGGAAGAAGAACGACTGATCAATTACGTACGGCGTGGGACACGCTGGTAGCAAGAGGTAGGACGCGAAGTCGCCTTCGTCGGCGAAATACGTAAGTGAAAATCACGACGTCCCGATCGGGGAGTACATCCTTGGGCGACGTTGGGCGGCTACTGGCCGATGGGATGCATCTACCGGTGGGTTCCGTGGGCTTGGGGGAGAATTACGGCACCGTTGGATCCCACGAAGGGACCGCCGGCCCGTGCGGTCCATCCCTGGCGCCGCTGCAAGGTGTAAACAGCAGGTATCAGCAGGTAGACGACGCCGACGTCGGAGGTGGAGGCGGCGAGATGAGCGAGAGTGCCGCCGTCGGCGAACTATGGTGGACCGAAAGACTCGTCGGCGAAGCGCAGGCGGAACATCCTGGAGAACTGGTCAGGACAGGTTGGTGTTTTCATCGAGCGGATAAAAATACTGAAAGAGAGTAACAAGTGAGAGGATAGAGGAAAGAGAGAGAGAGAGAGAGAGGGATGTCCATTTAAAAAGATTTGATCCTGTCATGTTGATTGAATATTGGGCAGATCATGTAATAGCGATCTTCTATTAGAATCGTTAGCGTTTCAATTTGACGTCAAATTGTATTAAGCGATCGTTTTAAATCTATGGGATCTTTGTTTCAGGATCGCCGTACTTTTTATGCAGTCAACTGCCAACGCATTGGCGGTCCAACAAGACGCTTCCAGTTGCGTTCAAAGTAGTTGCTCTTGGCGATGTTGGCGACGGAACTTTGGTGACGGTCCGCGCTGGCAATGACGAGAACTGTTGCGCGGAATTGCGAAACTCCACCGCGTTGATGAAGAATCAAGTCGCCAAGTTCAACGATCTTAGGTTCGTCGGTAGGAGCGGTAGAGGTGAGTTCCCTTCTCCGATCGTTTTCTATTTCCTTATCTTCTTAAATTTCCAAACGCGCAATATTTTCCGAAGAGGAAAACATTTTTTGCGCGTAAAGGAAGAGAAGGAAGGTGTATATATTTGAGAAAGCGGCGTGTTAACGTTTCAATTGTATTCTCCCGAAAACACAATTGTATCTTTCGTCATATATGAAGTCTATACGCGAGAGAATCTGTATAGTGTGTTGTGTATCAGGACGAGCGAAAGCGCGTGCCGCGATTTCCCTCTAAAATCACGGTTATTGTAATCATCATCATCATCATCATCATCATCATCATCATCATCATCATCATCGTCGTCGTCGTGCCACCCTCATCCATCCCCGTGCGTCCCCATTCGCGAGTTGCCGCTCTCCTACCACCCCCTCCCCTCCCACCCAGAGTCATTACTCGATGTCTGCCGCAAGCCCCAACCGAGCATTCGAAACAACTGGCCGTTAATCAGAAATCATCCGACGGATATGGACGGATATGAACGGAGAGGATGACTTGCCAAAATCAAGCAACGCTTTCGATCGATGCTCTTGACTTGTTTAATTTTCCACCCTAATTTTCTGTCAACCCCTGCGGCTCTTTCGCGCACATATCTATTAACAAAAATATCTCGCCAAGCAACGTCGAGAGAAATTAAACCGCAATGACGAATATTGTTAATGCAAAATATTTTCATAATTAATTAACGCAATAGAAATTTAATATCGCATATATATCGAGAAGGATAACATAGGATCTCGCGAGTCTTTGTTCTTGTTAAGGAGGAATTAGACGGATCACAGCTATATGAAAAATTAATAAATCTAATACATCTTTAAATTCAAAAATTTGACATTACGCACATTTAAAGCACTTTTAGCCCTTTAAAATATATTTAATCGATAATTAATTTACGAGTTAAAATAAAGATTTGTCCTGCAAAATATAATTTAATCTCAAAATTCAGTAAATATGATCTTGTATCGAATTAACTTTTTGTAACGATCGTACGGAAAAATTTGTGAAAACAAAAATTTTAATTCTACATCACATCTTTCTTTTAAGCCATAAATTAATTATTAATTTTATATTTTAGAAGATTATGAATACTTCGTGTGCGTGTATGCGAAATTCATGAATCTCGAGATGTATCGGAGTTATTAACTTCTGACGTGGCTGATCCGACCTACCTTCCCCCTTCACACGATTCATCTTGATATTTGCAATTCCTTGGACCTGTTCGCGTTCTCGAAACATCGATCTCCCGGCCGATAATAATTATTCACGAATCAGTAGACGGCTTTGCCAAAGCCGACAAATGCATTTTGCACCCCCCATGATCCGGAGGGCGCGTTTATGAATTAACGGATCCGGATTGCTCGTTCCGTAGCGCGTCATCTATGTTTCATTTGATTTCATCGTGAAGAGCAGGGTTAGCGATTTTCATTCTCCTGACGCACCCGGTGCATCAGGTCCCCGAAGTCAATTAGCGAAAGAGACACTTCCCTCGCCGAAAATCCTTCGGTCCCTTTGTCCATTTTACGGCTCGTTCGCGTTGTTACGTATTTTTTCCTCTTTTTTTTTAGTTTTTTTTTTTGTTTGTGTTTTTGTCGTTTCAATCTCTCCCCGATAATCCATAATACTCAATTTCGGCGATTGACCAAACCGCCCTCGGTGTGTTGATACCGGCCACCACCATCATCGGGCGAACCGGCCGGCCCTCCTGCTATATCATGGAGGTTTTGTTTCCGCGACTTATTAATTTGATTGAATTGCGTCGCATCGGCCGAATGCCGAACTGATTCAAGAAATTGCAGCGAGGATTTTAAAACGGGCGAGGCCACGAAAAATTCCGGGGCCGCTACATCCTCGATTAAAAAGAGCGATCGCGAGATTATTTTTCAACGACTTCGTCAAGGTTCGATATTCCCTCTCGCCATTTTTCTCACCTTCGCAATTTTCTCCTACGCGCATATTCTGATTGCAATTGCTTTTACACGTGTTTTCTGTTGTCGCGAAAGGATTACGACTCCGATCGCACGCCTCGCGGTTTATTACCTCTAATCAGCCGGCTATTAAAGTCAGTTTACGCGAAGAAGGAAATAACCGCAAGCCGGTATAAACGCGATCATTTTTCCTTTCATTAAAACGTACTATTATCTCAACGCGTGGGACGTTGTTTTTTCAAAGAATGCTACATCTCTTCGTATAATTAGAGGATCTCACCATCCTGGCAATTATCGCCTCTCACGTATATTCATAAGCGGATCGTTCGAAAAAAACTGCGTCGTGAATGGAGAGGAAAAGAAACGGAATATAGTAGCGCCGAATCGGAGAGGGCCGGAATGGTGAAACGACAACGACGACGACGACGACGACGACGACGACGACGATCGTTCCATCATCATCGCCGGGGTCGGCCCGTGCCTAATAATTAGTAATATACCGCAGTCTATATCGACACGGCTGAAATTACCACCGATAGTAATTATTTGACAATCGCAGAGACATCCTGTTGGGAGACTCGGGGACCTCCGCTCCGTCCCTACCATCGACGCGCGTCCGCTCGCCTATCCCCCTGCCGCGTCCCTCCTTAGCCTTTCTACCCCGTACGTTTGCTGCTCGCTTAGCCCTACGCGACCTCGTCCCCTCCGCGCGTCGCCACGAGTATTAACGGACGATTTCCAGTGGTTTCAAGCTCTTGTGTGTGGGCGAGTTTAGGCTGGCGCGCTCATCTCATCGTCGGTGTGTTGCCAACGCATCGACACACACACACACACACACACACACACACACACACATATGCAGGGAAAGAGAGAGAGAGAGAGAGAGACGGGAGAATCGTGAGTAGTCGAGCTATGATGCTGCACGTTATATAGGTGCCACATACGCGTGGCCCGGTTTTGTCTGTCCGTCTGTTCGACCTCCCGCCCGCCCGCCCGCCCGTCCGTCTGTCCGTCCGTCCGTCCGTCCGTCCGTCCGTCCGACCGACGACCGTCCATCGTTCGCGAATGCACAAGCCGGGTCCTGTCTCTGCAGATGACCGTTCCCATCATCGAGTATTAACCGCAGGTCCGGGTGCCGGTGACGGGGGAGTCGGCTGTGCGGCATTATTAGCCCCAAATGCGATGGACTCTGCCGAGGGGGTGGTACGGGACGTGGGTGCGGAGAGGGGGGCAGGGGTAGGGGGGAAGGACAACGCGCGCGCGACCCTTTACTCCGATCGGCCGCCACCTTCCCGACCCCTTCCCGACTTTGGCGAGACCCCCTCCCCCCTTCCCCCCGTCCCCCTCCTCCTCGGAGTTTTCTACCCCGGACACGTCGGCGTGTCTTCAGAATTCTTCGAATATGTGAGAATCCTTTTGCCTTTATTCGCATCCACTATTCCAATTTCGCCGATTTCCTTCCTTCGTCCAAAGTTAAATTCTTTTCCTTCCCTCGCCCACCCCTCCCGCCCACTCCCATTAAAATACAAAGTTATTCGGTATACACCCCGTCATTCGCGCAACGTCTGATCGTGAATCGAGCATCTTCTTGAGGAAGAATCGTAATCTTTTGTATCGTCCTATTTCGCGAAAACGCGAAAAACGACGCAACTTTGCGCGCGACAGATGAACGACGATGATGGGCAATGACGGTCCGCGAGAGATACGGGGACCTGGGAACGGGGCGCGACGGGGGATGGCGGCGGCGGTGGCGGCTCTATCACGGAGAGAAGTGCGGAGAGAGCCGCGGTATAACTGGGATATAACGCCATGTAGCTCCGCAGTCAGTTGCAGTCAGCTCCCCGGGGGTGGCGCGCGGGGGGTTGGGGGTGGGAGTCGGGGGGTTCGGGCGGGGGGGGGGGAAGGGGCCGGCGGTGTTTGATGCCGGTTATCATGTTGACAGACACAGCGAGCGAGGTGGAACTCTGAATTCACCAAGGGGAGACAATTACAAATCGTTGACATTTACGCCAACACAAACGATTGCATGTCCGCGGCGCGTGTTAGGTATCGTCTCTATTGGGGCGTAAACAGCAGTCTTGCCACCGTGTTTCGTTTCGTTCGTCATATCGGACAAGCTGACACCGTGTGAGAGTTTCGGTCGCCGCCATCATACGGATGATGGCATCGTACACGAATCCGTTTCCCAGTCAAGTTATCGCCTACTGCCTGACGGCCAGTCTCCGGGTCTCCGGGTTGAGACGGTTAAACCGGACTTCTCCGTTTCCAATCACGAAGAACGTAAATAACGAAAGGGGAAGAGAGAGAGAGAGAGAGAGAGAGAGAGAGAGAGAGAGAGAGGCTAAGAGTGTTCGGTGGTAAATTCTTGGCCGTGCGATAGAAAAACCCCCCCTCTCCACCTTGGTCCGAGGAGAGGGACAATTGGTCGAAAGAGACAACTCTGGCCTACGCTTCTCTCAAGCGGAAGAGCCGCGAAAGAGCGGCGAATTACCGAATGCATATTAGCGCGCGATGGGCCGTTTAAGAGCGCGTAGTCAATCTCTCGACGGACGTTTATGGAGAGGGAATTAATATACCGGACCTTCAACTTGCAGACCTTCGCCGATGATATATGTAGACGACCGCTCCACCCCCGAGCATCCACTCCTCTTCTATTATCTTTTAACGTGCTTAAGAATACCGAGGCTCCGTTAGGATCTAATAGAGACGATCGTAATTGCTTGAGTGGCAAATTATAAATCGAACTCCGCTCTCGTCGTACTTAATCGAAGATAGAAATACGAGTATCTTTGTTAGCACTCGGTGGATCACAAGCAGATGTGCACTTAAATCTTTATATGGACCGTTTATTTTGAAAGCGGTGTAAGTCCTTTGTTTAAAAAAATGAGATATGACGTAATTTATGCTTAATTTAGTGTAAACTTTTTGTTTATAACTAGTTAGTATTTAATATCTTAAAAAATGCCAATGCTTTGTTCAATTTAAAATTGGCCGGTAAAAGAAATTGCGTAACCATTGATTATGAAAGTGGTGTAAGTCCAATTTCCATCGCGATGCCAGGCCTATTACATACGAAAAATATAAGGATATGCAGCAGCTATTACCTTATATACCTCCTGTGCATCATGAATATTTCAAAACACTGCCACATGAAGAGCATAAATAATTAATAATACCAATATCTTGTGTTAAGTTTAACAATATATAAATATAATTAACGTTCAAAATAAAAAATACTAATTCTATTTTATTTCTTGTTATTATTTATAAACAAAATTGGATTAATATGAAATATATTTTAAGTGATATTTGTTATTTCAAAATTGAAATTAAATGATATTTACAATTGACTAATTATGAAAGTGGTGTAAGTCCATTTGCAGCCTGGAAATATATATTATTTTAGTTAAATTCGCCTAAAAGAAATTTATATAATCAAATTATATAACCTATCATTTATTATAACCTATATTTTTTAATTGTCAGATCTGCTAACATTTAATTTTCTCGAAACAAAAGAAAATGGACTTGCACCAGTTTCAAAATAAACGGTCCATATATTGTTTTAAGTATTTGATAAATTAGAATTTAACGATATACGTATCGCGTGTCAAAATATTGACAAAAGCATGAAGATTTCGTAGACTGTTCTAATTCCTTAATTCCTCCGAGTATCTGTGCAAAACCTGGGCACAATTCTCTTAACGTTTTGGAAATTATTTACGTTTACACAGTTAGTATTGATTCTTATGGAAAATCACGTATTATAGTATTTATGACAAATTCGACAAGGAAAAAACATTTGCCAGAAAAATAAAAATTTTCATATATATTAAGAAAACTCTAATAAATATTCGATTTAGATCCACTTACTCGTTCAAAAGTTATTTACTAAAAATTATAAAAAAATATTATCTCTCTCTCTCTCTCTCTCTCTCTCTCTCTCTCTCTCTCTTTCTGTTCCTGTAAATTACTTGGTTTCTTCTTGTTTCTTGCAGCTGATTTCGGAGAATATCCACGATCAAAAGTTTTTGTCATAAATTAGAAAAAATTTTAATTGCAACCATTTTCTTTTACGAAGACATGAAAAACCATATTATTTTGCGATAACAATATAAACATAAGAAATCCTTAGGCGATTTCTCGTTAAAAAAAAAAAAAATCCAAGTCAAAGATACAGAAAATAATATTTTTTAATTGACCGCGTAATTTTACGCGAAAAAAAGAAGAATTATTTCATAAATGTAAAAATGCGATTCTATACCCTCTTTATTGATATGTTATAAAAATAAAAGATTTATAGAACATATACAATATCTCGTATAGAACGTTTACATATTCGCACATTTAATTCACCCCTCGCATCTATGTAATTCATAATTCATTGTTCTCTGTCGCAGGAAAGAGTTTCAGCATCACCATTACCGTATCGACAACGCCGCCCCAAGTGGCGACCTACACGAGGGCGATTAAAGTAACCGTCGATGGACCACGGGAGCCGCGATCGAAAACGAGTAAGTGAATCACGCGACACTTCGATCGCGAGATCTATCCAAAACGCGCCGCGCCGTTCCGGGAATTCCCTCCGAAAATGTACCGATAATTCAACGAAAGTCCCCGTACGCGGTAATGGGTAGTCATTACCGTGCAGATGGTGCGCGATGATGCAGTGGTCAACGTGCGTATCCGCGGCACGATGCGTGTTTCGGGTCGAGCTATTCGCGCGCGCGCGCGCGCGCGCATACACGCGCGTACCTATAGACGCGCGCGCGCGGGGGAGACAATGCTTTTACAAGCGCGCGTTCGTGCGCCCCGAATACTCGGCTAACTCACTTACGATATATAATTCGCCGCGAGAACCCCCGAAAAAAATTGCTAAAACATTCTGTTGGCGAACTCATTATCGGTCGGCCAAAATTGATAGGATCACGCGAAACGCAGTAAAAGTCGATAGCTGCCCCCATCCCCGCCCCGCTTCCTCCCTTCCCGATCCTCCTTCGCTTTTATAACTCGTGACTGCGTGCCCCCCCCCCCGTTTCCCCACCCCCTCTCCTCCCTACCCACCCCCGCCGCGAAACGAAAGGAGATATCGCGCGCTTGTGCGCGCCCGACTATTCGGCCCGACACCTATTTTCGGATGCACCCGCGGCGGGCGGGGGAAAAACAAAAAAAAAAAAAAAAAATGGTCGTTATTTCAATATCAGATTAATAGCCGTTGCGGAGTTTAACCGCGAAAACGGCAGTTTTTTGCGGCCGTTTCACATTTGTTGTATAAAGTATTGATGGGCGCCGTATATATATATATATTGTACATTCGCCGGGGGTCCCGCTATTTTTTTCGCAATGGCCGAGCCATTGATTGATTTTACTGATGTTTTTACTGCTTGACTCGCGCGGGCCCGTGAATAGTGTCCGAGAGCGGGCGGAGCAGGTGCAAAAACGCGCGAATCTCGTCAATTTTCCAGCTGGCATAAAGTGCACTTAACGGCGGGGTTAAAGTTTCAAGTCGCATTCATCCACATCGGTGTCTCCATATCTTTGCGGCTTTCAACGGGGCGAGGGGGGAGGGGGAGGGGGGAGGATTTTTTTTTTCTGCCCCTCGGATAAAGATGGACCTCGGATTCCGGTTTGATCGATTTTATTTTGCTACCGCTCGATTTCATAATTTGCAAATTGATAATTCGCGAATAATCTTATACAGTTACCGAACAATATATTTGACGGATATACTATTGAAACTATCCAAGCTTAATTATTTATTTTTAAGTATTAAATATTATATAATATTCTTTTCAATTTTAAATATTGCAATATATTTAATCGTTAATCTGATAAACTAAATTTTAGTGAATCCATTGAAAGATACATTATTTATAAATGATCAGAAATATTAGATCCTGCGTACGATAGAGAAAAAAATATTAGGAGTAGGAGTAAGATATTAAATATCAGGAGGAGCAATTTGGAATTATCTTACTTCAAACGAGAGAACGGTATGGATCAACGTATAATAAAATTAAAAAATAAAAATTAGAAACGATTAATCCATTCCGTTTCCTTGTTTGAAGTAAAATAATTCCAAATTGCTTCTGCTGATATTTAATATTTGATTCTAATGTCTAATATTAGGTGTACAACTTTGCTTCCGCCGTTTTTTTCCAAAATTCGAGGCTTTATTGTAAAAAACTGGTTATACATTTATGATACGAAGTATTGTCCACTCCCAATGATCGTGACAATTCTTTTCGACTTTGACTCGAGTCTTCATTAAGTAATGCCTCCAATTCCGCATCTTCGAAAACCTTCTCTCTTCCACCGCTATGCCGGTCTTCGACGTGAAAATCACCGTTCTTGAAGCGTTGAAACCACTCGCGACACGTTCTTTCGCTAACAGCGGCTTCACCATAAATATTTGAGAGCATTCGATGAGCCTCAGCCGCAGATTTCTTCATATTGAAGCAGAAAATTAAAACCACCCGCAAATGACGAGAATTTGGCTCGTAAACTGACATTTTCAATCGAGAATAACTTTATGATGCGGACACAAATCGACTAATGTTTCTACAGGGTTATGTTGACAGATGCCCAAGTTTATCGCATGACGTCTGTGATCTATTTATTTCGACCACTAGTTACCGCTATAGCCATCTATAGGAAAACGGCGGAAGCAAAGTTGTACACCTAATATTTTCTCTATCTCACGCTCATAAATGAATATATGCTTTCTACGTTTTACGTTACTCTCGCCGTATAAGAACCTAACCTAACCTACACTTATAATCCGCAATCGGCACAAGAGGCGACCGCTTTAAATGTGGAGCCGGTCGTTTAAATCGTCGGTTAGAAAATAGGCCGGACGTCACCCGGAGACGCCGACCTACTGGCCCTTTCCGAATCGAAAGAGACGACACGAAAACGAAGGCGCGCGTGTCACGTGGCGTTGATCGCGGAATAGAACACGCATGACGACATATTGCATACATGGACTTTTGGCATCGCCGATTGCGTGCCTCATCATCGGCCGGCACGGCATCCGGGGAGACAATCTATGCAGCGCAACCGGCGTTCGAGCAAAACAACCGGGCAGCGTTTTCATTGTCCTGCCAACAATGCGCGACGCCCCGCAGACACCTGCCGGCTCTCATTATTGCGTGCATAATCGCAAGCTTTTTGTTATCGGAAATCATCCCTCCGCGCTTCACCGTGTATGTGTATGCGCGCGCGCGCGTGTGTGTGTGTGTATATGCCATGGCCAGTAATCGGGCAATTTCCGTAATTCGCTATATCGTCGAACCACGCGCGAAAGGGTTTAGAATAGCGAGCCTTTTCGTTTCCTCGAAGAACAGCAATGAATCCAGCATATGAATTTTATATGAGAATAGAGTGTCCACTCCTTGGAAAAATATGGAAAACCTGAAATTCTCGGGGATTTCTTTTGTACTTGGAAAAATCAGGGAATTCTCATGAAATTTTATTGGGATTCAGAGAATCTTTTGAAACATTCTCTCTTTGATAATTTTGCTCGTATAAGCAGTTAACGATAATTCAAGTTATGAATATTAAAATATAATATTTAAAGTTTATTATATACAAAATAAATATATATGTATATATATATATATATATATATGTTTTTTTTTGTATATATTTAATGTCTTAACAAAATATTGAATATACAGTATATATTCTTTATTGTAATTTGTAGCAATAAAAAAAATGAAAAGGTTATGCAAGTGAAGAATGTTAATCTTACGAAAGTTATTCAGCTTTTTTAATACATTCGAAAATCTAACATTTGGAACTTAAGTCGCTCTGTGTTCTTTCTTCATATATGAAGAGCGTTAGAAAAAAATGCATTCGATAAAAAAAAAATTTATTTTAGAAAGTTGCAAAAAAATCTTCAAAATTATTCTCTTTACGTGGAATAAGAATATCTGAAAGATCGGAGATTTTTTTTTTAAATATTTGAATAAACACTCTAGAAAAAAAAAAACATTTAGAGATGTTTCTCTTAATATGACCCATGTTTAAATCGTTATATCGGGAAAGATGATGAAACGCAAGGTGACAACTTTGACCTTTTCCGTTAGACGGATCGCGACGAAGCAGTGCCTGAGTAATTTGTCGGTTACCAATAACGGAAATGCCAGCGGAGTTCGCGTAACGCAGAATGAATCGAGCGCGGTAAAACGGATAAACGGAGAAAGAGAGACGCGCACGTGAAACAAAGTGGCCGCTCTCGTCCGTCACCGTGGCCCCAAAATCATCGAAATGCAAGCGAGCGGAACGATATCGATGGATGGGTGCTGTCAGTCAAAGGTCGAAATTGAATTTGCTTCGTTCCGTAATTGCTCCGTATTTGGAATGTCATCTATTAGTAAGGTACGCCGTACATATATTCGCGAAATGATTTCCCGTTTTAATACGTCGTCCCACGTGTCGTCGACAATAGATTTCTTTGCCTCTCCCCTCGTATTTTCGCTTAATGATAAACGACGTTTGACGTTTCACTTCGAGAAAGTCGCGAGATCCGAATTTCGCTTCGCGAGCCGATCCGTTGATGTCAATCGATGTATTTCTTTCCCCCTCCCCCCCTCCCCCCCGTTCTTCATCTCTCTGCAAAATCGCTCGTCCGTCCCCAATCCGACATCTCTCTTAAACGCAGTTTTCGAGAAAACCGATAGCGACGAAAGGAACCATACGAAAGCAATTTCGACGGTCGGTGAGTTGTCAATCAAAATGTTAAAATTGAACCGGGCTACTTCGCGATTGGATTCCCTCGTGGCCGACTCTTGATCCCGGACACCGGTCAGAGGAAGGCTCTATCGGCGACCGAAAGGTCCGATTAAAGACCACCTCCTGATAAAGCGGCGTCGAGAGAAGTGGCAGATCTCGCGTAGCTTCCGGCTCGAGGATACGCTCGTGAATGGTATACGCTAGCTGGAAAAATTACTCGCGATTATCGTCGCGACGATCTGAAATCGCAAGCGGATGTATACGGGAAGAGGGATGCGGGGGGGGGGGGGAGGGGGAAGGAAGAGCAGAATGGATACTGCGAAATTGCTCTAGCTTCGAGGAATGAAAGAGAAAGAGAAAAGGGGAATGGATGCGAATAAAATTTTGTACGAAACGCCGCGCTGGCGTCAAGGAGAACGTAAGACGGGCGGAGGGAGGGATCGGTCCTCGCTATTAGAGAGGAGGAAAAAGCCGCGCTGTTTCCGTTCTCTCGACGGCCGCCACATTTTGATTAGATAAGCCCACTGCTCGTGCCGCAGAGAGAGATTGGAATTATTGCTCTCTGCATCCCGCCTTCTCTCTCTCTCTCTCTCTCTCTCTCTTACACACACACACACACACACACACTCGCTCTCCGCTTATCCGTACTTTAGAAGCCAGAAAGGCGATTGATGAAGGTGTTTTATACCAGCATTACATTTTTGTTTATCGTAATTATAAATGTAAAACACGTAAAATCCTAGCGTAATGCAATGTTCGTCGCGTCATTTCTCTATTTGAAATTTTTCTCGAAAGAATTCGCTTTTGTGGAAAAAAAATTTTCGCGTCCACCGTTTCAACGGAACGGACCCATTGCCGCGTAACGCTCCGTACATTTGGGGCATTATTGGCGTCCGGTACGTGAGGAGTCGTGGGATCCGCGCGGGGTCCCCTTTTACACGGGCCCCTTCGCGTAGTATCTCCTGGCGCGGGCCGCTCGTCGGTAGTCGGTAGCAGGGAATAATCTTGTAGGTATCGGTCAGAGCACTGGAGCTGACCATCTGGGCTAGCCGACAATTTCGTGCAGTTTGCGGTCGAACTTTATTTGTCGTTCGCCCTCGTGGCCGGAGGTGTCTCTTCTTCTTTCTTCATCTCGCTCTCTTTCTCTCTCTCTCTCTCTCTCTCTCTCTCTCTCTATCCTTCTTCCTTCGCGCTCCGTCTCATCTTCCTTTTCTTCTCTTTCTACTCTCCCGAGGAATAACAATTTGCGCCTAGACTCCCATTCTTTTGGCTTCTCCTCCATGTCAGTTCACATCCGTTGAAAAAGAGAGAAAGAAGGAGAGAAGCGGGAAAGGGAAGGGGGGAAAGGGCAAATGTGCCACTTTTGCTACCTACCGATAATAATCTGGAATCCAGAATTTCTGTTGTCATTCTTTCACCGGAGATATCAGTACGTAAATATCGAAAGTATTGCGAGAATCGGCTTTCGACCGAGTGTCAAGAGATACGCGTTGAATGAAATAAATCCGCATGCGTTGGACGTGATTCTTATTTTAATTTTTATTAGACTGCGTTGCCTTATGATAATGTATGTCGTCCATGCGGTCTCCGATGATTATGTAAGCGCCCGGGTTCGTGCACATGCACGAATCATGTGCATTGTGTGTGTGTGTGTGTGTGTGTGGTAATGTGTATCAGGATCCGACGTAATAGGGAATCGGAGTGCCCACGTTATGTGTACGCCGCTATACTTGGCTAGAGATTCTGTCTATCCATGGGACTTCGGATATGCGAGGAATGCTATTGAAGTCTATCAAGGGAAGAGAGGTCGAGTTTCTTCATTATCTCGCCTTATTGGTCTAATGACGTAGACGCGCGCGCTAGTCAATCTCCCCGATTTGGAGAATCCGCGTGTTTGCATCGCTGCAAAGCTCAAAAGCCACGTGAAAAAATTCAAAAGACGTTTAAGAAAGTTCGACACGTATTTTTCAGAATTTTCTCTGCAACTATCTCGCGAAATAATTTAAATTTAAAAGAAAAAATAGTTAAGAACTTTGCAGTACGAGTAGATGACATATTTGAGCAACTCAAGATTGCAAACAATCAGTACAATTCGTATCAATTCGAATAATTTTTCTTCTTCAGGGCAGCAGCATCAGCAATTCCGTGCGCTCGGCCTAGGACAAAGACCTTTCCTCGACGCGCCGACCTCGTTCAGGTCCCATCTGCGAGAACTCGAATCTTTCGGGAGGAATAAGCATCATCATCATCACAGTGGCAGTCACTTACACGACCAGCAGATCGGCAACAATGTCACCGCGAATTCGGTTAGCGGTGCCTGCACCAACCCCAACAACACCGACCCAACCGCATCGCCGGCTTCCAGTACACACCTCGGGGCTACCGGCGGCTCCTCTGCTCATCAGGATTGCTACAAACGCAGTCCTCAACACGGTGGTGAGTTCTGATTCTATAGCCTCACCCGTTTTTAGTGGATAAGTCTGTTCGATACGTCTTTTTTACGCGTAGAGATGATAGACGTAACGCATTAATATTTATACAATAAAACTGATCAAGTTTAAGCTTGATGCACATACTTCTTCTTAAGGAAGAAAAAAGAAGAATTCCAGATTAATTAACAATACAGTGAGTTTTCAAAGTATTTAAAGTATTTTAATCTGTTTATCGCGTGAGTAAATTTTCTATAAAAAAAATATTCCTATATATTTTTCATAAAAATGTTTTTTTGCACTCGTTCGTATGATAGCGAAGATTTTACCAAGTGCCAAGTATTGTAGAAACATACATCTACCGATCTATTTGCTTCTTTGGTTCGCGATGAGATATTCGTGATGCGGCTATCATCATCTCGTACTCTCCTCGCGCAGCATCCTTGTGGAAGAGCGACTCGAAACTACGCGCTAACCCCACCCAACCCTTCGTCACGAAAGGGTAAAGGGGGAGAAATTGTGGAAGGGGACTCCGGGAAGGGTGGGAGGGAAAAGAGAGGAGAACTCTGCCGTTTCGCGAGGTAATAGTTTCATACCTCGTTCCGGCTCTGCACCCTCTAATTCAACGTAATAACGACATTCAACCTGCCGTTTCCATCTCCCCTCTCGCCGATCCCTCTCGATGCACCGTTGCGTCGCCGTAGCACGAGGAAAAAGTGTCCTTCTCCTCCGTGGAGAAACGTCATCGGTCGCGAACCAGCCTACAAGCGTTGTAAGTTTTCCTCCGGGAAAGCTTTTTTTTCACCGCGGAAATTTTCCTTCGCGATAAAAAGATGAAGGGTCATCTCTTTCTCTCTCTCTCTCTCTCAAAATACCGTCTCGGCGACTACAGCAAAAATTCGTTCAGATGGCAAAAACGCCGTTTCCCTCAGCGATACGCGCGAACCCTGCGGATAGCTTCGATATTTCGAACTATCGAGATAATTTAGGATGCAAAAAGGCGGGGAAGGTCGAGGCGAGGCACTTTATTTCTGCGCGGCTCGTCTCGCATCAGCGGTCTCGACCTGATCAAAGTTAAGTAGACGCGCCCCCTGACTGGCGAGACCTCTTTGAAGCTACGTTGCGGTTTCTCTTTGCCCTAATATCCTCCTCCGCAACCACCCTTGCTCCCCCTCGCCTCTTCTCACCCACCATGCGCGCAATCGGGTCCTCCGTCACCTTCCGGATCGAGACTTCTCGTAGCACTCTCTCGAAACACCTTCTCGTGGATGGACTTGCATCGTAATTAGCTCGTTTATCCGCGCAAAAGCTCGCCAAAAGAACGCGAGCTCCGACTCGGTTAGTTACTTTGAAAAAGCAAGCCCGACGAAGATTCGGAGCCGAGTATCAGATGGCCAACGTTGGATTTCACTTCCACCACCTTCGCATGAATGGATGCAATCTTGGCGGATATTCCATTTACCGCTCATTCATTCGACACTTTTTTCGACTTCTTCACGTCTCTAATGAGCAGTTCCGATGGGCGTCTGAACTCTCCGGCCATAGTGCAAAATGACCAAGTGCGTTGGTGGATGCAATCTTCTTCCTCCCGCCGGCTTCGAAGGAGAAGAAAGAGAGAGCTATCCGTTTCTCGTTCTTGGCAGCTTCTCTACCTCGAGATAACTCTTTTCACCCAATTCAGATCTCTCTGCCGACGGTACTTCTGACATGCACGTGCACTCACGTACGACTCACGTGCACGTCTGCGTAATACCAGGGATCGATCGGTTGCTTCTCGATCGATACGAAGCTGGATCCATGTTGTTTTTGCCCTTCGCTCGCGCGACTCTTCCTTTTATCTTCTGTTCGCTTCGCTTGCGACGTTACTGAATCGAACCTATCCGCCTCCTTCTCATCTCTCTCCTCCTTCTCTTCACCTTTTACTCCCCTCGTGACTTTGTATTCCCGTGATTGCTTTCTAAATCTCGCGTACGTGCCGGAAAGTGCTAGAAGAAAAAGTGAAATCGTTAAAAATCCTGTTATTTTATAAATATAAGAATAAAAATATATAAAAACATGCGAAACAATGTAAAGTTGATAGAATTTACGCTTCGGTAGCTTAGAAAAATAAGATATATGAAATGGGATAATGAAAGTTTTTGTACAATTTTTCTCGAATATTATAAATAAAGTCCACGATTGTGCGTTTACACGTATCGCAATCTCGTATATATACTTTGCGAGGTACACAGCATTTTCTTTTGCATACGTTGTCTTTGCCGAAAGGCTAAACGCTACGTCGATTGGGAGGTCTCCGGGTGAAGAAAAAAGGGAAGCGCGAGCATCATTTCTGTCTCCTATAATATAACCGTGTCCATTTCTCTCTCGTCTCCCTTGCCCCGCCGGGTCTCATTTCGAATCGTGATCGGGATAATGAGGCCCCGCGCGCAGTGGCAGCGGACCAAGAGTAGATATCCGTAGAGGTGATGCGAAGAGAGGAGAGACGAGAGAAGAGAGGAGAGGAGCAGATCTCGGATGGTATCAACGTGAAAGGACCACGGAGAGAAGAGTGGCCTGCCTGGCCGGCATCAGGAAGAGGAGGAGACAGGTGCGGGCGGGGGCGAGGTAAAACGAACGGAGAGATGCTACGATGTTGCTGGCGTGGTAGGGGTAAGGACGCTGATTATGGGGTGTCAAACAATCATGCTGATTGTATATTCTGCGCTGACTCCTTCTGTCTGCCTTTACGTCTACTCGTACAGGCTGCAACGCCAAGTGGCCGGCTCTCGTTTCCTCATCTTCGCGTCCTTCTTCGTTCTTGTCGCCGTAACCATTCTTCTCCTCTCCTCTCTCCGACGAAAGACTATCCGAGGAGAGAAAAAGAGAGAGAAAGAGATTATCCAGTGCGCCTTCTAACAGGTTCACTATCGGAGAAAGAGACGAAAACTGCGTTTCTAAAGGCACGTTATGGTGGTTTACGAGAAGGAAGTTATTTATCCGGCTAAGATAAACGAACGGTCGAGTTAAAAAATCCACCGGATGGGAAGAGTGGATGAGAAATTCACTAATTGACCTTTCATCTCGTAAATTTGAAGAATTCAGAAATGACGAATAAAAAAGAGAGCCACGAGAGAAGGAAACGTACCGATGAGTCCCGATAATGGAGACAGTTTGCTATCGCGACTCGCGTATTTTTCGGCCGCGTAAACGTATCTGGCGATTTTTATTGCACGATACCAGTTACCGGATGGTTAAGGGTTAAGAAGCGTGTAATTCACTCCGTTGCGATCTTCGTCCACGGAGATGCGCGCGAAGAATCCAGGAGCAGCTTGTCGCGAGTTAGCAAGAAGGGAACCGTCTCTCTCTCCCTTAGCCGGCGATATTACTCGCCGGCGAGAAAGAGACAAAGAGGCCGGAGCATCTCGACTCTTTACCTATTTACCAGGAGATGTGCTCGTACTTTAGCTAGAAGATACACCCAAAAAGACGACGAGCCGCGCGGGAGAGCAGAGGGGCTACTGGGGGGACGATCTCGCGATTCCCACGTGCCTCCGCGAGCTACCAAGAATGCGGCTACCTTTCTGGCTGCTGCGGGCATTTTTTTCCACCTACCTGATTGTCCTACCGTGGATCCCTCTCGGTACTCCTCGGCCTCCTCCGCGGCCTGCGCTTTATCCGTCGGTACTTACAATGCTGCCGACGCGGTTTAATGGAGGCCTAGTGCGTGCTTGTACGAGATTATTACGCCTCCTTGCCGCTACTCGCTGCAGCTGGCACTCTTACTTAAACGTTATTTCGATGTTCTTGAGAACAGCACAATCTTATCCGTGTACGCATTATGTAGCGAGTCCAATTCCTCAATATCTCATTTTAACCGACATTTGACTGCCGTCAATTCAGTAGACGCAATTTTGATTTTTATTTTACCGTCGAAAGTGTTCTCTCGAAATTGTGGAATACAGAAAAATAACTTGATTCCTTTTTCATATTTATCACAATTTTGTACAAAAAATTTATATACAAATTTTTCTCATTGTATATACAAATTTTTTTGTATACAAAAACTTTTATATATAAAAAATTTGAGATCTATATATATATAAATATTTAAAGTTTGTACATAAATAAAGCGCGTGTGTTTCATTTATAAATTTAAAGTAATTTTTTTTTTTTTAACACGAAGACTTTTATCTTGTAAAGATATTGTCTTCGTAATACAATAGGAAGCATAAGTTTACGTCCAGTTGTGCTGTTCGAAAGTTCCCCGATCCAGAGTCAACCAGTGCCGCGAGAAACAGACGGATAAGGGTCGCTTTTCTTAAACAGGGGAAAGGGTAGGAAGTTGCGAGGCAATTAGGAAAGTGTCACACACACTCCTATCGCGATACACCCTCGCAACATGACGACCCCTATCATGCTCTATCACGAGGTTATTAACGTACGCGCTAAATCGTCTATAGGAGATGTGAAACAATCTATGGCGCGTTAAGAAGCAGCGTCCGAGCGTTTATTTTCTTGCTTCTCTCTCAATGTGTATTATACGATATAATTTATGCATTTTACGTCACCGTTAAACGAACGACGAGCCATCGAACGTTTGCGTGAAGACGAATGATTCGCATGGAGAAAAAGTGGATCGTCGAGCTGCCGGCGCAGCTTGAGAAACGGCGACGTGAACTTTTCTTCTTTGCAATTCGTACTTCCCGCAGGAAGGCGAAGTTCGAAGCGTGGCCAACGAGTCTTCGATGCCTGCTAAAATGACAAACGCGACCGCAGAACTTAATTAAACTCGTAAATCCGTCGGCACCATCGTCGACTTCCACGACCGTTGTTGCGCGTCTCCTAGTACTTATTTACCTCGGAATACACGCTACAAACGGCGTCTCGGCCAATCAGAAACGTCGAATGCATCATGCATACCATGCACGAGGCACGTCCATGACAGATACCTGCACTTCCACTTTGCATTTAAAAAAATTTAATGCTAATAGGGCTGCATAATGATCTGATAATGGCATGGTTAAAAGCGAACTGCGCAGTTGTAAAGAATATTCTAGGTTTCTTATAGTTTTTTATATCATATATATATATAAGGTCTCTTACACAGGGTTAAATTGCAATCGATTTTTCTTTAAAAAAATCTTCGACATCGAGCGTCTGTATAATTTGAAAAAAAATATCTCAACTTAGAATTCTATTAATGACCCAGTCTACTCTAGCAGTATAAAAAATTGATAATTTTTAGGCATTTCTTTTGAAGAAAATTAAAATTTTGATTTTTTTTTTTAGCGTTTTATACCTTTTTATTGATGTTTAAACAGTACGTTAGTATTTTTAGATCTTGGATATTTAGCTTTTTTTTTTTGTCAATATGAGTATCTGGCGCATAGGGTGTTCGAAAATGCATAGTTTGACGATGTAACGCGTTGCTGCTCGTTTAATTGTCTGAAATGAATAAATTCGATCTAGTTTTATTCCGTAGGATATTTATGAGATATTAAATCTAATTTCGTTAAAAAAAAAAAAAAAAAAGATGAAAATGAAAATAACAAAATAGTATCGTTTTAAAATTAGATATTTTAATTTTGCTGAAATTCATTCATTTATTGAAAGTCAGAAAAATATTGAACATTAATTTTTTTAATTCTATTTTGGATTTAGTATTCTTAAAAATGCGTTCTTTTTTATTTAAGAAAAAAATTGAAGCTGTTTGGTTCATTGGTTTTCAAGATATCCGTCGCATCAGCTTTGAAAACAGTGTTTTTTGAGAATAACGCGTTTCAAGCTTTGCAAGCTTATTTAAAGACTCGCGCATATTCAAAGAATTATAACTCCGTCAATTTTGCGAATTTTTCAATAAAATTTAAGACATCGTATTTTCAAGAAATGTAAAAAAAAATCGATTCTTTTACCTTTTAAAATAGACTATCCTTAAAGCGAAATTTATTTGAAATAAAAAAAAAACCAAATATAAAAACATAAAAGTCCTGTTACTCATTTGCGTTCTTGAAACGTTTTTTTTTTTTTTTTTCAAGAAATTTAAGAGATATCTTTCCTCTTGCATCCTAAAGTGTTCACGCTGATGGTCGAAGATTCCGGACGTTCTCGAATCTACGGAGAGAAATCCTATCTGAGACGCCTTCCGCAAAGTGGAATTTCAGAAATCCTTCTCCCCTATCCCTTCTACGGCAGTGACCGATGCGGAACTTTATCGCCTGCCCGGTTTATCGCGTATCCTGGTGGTACAACATCCTTCGTGTCCGTCCAATCAGGCGCACACTTGGCGGACGGCTTAAGGAAACCCGTGGCGACCGCTTAGCCCAGACCGCGATAATAAACAGGGCAGCCGTGCCGTTCCGTTTTCACGTATTCCTCGCGTTACGCGACAAGGAAACAGAGGCGCGCGAAAGACTAAGCCGCAGATAAGCGGAGGCAGATGGGCGATTCCTTTCCTCGCTCCTTTTAACTCGGATCCTCGTTATTTCCCGACGAAAGATAAGTCAACGAGCGCATCCGGCTAAAGAAGCCCCCTTCCCCTTCCCCTTCCACTTGCTCCCCCTCCCCCCTTCTCTCTATTTAATTCTACCAGTTTGGTATATATTCATCTTTGATCCTGGGGCGATGCGTGGCGCCGGGCGTAGAGTCGCAGGCTGGTAATCGAAAGATTCCAGGTTCGATTCCGCTCGGGTCCCATCCTTCCATATAACCCAAAAAGAGGTTTTCACACATTATCCTATATAATGCCTATATTGGTTTATCATATATTATCCTATCCAATACCTATATTAGTTTATCATATATTAATCTATTTAATACCTATTTGTTTCCTACCTACGCTTGAATAACATTTCGATTTGACTCGACGAATTGGAGTCTTGCTTTGGCGCGCATGCGCAGTGTTCTCGTCCTCGTAAACTAAGTTGAGATGGCTCTCTGGCAGCATGAACGGAGATGTACTCTGTTCCTTGCCAAAAAATAGAAGAAGAAGAAGATGATCTTTGATCCGGCGGTCGCGCGACGTAGCAAATTCTCGTCCACCTGCGGCGAATAGTCGGACGCTTTTAACGCGAGGATATGGGGTCCCTCCTCCCTCCCCCCCCCCCTCTTCCCTTTCTCGTTAATCCTAAAATATTCATGTTTTTAGGTTTCTATTTTTTCGTCGCATTTTCAAACATCTTTCGAAACCCGCGCCGATCTCGTAGTCTTGCTCGCGATTAATCCTATATTTATCTTTAAAAGCTATAAACTTTATACTTACATTATCGAATATGAATTAAGAAGCAAGTTGGCACGAGAGAGATTTCTGGTAACGAATTGTAGAATGGGTGAACCCTCGAAATGGAATCGAACCCTTCGCTTGGACGCATTCAGCTTTTTCCCACGCGACGATCGAATGCGAGTTCCAGGCCACTGGAGATGGATTGTCTCTCCTCCGCCCGCGCTTCTCTCTCATCGTCGCTCCTACCGTCAATTTAACTTTCGATATTTGAATCCAAAAATTCATCATTAACGATGAGCAAACGAGATCTTAAACGAACGGTGTTGTCTTATTGATTTCTACTCTCTTAAGAAATTTTCAAAATTTCCAGAAAATAATTACTGTTATATTGAATAATTTTATGCATATTGTCAGAATCATCTGTCAGTCAATAATCTCATTAAAATATCTATAAATAAAACAGAAAAATGCACATCGTATTATTGAAAGTTGACGCGGATTGTGCAAGGATGAGCCGAAAACCTGAAACGGCCCCCAATCAAGGATATTGGCTCGAATCGATTTGAACTGATCGAGAAACGATCTCGGGCAAATCGATTCAAGGTTGATTCGCCAACTGAAATCGTAGAAAGGATCATGTTGGACGAACGAAGCGAGAAAGAGCGATTCACCGAAGATCGTTTCACCGAAACATTCGTACGCATACACGTCAAAAACATTCTGAAAATATTTCGAGCTTCTCTTATATTTTATAACGGTAAGAAATTTTTTTTAAAAATCAAGGAATGCCATTTTTTTCCCCCCCTCCTTATTTACGATGATAAAAGAACTTTCTAACGTCATTCACGATTCGCGCCGCGTTTCGTCCCCGCGCCATTTACGTCACCAGGTCGTAAATAATCCCGACCTTTGCCGGCGGATTTAAAGTTTCCACCGTGTTCCTCGTAATCGCTGCCATTCGTAGAAAATATTCGAATTAGCATACTTTTACTCAGACGCCGCTACTACAGGAAACTTATTCCTCTACCAATTCACCGAGTCTGATTTCGTGAATCAGATTGAAGATACCAAATCGTACGAACGAATGCTTCATCATTGAGTCATCCTCGAATGCGTGTTACTCGCTCCTTCGCCTCGCATTTCGATACTCGTCACGGATACCGCACACCGTGTAAATTCGGCGTTCAATCTCCATGATCAGTACGCAGATTCCACGCATGCCAGAACGGTGTCGATCCGTTCTTCCATCATTTTGCGTCAACGCCGGAAATTCCACGAATCCTAATGTCATCACTCGATCCCCTCGATTTATCTTTACCCTGATATATATAGCTATAGGTAAAAGATCTTGTAATTGTGAGAGATTCACGAACGATTCGATACGACCTCACTAATTACGAAATTCAAAAAGGAAAGGTGACGATAAGGGCCTCGATCAACCCCAATTGTTTTTGTTATATTTACTCTTTATTTATACAGCAATAAAAGCACGATTTAGACATTTTCTGTCTTTCAATAATTATATTTAAATAAGATTGCATTAATGAAATATTGTTGATACATCAATAAAACAAATAAATAATAATGTCCAAATTAATAAGATAGTTTATTTCTTCAAATAAATTATTTCTTCAATCATGTTGTGTATTATGTAGTCATACATTATATATGTGAAAATCTTTGTGGTACAAACGCGCTCTATAAAAAAATTGCGACCGAATGCTAAAAAAAAAAATGATTTTTTTGTGATTTTTGATGGTCAGACCTCAAGATATATTTCTTAATGGAAAACGAAAAAAAAAAGTTTTTGCATTTTTCAAGATTCCATATCTTCTATATTTACTAAAATATGAAAGAAAATTGATCCTGCGTATTAAAAAGAAAAAGCTGTATTTTGGAGCTTATTTTTTGAACCTTATCGCCACCCATCCTTTCCGAAGGATATCCATCCGTCGTGTATCGTCGGTAAATTTCATGCGTCTGGAGACGAGGTATCTACCTATAATTGAAAAGGAACATGCTCCTTTTTATTTTTGCGGGAACAAGGAGCGCGCTAAAACGGGAACAAGGTGAGCGGAAGTACCGAGGCGAGGTAGACGAATTAGGATCGGGAGGAAGCCCGTGCTCACGGTCTTTTTTTTTTCCTACACGAAATTCTTGTACTTCTGTAACATCGCCGGTACACTAACTCGATCGTGTCGACGGAAGAAAGGAGAGGAAAGCGAGCATGAGAAAGAGAGAGAGAGAGAGAGAGAGAGAGAGAGAGAGAGAGAGAGAGAGAAGGAACGGAGAATAGGAAGGATACGCGACGAAAGAAGGAGACGGTATCTCGGGGTGAAGCGAGAGAAGGTAAGGAATGAGAGACAAGACAAGAGAGGGTGAAAGAGAAGGAGATGGTAGTTACGTGATCCACGCTCGAGAAGACATGGATGCTTCCTTTCGATCGTTTCATTTTGCCTCACAATGCCTCACCTGTCGCTATTTATTTTTTAATATCCGCGAGAAACGTACCAGTGAAAAATCCTCCCGATATTCATAGACATCGACTTTAATCATTAGTATCGTTTGCACAGGTTAGGTTAGGTCTACTTCCTGAAAAAAAAAAAAAACCATAGAAAGTCTGGAATTCCCAGGAAATTTTTAAAAAAATTCCCTCCTTGATAATTCTGCTCATATTGTAAACAGTCGGCAAACCAAGTGACTTATGTATTTAAAATATATTATAAATATTTATCTACCTTTATCTATATATTCAGCGTCTTAACAAAATATTGTATATATGCAGCACATATTCTTTATCGTGATTTTAGTGATAAGAAAATGAAAAATGTTTATCTTACGAAAGCTGTTCAATTTTTATTTTTTTTCAGTATATTCGAAAATTTAGCATTTGAAACTTAAGTGATTCTGTGTGTTTTTTCCTTTATATAAGTAAATAGCATTAAAAACGCATACGATAAAAAATCTTGAAAATATTCCCTTTACTTGGAACCTTGAATGAAAATACCCGAAAGATCAAGGAATTTTTTTTAAAGATTCGAGCAAACATGCTGTGTTAGAAATGAGATGGGTAAACTTGTGAGAGAAGGAAGGAGGGAAGATGCGTAATTTTTATTGTTCATTTTGTAAAAGTGGAGAATGCGCCTAGAGATTCAGCGAGTTGCTTGACAGACTTGGTTTCCGTACGGGCTGCTATTAGATGACTCGAAAACAGATTCGTACGTGCGTGATGGCTCGCGAAAAAAGCGGTTACGGTCCGCCAGGAAAAAAGTAAGCGAGCACTGTCGGCCGATAAAATAATAACGGCACCAACGATCACAATCGCCAACGGTTCATCCGAAAGACCGACCCGGTTCACTCGAGTGGCAAGAATTCTTCCAGATCCACCTCCGTCGCATCGTGCTTCTTTTCTACCTTGGATTAATTGATAGCCAATCAACGGGCGCGACTTGAGTGTAGTCAATTGATTAACAAACTGCTACCGCTTTCGCCGTTATTTCCGTTATATTGGAATATTCTACTGTAAACTTATCATCGAAAAGCATGAGGGTTGACAAAATTCCACATTTTATAAAGAAAATCCACACTAGTGGTTAAAAATCGATATTTTCCGGAAAAAACCCTGGCGAAAACTTCGTCATTTTATCAGAAATGTTAAAATAAATAGAAATTTTATTTCTCTGCATTCGTCAATTGAAAGTTCTTCTAATTTAAGCTTTATCCAAAATATAAAATCCGCAATAGATTAGGAATCGACATAGTAAATGAATTAATTTTTTGTTAGAAGATGTTGAACGATAAACGCGAACCACAGATTTATATTCATGAAAATTTTTTATTCTGTTATTAGGTGTACAACTTTGCTTCCTTCGTTTTTTTTTCCGAAATTCGAGGCTTTATTGTAAAAAACTGGTTATACGTTTTGAAATTGCTTGTTGAGTCACTCCCAATGATCGTGCCAATTCTTTTTGACTTTGACTCGAGTCTTCATTAAGTAATGCCTCCAATTCCGCATCTTCGAAAACCTTCTCTCTTCCACCGCTATGCCGGTCTTCGACGTGAAAATCACCGTTCTTGAAGCGTTGAAACCACTCGCGACACGTTCTTTCGCTAATAGCGGCTTCACCATAAGTATTTGAGAGCATTCGATGAGCCACAGCCGCAGATTTCTTCATATTGAAGCAGAAAATTAAAACCTCCCGCAAATGACGAGAATTTGGCTCGTAAACTGACATTTTCAATCGAGAATAACTTTATGATGCGGACACAAATCGACTAATGTTTCTATGGGGTTATGTCGACAGATGCCCAAGTTTATCGCATGACGTCTATGATCTATTTATTTCGACCGCTACTTACCGCTAAAGCCATCTATAGGAAAACGGCGGAAGCAAAGGTGTACACCTAATACTATTACACTTCTCTTATTAAACTAAAAATTAATATAAAATTTAATAACATCTCTGTGTAAAGTTTTTGTTTTAAAAATTTCGCACATTGATTTGAATTAAGAAAGGCTTTATTATTACATTAATCTTATTTTTTAAACTATAGTGATTAGCTATAGTGATGATTCATTGATTAAAACAAAAATATCTTTTTTTTCCTTAAAGTTATATAAATATATATTTAGCGTTACGTATTAGTTATTTTTATAGTTTTTTTTGACAAAGACCGGCAAAACGGAATTTGGTTTTTTTTCTACTCAATGGACTTTTCTGGCCAACCCTGTTAAAAAATAAACAGTATTTTCCAAAATAAGACGTCAACGTTTAATAAATCTGATATCAATGGCAATAATTCATCGATAATATCACGTTTTATTTTCTGTATAAAAATTAAATCCTGCAAAGATATAAAAGTAACGTTATATTAATAAGAATAATGGATATTAGAAAAGTTTGAAGAAACGGAAAGGAAATTCTGTAATCACTGTATCTAGAAGGAAGGCAAGGCCACCTACGCGGCCACCTTCCGTCGGCCCATATCCTAATGAAAGGCCTTCTGTGACCCTACTGTACTTCGATACAAGGAATTTTAGTATACTGGTTTAAACCAAGTCGAGCTCGAGCTGCAAGATTGTAGTCTCTAGCAGCCGAGAGGGACTCTGTTCCTGGAAGTAGCAGTGTCATTTAATGAAAGCCTCTTCGATTTATATCTTCTGTTGTATTGTCTACTTTCTTGCCTGCTTTAGCCGCATTTAAGGACCGAGCTATTTATTTGTAAACCCGATTATGCAACAGTTTACAGTGTTTACGAGATCCTCTCGTTTTATTTAGAAAGCGATGTATCGAATTGAAAAATACTTGAGTATGACAAACGATCGCCATCGCAGCGTCTCAAAGAAACACAATCTCAAAATTAAGGTAACATTTCATGAGCAGTGAAAAGCAGCGGCAGTTTAGTAACTAACTAGAATTGTTTGGTGATTTTACAGAATTGCTGCGCTGTCTATAAAATAGCTTTTCTGCAGTGTTTTAAATCGTTAATCTCGATATTAATCGAGATATAACCAAATGAGTAAGAGCACTAGTAGGTTTTTATTCTTATAATTATAGTTGCTACAAACTTACCTCTGGTGATTCCATACTTTAGAATATATGTACATATATAACCAAAATCAGGGTTGGGAAAGTTACTTTATAAAAGTAACTCGTTACCGTTACCGTTATTTTTTCTAAAAAGTAACTCGTTACCGTTACAGTTACTAAAAAGTAACGAGTCGTTACAATTTCCGTTACTTTTTTACAATACAAACTAATAAATTATTTGGCATAAGAAAAACTTTTAAAAAATTGTAAGCAAGATTTCATTCAAGGTTTATTACAAAATAAATGATTAAATTTTATCGAAATTCTTTATTAATTTTTAATAAAATTTGTTGCTCCATAGTATCATCATTTAAATGCCCTCTTTGTGGTGTTAATACAGAGCCACCGATGCTAAACATTCTTTCTACAGATGCACTGCTTGGTAGAGCTGTATTATATTTAATAAAAAGTTTTTTAAGTTTTGGATAGTCGTTTAACATTTCTATATTACAATTATTTGATTTTAAAAACCGTTGCAATTCTTCTCGTTCAGATTCATTTTGCACCGTTTTTTGCTCAAAAATGAAAAAATCATCGCGATCGTCAGATTTTCCAGCTTTTGAAGAATTTTCAGTTGATCGGATTCCCAATAAATCCTCCAAGTAATTTTCAGCACGTTTTCTTTTTTCTCCGGTTAACCAGTTTAACTTAAATTTTGGATGTAAACATGCTGCTATTATTAATTCTTTTGTTTGAAATATCGTAAGAAATCTAAAATCAAATATAGTAAATTAAGCGACATTGTTTGTTTTATTGAAATTAATACTTTTGAATCAATAGTTTAAAATAAAATAATATTTTTCAATTAAATCCTTATTTAAAATTAAATAACATATGTATTAATCAAATTAATAAGTTACCTTTTATTTAAACCTTGCTGAATAGCTTCAACTAATGAATGGCAATCTATAAGGTCAGATTTATTGAGATTTTCTAATTTTCGTTGCAAGGTACTTTTAGAATTGGTAGTAAATGAGAGCTCTGCTTTTCCGAAAAGATAAAGCTCTCATTGGATATCGCGCGTCGCGTCATCGCACTGGTCTGCAAGAGCCATAAGTTGATCAATCACATTCAAGCATTTTTACAACATTTTAAGAATGCTAATTGGTCGATTTGCTTACGGCTTTACAGTTAAGATAAAAATTTTATCACGCACAATAGCAAGAATAATATCTTAAATAAATCAAAAAATTTGAAAAAAGTAACGATAAAAGTAACTGTTAAATTCGTTACTCGTTATCGAAAAATGTAACGAAGTTACTTTTTCCGTTACAAATAAAATTTGTAACGCCATTACCGTTACAGTTACCGAAAAAAAGTAACTGTAACGGTAACGGCGTTACAAGTAACGCGTTACTTCCCAACCCTGACCAAAACACAGCTTTTACTGCTTTGCTGTTCAACGGGATGAACTTGAAACAGCAAAAACTTGCGCGGGAAGTACGTCACCGATTCTAGTTACTTTCTAAACTGCCGCTGCTGCTTTTCACTGCACATGAAATGTTACCTTTACGAGGGCAATGGATGCATATATAGGTGGTATATTATTCGCGAGACATACTGTTACCTCAATTATCCTTTCCGTCGCTTTTCAAAGACACAATAAATAACCAACCGTCCTTTCAGAAGCCGAAGAGATGTAATTGTAAGTCGCTTCCTTTCAGCGCCCACTTTTCAGGCGGTCCTGCGAAAACGTTTAACGTACAAAATTACGAGTACACCTCCGGAAACTCCGTTCATGAAATCTCACACCGGCGCTTAACAATGAGGTGACATGTTCGTGCGAATAAGACGGTCATTTATTTATCAAAATCTAAGAATTGACAAAATTATATTTATCATCTATTAATATCTATATAATTAAGATATATATAATTAAAATTTGCATTTTGTGGATTTTAATGTTAATATTTATTAATCATTATTTGATATTAATATTTATTATTTATTATTAACAGATGATTAATAAATAATAACAATAGAGTCCGCAAAATGAAAATTTTGTATAATGTGTACAGAAACACTTGCCGTATTTTTTCTTATTGATTAATTTAATAGCCCTTTTTATTCATGCATCTTTCGTTAACCACGATCGGGCCTTTGTATCGAGAGCAATTATTACGATATTCCGGTCTCAATGTAAGACCTCAGCATTTCCGGGCGCATCATCGGGTCACGCCATTCATGCTACGTTCTTCATTCATCCTGAAAATTGAGCGCGAAGAAGGAAGACGCACGAGAGCGGTAATCCTGACGGCCTCAGAGAGATCATATCAAGAGAAAGCCCAAACACCAAAGACTATCGGATAAAGATAGAAGTGAAGACGAAGAGAGAGAGAGAGAGGGGGAGGGGGAGGGGGGGAAAGGGCCAAATTCGTCGATCGGCTTTTTTTTTTATTTCGACACCTAAATCCGGGGCCCTATTGTAAATCCCGGCCCGAGGCAAATTACGGCACGATGCGTGCGTGCGTGCGTGCGTGAGACTCCCGAGCTCTGCGGCCGGCGACGTTACGCTAAACAGATTTCCTCCTCTTGCAAATTTGCAGCGTCCGCGAATTGAATGGAATAGCCGGGATGCAGCGAGATAAAGGAACGCGCGGGTAATGAATGGCAGAGCGTGAATGAGAGCGGGGTTGCGGGGCGAAGACGAGGGTTGGCGGAAGGGGAGGGAGTTAGAGGCGCGAGAGTTGCAAGCCGAGCGAATGAAATTATCGGCGATGGTCATTGAAGTCGAGCAGAGCGCGCGGCATCGTCGATCTCGGTTTCGCAGATTGAACCTGTCCCGGCTTACTGACTCCCGCAGGAGAGTATTGATGTGAAATGCAGGGGAACAATGTGCGTAATCGAATTATCGCGAGATGGGAAAGAATCTCCTCGCGCTTCTTTTCGTTTCGCGTATCCAGTTCGATTTAATTTAAGGGCCGAGCAGTATGAAATATTGTTAACTTTTAGAAAATTTTTTTTGAAAAATATTAGAAATTGATTTGTCTGGCGTTCTCATTGAAGTTCAAATAGTACGTGAGTATTTTTTAATTTTTGAATATTTAGATTTTTTTGTTCAATACGAGCCTCTGCGTGTAGCGTGTTTAAAAATGAATGACTCAACGGTGTGACAGGTGCTGCCTCTCGTGTAATTGCCTGAATGATAATACTTGATCTAGTTTTATTCCGAAGAATATTTTCGGAATACCGAATCTAATTTCATTAGAAAAAAATTGAAAAATAACAAAGCAATGCTATTTTAAAATTAGATATTTCAATTCTGCTGAAACTTATTCATTTCCTGAAAGCCAGATAAAAATTAAATATTAATTTTTTAAATTTTATATATATAATTGGGTTTAGTATCTCTAAAAAAAGTCTCCTCTTTCATTTAAGAAAACTGAAGCTATTTGGTACAAGATATCCGTCACTTTGACTTTGAAAATAGTGTTTTGAAAAAAATGCCTATTCAAAGTCTTGTAACTCATCCGTCAATTGTGTGAACTTTCCAATATACTTTGAAAGACATCCTTCAGACATCATATTTTCAAAAATGTATAAAAGTATCAATTTTTTAATTTTCTAAAATAAATTGGATTTTTAAGTCGTTAGGAAAAATATTGATATATTTGTTGCATTATAATTTTTTTCGCGAAACTTTGGATATTAGTTTTATAGAAAATATCACAATAAAATATATTTTATGCGCATTATCACCATAAAATATTTGACAATTTATTTAATAAATTTTTCACGATGTTGGAAGAGCTCCGCTCTTTGGATATTTTCTCTCGACGAGATGTGAAGACGTTGAAGCGACGCGAGGCGACGGTGGACAGATCAGGATCTCTGCCGAGATTGCCAATGTCCCCGAGAAGAAACACTATCCTCGAGACAGGATACTCGGTATAAGAAGAAATCGTATGGACGGTAAGCGATACGCGCGAGTTTCCTCCGAGTAAGACTTCCTCGCGTTCTCGTTCGGTACGTTACGAGGCCGGTTTATAAGGCCGGCCTGTATATTATACGATATATCGATCGCATATATAGACAAGAAACTCGCAATATACATCGAGGCAATATCGACTTACATTACGCGACCGAACGAGTATCTATCTCGGTGGGAACCGAGAAGCCCCACTTCAGAACTTCTTGAGCTCTTAACGGCTGTGATCTCGGCTCGCTGGGGATTCTAAAATCTCGCTACATCATCGAAGGACGAGGTCGACGAGGTGGAACCGATGTTCGCTGAAAGCGCATCGAACTCTCGACGACACTCTTTTTCTCGTCCTCGCTCTCTTTCCTCGACTTCGAGGAAAAATTTCATCTCGTTACAGGAAAACATTTATATCCAGAGGACGAGGAAAAAATAACTTTAGATTATCGGCGTAATAATTCCAATCAGCTTCGATCATCTAATTAGAATTCAATAGCCCAAGGACGAGAGACAGAGTCCGATTTTTATGTCACGCTGACGGGAAAATGTGCAACTTGCATATAGTTTACGAGTATCAAGGTCGAGAGCTGGCTCTCTTCTCTTAGAGCGCCGAGAAGAGATCTCTGAACGATTTTAAGCGATTATCGGTAGCGAGAAGATGAGGTTGATCCAACTGCCGAATAGCGGTAGCACCTCGGGGAGAAGAGACTCTGCCGTCTCTTCTCCCCGCAAAAGGGTAGAAGGGGGAAGAGCGGGGGCGGCGGCTAGATGGGAGGGAAACCGAGAAACGACGAAATGACGGCGGTCGATGGACGGTTCGTTAAGTAGATGGCTGGTCGGAGGACTAAGCACCAAAACCACCTCACTGTGGTTTCACACCCGCGGAGTGTATGCGCGAGAGAGAGAGAGAAAGATGAGGCTGCAGTAAACAGCTCGGAGTTTCTTTGGTCAGGGACTCGTGCGTTCTTTCGGTCAGGATCGATGACGATGGGGACTACAACTCTGCGATCCTTAAAGAGCAAGAAGAAGAGGTCGTCTCCAGAGAATCGGTCAACGGCGACGGCGCGAGCATTACCGTGACGATCAGCTGTTCGATGCCGAATGTCAAACTGACAAAGACGACTGATGAAATAGAGAAGCGTCATGTCGATCGTTATAGAGATTATTAATTAAATAACGATCGCCATTATTGATTCGTTTGTCTCTGTTCTTGTCACCGGATATTGGGTTCTTCGATATTAAATCATAGATCGCGCATGGATCAGTTATTTCGAAAAATTTTCGAAGGACTTTCGAATCTAAAATCTTCTTCCATTACTCATTATATTGTTGCAACATGAATGTGATTAATAATAATGTAGTGTTGTATCCGGAATAGCGCAAATTAAAACGCAAACGTTTAAAACTATCTGAAAAAGAGATTCGAAACGTATGGTCACCGCGCGAATGAAACATTGCCAAGCAAAAAAAAAAAAAAGAGGAAGAAGAGAACAGAAAAAGTCATCTTGAATGGAATCGAAAGTCTCTCTCTCTCTCTCCTCTTCTCGTTCGTTCGCTCCTAGAGCGAGAACCGGATCGGGGGAAACGGACTATTATCCAACAGATGGTCCTGTGCCGACACCGATCTGACTAGAGTGGTGTGTTTGGGCCTTTGTTTTGTTACCGTTGTTCCGGTAATTGCGGCAAATACGCTGCCATTTTCGGTAATCAGCCCCTCGAGCGCCTTACCAAGGCGGTCCCCTTTGAGAATTCCGAAACGACCTCGACCTTCCGCTCTCGGTAGGCGTAACGACAGTTTTACCCGATCGGTCCCGACCTCGACCTAGCCTCGTGGTAGATCGAACTCGGCCGATTTCAGTTATCTCTGAAATTTATATTACTCGTCACTCGCGTGTCAATGACTTGGACTCGTGCATTTCTATTTAAAAAATTAGAATAGTCGCTCGGGAAAATACTCGACAAATGAAAATGTCAATTTACAAATTGACAGTATCACAAATACAACGCAACAGCTGATATATTCCGGGAAAATATTATTAAATAGGAGATACTTATGTGTGTAGAAGATTACGACAAATGAATTTGTGCGAGAGAGGAAGATATTTTGCATATAAATAGTTTTCTCTCGTATGTGATACAGGTATTTCCCAACTGCTTGTACGTAAAAGAGGTAATTCCGATGACTTTCGTGTTAATTTTCTCCGAAGCTATGTGCGAACGAAATATTTAGCATAGCTGCAAGGTATAATTATCATTAAACACGTGTTGTGTTAACAGAGGTTCTATCAACAGTCACGCAGAGCATGTAGTTTCGAAATCACTTTCTGGGATATAATATACGTATCTCTTTGCGAAAAGACAGTTGAGATGAGTTGGCAATTTTTCACGACGTAAATCTGAACTCTAAAGTTTCTCGAGACAAATTTTCAATTAATTTTTCTCTCAACAATTTTTTTTTCTTCTTCTTCTTCTTGAAGAAGAAGAAAAAAAAACTTGAAGACCTTCAGATTTTACGTAAAAAAGCTTGGAGTAAAGAAAGAAATTTTGAAACGTGTGACAAATAATTATAAGTTGATGAAGAAATTTCTGAAACGAAATTGATGATGAACATGTTGAGAATCGAGTTTTGTCATCAGCTGATCCCGATTCGTCCGTTGATGAGATTCATCATCCTTTTCGCGGATTTTCCATCAGTTTCTATCGCCTGAGAAACGTTTTTATCGTTTCGAAAATCCCGGTACTTTACGATGCATATTCTAGTGATAGAGAGAGAGAGAGAGAGATAGATGCAGGATATATATAAAATAATATTACTAATATTTTCTACAAATAGAGTCGACCGATGCGCGGAATCGTGATTTGAGTTTCTTTCCTAGAAGCGAAGTCTCGTGGAGAGAAGAGAAGGTACGGCAGATTGCAATTATAAAACTTGTGTTCCTGATTGTGAAAATGATTTCAGCCACGACTGAAATATACAAGAATATTGCCATACTTGGCGTATGCGACAAGGAAAACCTAATACAAGAAGAGTCAGGAGAACGATACGAAAGTCATACGGACTATTCGATCGCGAACGATTGGGATTTTTTTATTATCGGGATTGTTACGCAATCACGTCGCTCCTTACTTGCTAACGATCTTAATCTTCTCGCCATGCGTGCATCTCACGAGACACACGCGTGTACGATACACGTACACACGTTCACACTACCAGCCGAGCGCTTAAAACTTCCGTCGCGACTTCTTCGATTCGTGACTCATGTCAATTAATCTGCCAGTTGTTACTCACTCGAAACTCCGTTACCGTCTCATGCAATTTGCTGCGCATTTTAAGAAGCGTGTTTCACGGCATATGTCCCAGCAATTTAGTTTTTCTTGAATTAATTTTTAAATATTGATTTTATTCAAAAATTAAAAAAAGATATATATATATATATATTTTTTTTCTTCGTTAATAATATTTTACCAGACAATGCTTTCTTATCTTTTATCTCCATCAAATAGTATTGTATTAAAAATTCGTATATATATATATATATATATATACAATATATACATAATAAATTCATTATTTAATATTCTTCCATATATCCTTCAATATTCTTCTATATATTTATATGTATATATATATATATACAGGGTTGGAAAAGTTACTTTATAAAAGTAACTCGTTACCGTTACAGTTACTAAAAAGTAACGAGTCGTTACAATTTTCGTTACTTTTTTACAATACAAACTAATAAATTATTTTGCATAAGAAAAACTTTTAAAAAATTGTAAGCAAGATTTCATTCAAGGTTTATTACAAAATAAATGATTAAATTTTATCGAAATTCTTTATTAATTTTTAATAAAATTTGTTGCTCCATAGTATCGTCATTTAAATGCCCTCTTTGTGGTGTTAATACAGAGCCACCGATGCTAAACATTCTTTCTACAGATGCACTGCTTGGTAGAGCTGTATTATATTTAATAAAAAGTTTTTTAAGTTTTGGATAGTCGTTTAACATTTCTATATTACAATTATTTGATTTTAAAAACCGTTGCAATTCTTCTCGTTCAGATTCATTTTGCACCGTTTTTTGCTCAAAAATGAAAAAATCATCGTGATCGTCAGATTTTCCAGCTTTTGAAGAATTTTCAATCGATCGGATTCCCAATAAATCCTCCAAGTAATTTTCAGCACGTTTTCTTTTTTCTCCGGTTAACCAGTTTAACTTAAATTTTGGATGTAAACATGCTGCTATTATTAATTCTTTTGTTTCAAATATCGTAAGAAATCTAAAATCAAATATAGTAAATTAAGCGACATTGTTTGTTTTATTGAAATTAATACTTTTGAATCAATAGTTTAAAATAAAATAATATTTTTCAATTAAATCCTTATTTAAAATTTAAATAACATATGTATTAATCAAATTAATAAGTTACCTTTTATTTAAACTTTGCTGAATAGCTTCAACTAATGAATGGCAATCTATAAGGTCAGATTTATTGAGATTTTCTAATTTTTGTTGCAAGGTACTTAGAACTGGTAGTAAATGAGAGCTCTGCTTTTCCGAAAAGATAAAGCTCTCATTGGATATCGCGCGTCGCGTCATCGCACTGGTCTGCAAGAGCCATAAGTTGATCAATCACATTCAAGCATTTTTACAACATAATAAGAATGCTAATTGGTCGATTTGCTTACGGCTTTACGGTTAAGATAAAAATTTTATCATGCACAATAGCAAGAATAATATCTTAAATAAATCAAAAAATTTGAAAAAAGTAACGATAAAAGTAACTGTTAAATTCGTTACTCGTTACCGAAAAATGTAACGAAGTTACTTTTTCCGTTACAAATAAAATTTGTAACGCCATTACCGTTACAGTTACCGAAAAAAAGTAACTGTAACGGTAACGGCGTTACAAGTAATGCGTTACTTCCCAACCCTGTATATATATATATATATATATATATAATTTAATAAAAATATAAGAAAAAGAATATTAAATAATGAATTTATCCAAATAATAAATTTATTAAATATTGAAATTATTAAAAAATTAAGAGAGGATATTGAATAATAAATTTATTAAACTAATGAATTTATCAAATATTGAAATTATTAAAAAATTAAGACAGAATATATATATATATATATATATTTGTATGTGATATTAAATTGATGGAGATAAACGGTAAAAGTATTGTCTCGGTAAAATATTTATCGTCATTTTATCTGCTTAGTTAGTCGATTCTAAAGGAAAAATAATTTCTTCTGTTACAGATACGGGTATAGGTACCACGGAATGGACTTATCCATCTACAGCGCCGACTTATCCGGCTCCTCCAGTCAGTAGCAGCGGGTCCTATTCCCCTTTACCAGGCGGTGCGTTCTCGTATCCAGGAGAATCATTGTCGCATCATCCGACGACGGAACCGATACCATTGCCAACCGGTACGATCAATTAATATACAATACGATAAAAAACAATGCAATACAAAAAAAAAATTGAACTAATTTACATCGCTGATCCGCATAATGCAATTCGCCGACGCGTTGCTAATTAAGAAACACCTACGACGATTTAATTACATTCTGACGCATGATTCGTTCCAGGAAAAACTCCGCGACATGCGATCTCCGTTTGTAACGTGCAATCTGAAAGGGATAGGGGAGGGGAGGGAGGGGTGGGAAGGGGGGGGGGTATATTTAATCTGTATCTATTTTAGAAACTATATTACACTCGATTTCCCAGATATGGAAACTGGTAAAGCCATCTTGCTAGTAATTTAGAGAGATGGAAATCATAATAAAACTCGAAATGGACAAAACATGCTTTACAGGCCGCGAATTACAGCAACAGTAAAATCTTGGAAAAGATCTTTCGCAAGAATGCAAATGTTATTAATAGGTAATAATCGTTTTACATTCGCGCAATTTATTGCTCATTAGAAAATTTTCCTTATATAAGGCCTTGCAACATTGAATTGTCTTCTCGAACGAAGAGTTGGGAATTCGAAGCGATATTCTTTCTCGCTTGCAGTACTTTCTTCGGAGAATCAGCAGGATACCTATACGCCGAACTGCGTGTCCATGTACTCGGGACACGGCACTTCGCCGACCACCTCCTTGCCGCTGGTGCCGACCAGGCCAAGCGACCCTGACATCTTCGCCGGCAGTGCTACGGGCAATGCGGGCAGTCCCGGTTATCACTACGGTTCCTGGACACCTGGTCCGGCCACTCCGGTCCCGGTGGCCTCCCACAATTACAATCCCAATTATCAAGGTTACTACAACAATCCGAGTCAGAATTACATCACAGGTCCGACGCCCATGGTCCTCTATCCTCAGCTCTACAGCACCGTCAATCAGAATCAGATACATTTACATCTGCATGGCGATCTGAGCGAGGAACAGGTCACCATAGCGGGCGGCAATCTCACCATCAGCAGCATCCGAGAAATTGGCGTGCTCGGAGAGGAGAGCGAGCAGAGGAACGACGTATGGAGACCATACTAAGAGAAGAAGAGGTGTCTACCGATATGATTATACAAAATCGTCAGCGACATTATCGTGCGTGAATTTTTAATACGCGAGTTTCTGATTGTGGCAATGTAATCTCTGGTTAGTGCAGTGACGACATATAAATATCGACGAACAAAGATAGCGAGACACTCCGTCATTTGCTGTCAGCCAACTCCTTCCAACATTCGCAACCATCCGTGCGAGTTGTCGCAACTGTGAAAACTCAATGGGAATAAGCGATATCCGGTGTTTCGTAAGTAAGTGATCGCGTATGAAAGTGAAAATTATTGACTCGTTCACGTCGAGTGTGTGAGATAAAGTAGAGAAACTTTGGTTAAAAAAAAAAAAATAAATAAAATAAAATGCACAACTTATGAAAAATCAACGAGAGGATCAACGGGATAGATCTCGAATGTCCCTCGACTCATCTCGATTAATCGAAACGTGAGACTAATCAGTGACTATTTGCACGTTTTCGATATAAAATCGAGCCGTGAGAATACCGTTTGATTCTTGATATTAGTCAAACGCTGTAACGTTGTAAATACACAAATATTTTCAGAAATGAAATAAAGTCTTGCCCGATAGGTTCCTAAATCCTTTTACTTAACGTTTTATAAAAAAGTTTCACCATGATATCAGAACTAAAAATGATTCCTTCTACATTTATTCGTGCATAAATAAATTTTTTTCAACTTTTTCGCACGAATTAATTTTAGAAAGATACGACGAATAGAACAATACATTCTGATTGTCTTTTCAAATAGAAAAAAGTTTTGTTCGCATCATAAGGGTGAATGAGAAGGGAGGGGCAACGTCGTCGTCTCTCCCATCGCGGGGGAACGGATAACCCTTTTTACGAGCGCAGTGAGCTCTATTTAATATTTAAAGCACGCTGGAAATGACGAACGGATGGATAGTTGCGGTCTGTCTGGTCGCGACATCGCCGGCTCGTCGTTTCGCTGCGTCCCTTTATTAGCGAGTCACCCTGCGCTGCTTCGTGTCAGCAAAATCTTTAAACCTTGTCTCGCCTAAATTAATCCAATGCGCTTTGTGCGCGATAATTAATTTATTTGTTTTACGAAAAAATTTACAATCAAAGTAGCTAAATTAATTTATTTAAATTACAATTCAAGGCGCAATCGTTTCTAAGATTATTCGCATATTGATTGAAAAGTGAAAGGATCGGATAAATTACATTCACATAATTTTCTGATCTTTATTTCTCAATTTTTAATTTATCTTCTAACGAATCAATCGTTTAGTTATTTAATTTATTAGATTTGGAAATTATGCAGAAATTTTAAATTCGAAATCCAGAGACGTAACGCGTCATAAAAACGTACCAGTCCGTCGTATTCGACACAGGAAATAATAGAAAATAATAGAAGATTGTCTCTTCTAAACGTACGTTGATGTTAAATTACTACGTGGCTAAGAACTTAATAAGCGTCTTCTCGACCATTTTACCGTTTGACAATGTATATACGACGACGAAGTAATCTTCGTAACTGGAATCAAAGGTATAATAACAAGCTTAACGTCCATTTCTCAGTAAGTAACCCTCTTTCCCTCTCTACCCTAATAATCGCGTTGTTCGTTTCTGTAAATAACTGCGAAAAAAAGGAGTATCAGAGAAGCGATTTAAAAGACATAAGAAGAAATATCATGGTATTTTAATTATAAATAATCATATATAGTCTGTAACTTAAACGTTTTCTGTTTATTGAAAAAAATCGAAATAAGAGTGAAGAGTTTGAAGAGTGTGCATAAATTAAATACATTTTCTCTTCTTCTTTTGAAAGTAGATCAAACGGGAAAGAATACGATGACGTTGCAATCAGAATCGCAGCTGATAATGGCCGCGGAAGAAGCCGAACAAAAATTTCTCCTACTTCGACGACTTCGCACTCGGAAGAGATATCTCTTCGCTCTTCTCCCACTTTTCTCTCTCTCTCTCTCTCTCTCTTTCTCTCTTGCTTTCGCTCTTACTCTCTCCTCCTCTCTCTCTCTCTCCTTTGCTGCGATGTTTACAGCCTCGACGCATCTTGCGAATGGGACGCAACGAATAAAACCACGGAATAAGCCGAGGCGGTCGTCGCTCGTAAGCTTCTCTCTTTACGAGGATGACTCGACTCGCAGTCGACCGCAGACGAGAGTGTCTCCCGCCCTTTTCTGCGCCCGTTAAGACGAACTGAAATACGTTTCGTCTCGGCAGGAAATGGTCGACATCTTTGGTACCAGCCGAGCATGGCCGATGGAAATAAATCGCGCGATACCCGCGACCTCGATCGAGAAAAAAAAAAACAGTCTTTTTAAGCATCCTAGAAGCTCCTAAAATATTATTTTTTGTGGAAAAAGATAATACACATCCAATCTTAACAACATATTTAACGATAAGGAAGAATTCACGATACAATTCAAGATATATTATCGATATCAGAAATTAAAATTAGATCTTTAAAAAAAAAAAAAAAAAAAACATCTTCAAGGACGCGTACAAAACGATAATTTAAATTCAAAATAATGTGTATGTATGTGTATGTACCTCAAATATTCGAATTTATTTATTTAACATTCGTACACATCTTCATCAGATACACATTTCACTTGCAAACTGTCATATATATACTTCATGGACGTGCTTCAGCTGTATATTGATTCATAACGATTTTTTTCAATCATATCTACTTCTCATACATCTAGATATATTTTTGAAGGGGAAAAACAAGGGATGTATATAGGCACGTTTTATTATCAATTATTAATCCCTCCATTTTTAAACCATCTGATGCTCAACAACATTTACAACGTTTATGGAATATACCGTACATAGAGAAACATTGGAGATAATATCTGATATAATATACACACAACGTTCAATTATATTATCTCTACGTGTCAATTGCACAAAACGAGAAATACAAATTGAATCAACAAATAATAAAATTACAACAAATGATACATTACATTATAATCTTAATTAGATTTACGCCAGCAATATGTCTCAATTACGTTGTATATAATAAAATATAGTCGCGCTCTAATATAATCCGCTGCTAACGTCTCGTCGAGACATCTTTCATTCTATTCTTTCATGAAAAGATGAAAATGCGCGATAAATAATCGCGAGTATCTGTACCGACGGGAGAAGCTGCGTATAAAAAATAACGTTTGTGAGAACGTACGTTTCACTCTTGGAGAGATGTCGTTTTGGCAAGTGAACAGAGGAGTGTGTGCCAATACCGTCCGCTATTCCCGAGACGAGTCGCCCGCGTTCTCAAGCTCTACGTGTTGGAAGCAAAAATCCGGGCGCTACACCCGGCACTACGACCGAACCGCAAACTACAGTTAAGCCCAAAGAGCATAAAATGAGAATCGAGGGATGTGCGTGCGGAATGGATCGTAAATAAAATCCTTGTCTCCGACGTGTCGACGCGGGGAGAGAAATGAAGATCCGCGTGCGGAAACGGGAACGCGTCGCACACATGTTTTTTTTCATTTTCAAATTCGATATAATTTACATTGATCCTATAATCTTCTCTCAATTTGATCGCAAATGAGATACATTAATGAATCCTACTTCATCTCTCTCTTTCTCTCTCTCTCTCTCTCTCTCTCTCTCTTGGATTTTGTAAGCAATAGCTTCATCGCAGTAACAATGAAGAATATGGAAAGAATAAATTATATATCACAAATATATCGAATCGTTCCTTTTTCAGCTTTTCGGAGAGTCTTACAATCTAATGCTGCGATTGCGCGTAAAATGTAATCGCTATTAATTATTTGTCAATCCATAAAGCACGGCGATACGATGGAAGAGAGCCGAGAGACGCTGCTTCAGACTTTGATCTACGGCGTGCCTGGTTAATGTTCGAACGCCGCCTACGAAAACTGGAAGTAACGGTGCCAATCGTTCATCCTGCAAAACAAGTATCCAAGACAGGTCTGGTGAAGGAACGATAAAATGGAATGTAAAAATAATAACGTAAATGATTTACAGACTTGTACGATTACTCATAAATACTCTTATTTGAAAAATCAAATTATTCACTCGAAGAAGAATGCTTATATCTACAATTTTGAGATTGATATTGGAATCTTTTACGACGCGATGTAAGTTATATAATGTATTGTACACTTACTGGCAAAGCTAAGGCCCATTCCAGCGCAGTGCTCAAGGTATCCGCCCATGCTTTCCTGTGGGCTTCGCTATCTTTATTAACATTTGTCCGGTGAAACTCCACCTCCTGATTGGTAATCGGCTGGCTCTCGGCTGCACTTATTTCCTTATCTTCGTCCCGCAAAAAGGGATTCGTTCTAAAGCCACGCTTGCTGCGTTCGTATTCGCGCAGCAGTTCGTCTATATTTTCAAGAATCTGTGAAGATTTGGCATCCTCCTCTTTGATATTTCGATTTGTTTCCGGTTCGGGAGGCTCACTGGACGTCGTCCAGGTTGGACGTCTCGTTTCGCGAAGCTCCATCACCGATCTCGGGCGAAGGTGCAGGGATTCTACGACCAACGATGGCTTATCCGCGTTCTCGAGATCCGCCGTAGTGATGAACGTTAAGGATTTCCGTCTAGATAACGGACACACGTCACTACCGCGTCGTTTCGGATATGATTTCTGGTATAAAAAGGTTTCGTCGAAAAACGCTCGATTCCTATCGAGCATCTTTACATTTGCCATAATTGTCATAGAAGAGGCGTCGTTCGACTCTGTTTTCCAGAACGGCTCTAAATTACAGCGGGGATCATCGCTATTGTACATCATATTGGGAGGCGTCGGTGTCACAGCATCGTATTTGGCATCGATATAATCTTCACTGGAGGTAGCGCCGGAGCGATCGAAATAGACAACCTTCTCTGTGACCGAGCCAAGCCTGGACATCGGTCTCGAGTCGTCGGTTTCCGGCTCAGACTGTGGACCAGAATCAGTCGAGTACTCCGCGGCCAAGTCCGACAGTCTGAACGGCCTGGGATCATTCTCACATTCAACTCCGAGCTCTTCCAAGCCGCTCTCGTCATCCAAATTTGGATTATACACGTCGATATCATCCGGATCATCCTGGTCGTCTTCTTGGTCGTTCAGTTGGGTGTCAGGGACCTCTTCCTCCAACGAGCCGACAGGCGCCGGAGTGCTGGTAACAAGTCGATCGTCGATAGCCTCTTTTCTGGTAATCTCGGGATAATCATCGGGCTGTGCCACCAACAAGAATATTTTTCTCTCCGCGAAACTATCGACCTTGGTATACCTACCGTCCTCGTCGAGGACCACCTCAACGTAGGTCTCACAGAGCTCGTCAAAGATCATACGTAGTTGTCGAAGATACTTGGTGAGCTTCCGATGTTTTACATCATAAACGCACTTCCGATCGCTCAGTCCTGTGCCTAGAATGGTCTTGACCAGTTCCAAGGTTGCGTTTAGTTCCTCTATCTCACCCAAGCACAGCTCTAATAACGTGATAATCTTGATGGTCCAGGCAGCAGCCGCCTGACGATATAGATTCGCCGGCTGCTCGAGATTCGCCACCTTCTGCACTAGAAACTTCAGGCCAGGTCGACAATCAAATTTCAACGCAGCGACGTAAGAAAGATCCAAGATGGAAAGAAAGATCTCCACGTGATGCGGATTTAGATGGGACAGGTAACCGCGTTTGACGTTTGGATTAGGCGAGCTGCACAGTGTCGAGTGCGGGATCACGTGGGACAAGCTACGGAAACATGTCCCTCATGATTATTATATATTATTCTATATATATATTTTTACTAAATTTTAAATTTATTAAATTAAATTATCGATAACTTTAATACCAATTTTTCTGACACACGCATGCGCACACTACAAGTACATAATATTACATTGTATAAAGATTATCTAGTAATTTGTACTGCTAAAGATTTCGAAATAATGACGTACGAACCTTGAAATTGAGGTGCCGGCACCTTGTAGGAGGACACTCGCGATGCAATGAAGCAACATCTGGTGTACCAAAAGTCCAACCACTAACGCGCGCAATTGAACTCTAATGATGTAGAGATCAGGATTGAGAGTAGCACCTACGGCAGGAGGATACAAAAGGAACACGTACGATCTCTCGTCAGGCGACCGCGAAGCATCCTCGACGCGTGTCTGTTCTTCCAGAAGGAACACCTGAGGACACAATCGCGAATTATGAAGTCCAAACTTGTTTCAAGCAGCATTTTGAATGTACCGTATGAGTTAGATAGTTTCTCTCAAAATTCTCGTGAACTCTATGAAAAATTTCTATATCTTGCAGATCTCTAATTTTAGAAGCAATTGTTGAATGTTTTAAATATTCTGATTGCAAGTAAGATTATATCTATCATTATCAGTTCTTCTAATGAGAAGCTTGTACGCGCAAAAATGCCTCGAGCAATTAATTGTAAAAAATATTTTCTGCCATACATGACTTAAATATTGCTCGCCACGATCTTTATATAACTGATCGTGAAGATAATCTTAATTACAATAGTAATTAACAGTATGCACTTAGTCTAAAGCGACTCCGTAAATTTTTTACAAGTCGCAAGATAATGTGTGCACACTACGAAAGCTGCAGCTTCTATAATACGGTGTCGTATATCATTACGTACACGTTATCGTGATAGTGAGATTCTAGCCATGGACCCAAGCCATGGATTTTAATGGTGATTCGCAAGACCGTGCCAAGTAAAATTGAAATTATATTTTAGTCAGCGCGACGAGGTCCTTCCCTATATACATATAAATTCAAATAACAAAATAAAATGAACAAAAAAAGAGAAACAAATCTAACAAATTTCATCACATCAGTTTTTTTATCAAGATATTTCAGGCATTTTTTAACGATTTATTAAGAGCGAAAATAATTCAATAAACATTCTCGGAGAGAATGTTTTGTACCGATTTTAACAACAAAATAAAAAAAAACTTTCTTTAAGACAATAGAAGATTTGACAAAAAAAAAAGATAATATCACGACTGTATCTACGCAATTCTTTTTTTTTCTTCGGTTGAGGTTCTATGTACAATTAATGTATTTAATTTTTGAAAAGAACCTCGTCAAAGCGTCTCTGCCTAACCTGTGCTTTCTACCAGCGTGTGCAAATGTTTAAAAAAAAATATATATATATTATATATATATATATATATATATATATATATATATATATA